>NC_041382.1:744938283-744952062 GCF_002162155.2 Triticum dicoccoides | reverse complement strand
GCCCATCGCCGGCGACCGCTGCTGCCTCGCCACTCCGGCGACTGCCCGGAGCCCCGCCGCCTCGCCGCGCGAGAGCGCCCGGATCCGGCCGCCCCCCGCCGCTGCAACCTCGCCGCCGTTCTCCACCGAAGGTGCTGCCCGATCCTTCTCCCTCCTCCTCCCTGGACCGGCAAGTCCGGCGACAAGCTCTGGCCGTCGAACCTCGATTCGCGTGCACCGATCCAGATCTAGAAATATTAGGGTTGACCCCATTTTTTTCCTAAGTCCTGAGATTTCAGATCCATGTGCTCATGTTCATAGCATCGTATCTTTGCATCCGTAGCTCCGATTTGGGCATATAGCATATCAAAATGTTCAGCTCAGAGAGTACATCATTTCATTCCATTGCATCATTTTCATTTGAGTTCATCTTGGTACCCCAAATGCTGTTAGAAGAGGGCTACTTGAGATAATTGTCAGATCTGCTGCTCCATTTAGCTTTTTGTCATTTTTTCCATGATTTTTGTGTGCATGATATGCCCTGATGTTCTCCATATGTTTTGTTAAGGGTTTTTTCATCTTTCTAGAGGTGCAGCCCATGTATTTTTGTGATGTGTGTGGTGACTAGCACAAGCTTGCCAAGTGAGGCACTTGGTAATTCTGTTTGCAGGGACTTAGTAATTCCACTAAGTCCTTGACCTGTTTATCTCATATGGCCATATGTTCATGTTGTTTCCTAGTGATCCGTGCCTCTTTTGAGGATGATCAGTAAGGATGTTTTGTTAATCTTGTAGTGCGCTATCCATCCATGTCTTTGTTTGCAATTATGGAGCACCCTAGCTTGAGTCAATCGAGCTCTACTTTTGCTACTTTGTGAATCTGGGCAGATTGTCAACTTGTTTGCAATTTTGCCGATGATGTTGTAGTTGATCCGTCCATGCTATGCTATTGTTCTTGCCATGTCTAGCTTGCATTTTGTGTATTCTTGATGGGTGTATGCTTAGGATGTCATGACTTGCTCCGTAGTGAGTGCATCGAGCTCGTATACATGCCTACTTGATATCTGTTTTCAGCATGACCCAGTTTTCACTAAGTCTGTGATCTGATTATGTTTTTGCCATGTTCACATGCTTGCAATTGTATTTTCTGATCCCTTTTGGCTCAAGGTCACTAAGGTACTTTTGTTAAGCTCTTTGAGTAGCTCCATGCCATGGTTTACTTTGCCATGTTGAGGTCCTGTAGCATGTAGTTTTGTTGCTCCGAATAGTGCTACCTGATCTGAAATTCCAGACAAGTGTTAATTTCACTAAGTCTGAGATCTGTTTGCCATATGCATTTTTGCCATGCTTGTTTGAACCTGTTAATGAATAATTTGGCCGTAGCTCAGTGCTAGACTTTTGTTAAGCATCTTGAATGCATCCCTGCCATGTATTTTGTTGTCATGTTTGGGTGCTGTAACATGTTCATCTCATTGCATTTACATGACTACTTGCTGTAAATCGCAGACCGGTGTTATATTTGAATCGCTTGCCATTTCCAAACCTTAACTCCGATTCTGGCGTTCTTTATATCGTTTTCAAGAGATTTCATCTCATCTTTCCAGTGGCACACTTGGATTCCCAAGTTGAGGCCAGGTTCATGCATTTTCCTGTCATATCTTGCATATGCTTCCCGCATCGCATCCGGCATAGCATATCATCAATGCATCATATTGTTTGATCCTTGCACGTGGTTGATTGTGTCCTTGTTGCTTGTTTATCTTGTTTGGGTAGAGCCGGGAGACGAGTTCGCTAATGAGGAGCCCGTTGAGTTTGCTTTCGAGGATCCAGTCAACTCTGATAGCTTTGCAGGCAAGATGATCATACCCTCGAAATCACTACTATCTTTGCTATGCTAGATTGCCGCTCTTTTGCTATGCCAATGCTACGATGCCTACCACTTGCTTTCAAGCCTCCCAAATTGCCATGTCAAACCTCTAACCCACCTTGTCCTAGCAAACCGTTGATTGGCTATGTTACCGCTTTGCTCAGCCCCTCTTATAGCGTTGCTAGTTGCAGGTGAAGATTGGAGATTGTTCCTTGTTGGAACATTTATTTACTTGTTGGGATATCATTATATTGCTATGTTATCTTAATGCATCTATATACTTGGTAAAGGGTGGAAGGCTCGGCCTCTCGCCTAGTGTTTTGTTCCACTCTTGCCACCCTAGTTTCTGTCATATCGGTGTTATGTTCCCGGATTTTGCGTTCCTTACGCGGTTGGGTTATAATGGGAACCCCTTGATAGTTCTTCTTGATTAAAGCTTTTCCAGCAATGCCCAACCTTGGTTTTACCATTTGCCACCTAGCCTCTTTTCCCTTGGGTTTCCGGAGCCCGAGGGTCATCTTATTTAAAAAAACCCGGGCCAGTGCTCCTCTGAGTGTTGGTCTGAACCGAGTAGACTGCGGGTCCACCTCAGGGCAACTTGAGGGTTGGTTTTACTCGTAGGATGTCTCATCTGAGTGCGCCCTGAGAACGAGATATGTGCAGCTCCTATCGGGATTTGTCGGCACATTCGGGCGGTGTTGCTGGTCTTGTTTTAACTTGTCGAAGTGTCTTGAAGAACCGAGATACCGAGTCTGATCGGAACATCTTGGGAGGAGGCCTATTCCTTCGTTGGCCGTGAGAGCTTGTCATGGGCTAAGTTGGGACTCCCCTGCAGGGATTTGAACTTTCGAAAGCCATGCCCGCGGTTATGGGAAGATGGGAATTTGTTAATGTCTGGTTGTAGATAACTTGAACCTTAACTTAATTAAAATGAATCAACAATGTGTGTTACCGTGATGGCCTCTTCTTGGCGGAGTCCGGGAAGTGGACATGGTGTTGGAGTAATGCTTGCGCAGGTTGTTCTCTAGTTTCTCGCTCGCGCTTTGCCTCCTCTTCTCGCTCTCTTTTGCGAACAGGTTAGCCACCATACATGCTAGTCGCTTGCTGCAGCTCCACATACATTTTACCTTGCCTTACCTATAAGCTTAAATAGTCTTGATCGCGAGGGTGCGAGATTGCTGAGTCCCTGTGGCTCACAGATTACTATTACACCAGATGCAGGGCCTGAAGATTCCGCTCCAGGTGACGCGCTCGAGCTCAAGTGGGAGTTCGACGAGGAGTCTCAACGTTACTATGTTTCTTTTCCTGATGATCAGTAGTGGTGCCCAGTTGGGGGTGATCGGGACCGTGTCGCATGTTGGGTTATCTTTTATTTTGGCGCCGTAGTCGGGCCATGAGTGTTTGGATGATGTAATGTTATTTATGTACCTGGATTGACATGGCGAGTGTAAGCCAACTATGTTATCTCCCCTTTATTATTATATTACATGGGATGTGTAAAGATTACCTTACTTGCGACATATGCCTTCAATGCGATTTTGTCTCTAAGTCGTGCCTCGACACGTGGGAGTTATAGTCGCATCAAGGGTGTTACAAATACCCCTTCAAAAGCCGGTCTATTATGTGTCCATTGTCCTCACTCCCTGCAAATCACGGTACCCGCATTATCAAAAGATTGCGTACGCGGTATTCATGGCATCCCGGAAGCTATGACACTACTTTCAAGAGTGTTCAATAACTGTAGCCTCGGAAGTACCACTTAATGATATTATAAACAACCGTGACGCAACGGGCCGGATTGCAAAATGGGCCATTGAGCTCCTCCCATTCGACATAACTTATAAGCCACGGCGGGCCATCAAGTCACAAGTCTTTGCCGACTTCATCGCAGAATGGACGGAGGCCGAACTCCCCAAAGAGTACGGCACATATTCAAATTGGATCATGCATTTCGACGGCTTCAAGATGTTGGCTGGACTGGGGGCTGGCGTCGTTCTGACGTCCCCCACAGGAGACATAGTTCAATACGTACTCCAGATTATGTACACGGACTCCAACAATGCAGCCGAATATGAGGCCCTTTTACATGGTCTCCGGATGGCAGTATCCATGGGCATTCAATGCCTAGAGGTGCGCGGGGACTCGAACCTCGCAATACCCCAAATAAATGGAGACTTCGACGCCAAGGATCCAAAAATGGCAGCTTACAGCAACACCATCCTAAAAATGTTAGCTCGGTTCGAGGGGCTTGAATTTGACCATATAGCCCGGGAAAATAATCAGGCGGCAGATGTCCTAGCATGCATCGGCGCAAAACGCGATGTAGTCCCCCCCCCCAACATCTTCTTGGAAAGGCTGTTCAAGCCATCCTTAGTATGGGAAGGGTAGCCAAACAATAACAGCCCGGACCCAACTGCACTGCCCGACACCGAACATACTGACACAATCGGAGGCTCTGCCAATGAAATAACACCTTCAGCCCACGTAATAATGGCCGTCATCGCCCCGTGGACAGAACCATTCCTCGCCTACCTTACTAGGCAGGAACTCCCCGAGGACCAAAATGAAGCACGCTGCATAGTGCGGCGATCCAAAGCCTACAGAGTCCACGAGGGAGAGCTTTATAAGAAAAGCACTACCGGAGTCCTTCAAAGGTGCATCTCAGAAGAGGAGGGGCGGAACCTCCTGGCTGAAATTCATGCGGGACTCGGCAGTCATCACGCTGCAGCTCGGTCCCTTGTTAGCAAGGCCTTCCGTATGGGATTTTATTGGTCGACGGCCCGGGCAGACGCTCAGGACTTAGTCCAACGATGCACCAGTTGCCAGCTCTTTGCAAACCAAAGCCATATGCCACCCACCGCCCTCCAAACTATCCCCATTACTTGGCCCTTCGCGGTCTGGGGGCTTGACATGGTTGGACCCCTTAAAGGCGGAACCCACAAGCAAAAATACTTACTGGTCATGGTGGATAAGTTCGCCAAATGGATAGAAGCCAAGCCTGTTAAGACGGCCGAATCCGGACCGGCGATAGACTTTATATCCGGGGTTGTACACCGTTACGGCGTCCCCCACAGCATCATCACTGATAACGGCACGAACTTCACAACCAACGAGGTAAAACTCTGGTGCAAAAACATGGGCATCAAGCTCGATTATGCTTCCGTCTATCACCCACAAACCAACGGCCAGGTCAAACATGGAAATGGTCTTATCATGAGCGGCATCAAACCCAGATTAGTGCGATCCCTCAAGGAATCTAACACGCACTGGGTAGAGGAGCTCGACTCCGTACTCTGGGGGGCTGCGGACCATGCTGAATCGCACCACCGGATATACACCATTCTTCATGATGTACGGCGCAGAGGCAGTTTTGCCTTGCGACATAATTCATGACTCACCTCGAGTGCGCATGTACGAAGAAAGAGAAGCCGAGCTCGATTAGCAGGACAGCTTGGACGCATTGAAGGAGGAGCGTGACATGGCAAAAGCCCGTTCTGCATTCTATCAACAGCAGGCTCGAAGATACCAAAGCAGAGAAGTACGGGCCAAAAATTACAACGTTGGCGAATTAGTTCTACGACTATCGGACAAGACAAAGGACAAACGCAAGCCCAAGTGGGAAGGTCCCTTCAAAATTGACCAAGTCCTGACTGGTGGAGCGTACCGCCTGCGGGATGCATCGGATAACCGACTCGAGCCAAACCCATGGAACACAGCCCGTCTCCGAAGATTCTATGCCTAGCGTCGGACTCTGTGTTCGTCTCCTTCCTCTATCCATTTTTAATATATTTTCTGTCTTACATTTCTCTCTCTCTCTCTCTCTCTCTCTCTCTCTCTTATAGCCTTTAAAGGCTCATAAAGTGACACGCTATCCGCGCTCATAAACCTGGGGGCTTCTTTAAACAGAAGCTTATTCATACGGGCTTCATGCCCAACACATGTGTCACACTTCTGCATGTACCTTTTATTCACCATTATATGCATCGATATGACTTAAGTTTTGGCCAAGCTGGGTTGCCTGGCTCTTGTGCTTACCCCTACGTTCCCGATTGTTTGGCTAGGTGGTAAACGGAGCACCTCTGTGATTGTTACTGCCGGGTCAGCCGGACGTGTACCTCACACTGGGTGAAGCCAAAAGCTAGCGTTCTTAAGGGAATATTCGGTCGGTGAACTAAAGATGATCTTTTTTTATTTTTATCTATATGCCCCCAGATGTTTTTCCTACATTTCTTTTCGCAGCATGGGCATGCACCTTAGGGCATGCCTCCCAGGGAAAGGAACCCCTAACAGAACTATTCTCCCTGGAAGATGTTTCTTACTAACCATGTAATATAACATAACTAGTCGGGCACTTGTCTGTTCAAGCACTAATGACCCCTACGCCTGGTCTCCATGCATTCCCCGGTTCCTATATAACCGCATGGGAATTCGGACACACTCTGGACCGTCAGGTCCCGAGGCTGAAGCGAAAAGGTCGGCCATGACAAATGATCTACAATCCGGCTAGAAGGCATTATAAATGTCAATTAAATTACATAGTCATTTTGACTGATTGTATTCCTCTTCAATACCATCTAACAGGCTGTCTAATTTACAGTCCTGCTGGGAATACTTCGCCGCCAAGTCTACTTGGCGGTATACTAAGCTTACAAGGATCTCCTTCCCATCGGGCCCTACAGGACCGACCTCGGCCATGTGGTTGGGGCCAGCCTTTGCGTACCACGTCTTCACCATGGCCCAGGCCTCCCTAGCACCTTGACGGCAGGCCGATATCTTCCACAATCGGAAGCGCCGCCGTGCTCCCTTTAGCTTCTCCGCAAGCTCTCCAAGACCTTCAGGCATGGAGACGGATGGCCACAGGGCCTAGGCGACGCCTTGCATCGCTTGCCGAATTTGATCAAGCAGTTGCGAGAGCTCGGGAAGAAGGTCACACGTAGAACCGGGCATCTCCTCTGCAGGACGACCTGTTAGCACACCTACACACATTGCTCTGTTAGTCGACTTCCCCACCGAACTTTCTTTCAAAGGTTTGTTCAAGCACTTACTAAATATGCCGCGCCGAAGCCGCTGATTCTCCTTCACGGAGTCTGACAGCTGGGCATGAACATCTTTCAGCTCGACGCCCAGCTTGGTGTTGGCATCTTGGAGATCGTTCTTCTCCCGCCTCACCTTTGTCAGCACCTACTCGGCAGCCTTTAGCTGGCGTAAGAGATGTTGCCTTTCCGGATTCAATCCGGCGCCATCTGCAATTTCATTTGTCTGATTCGCACCCATGTCGTGCTTCGCAATATACTTATCTTTCAAAGTGTATATTACCAGAGGGGGTCTCCTTGGGCTCCCCTGCCGCGGCTAGTGCGGCCTCAAGTTGGGCTTTGCACTCTTCCAGCTCCTTGGACAGTAGGGAATTCTTTTCTGTAAGAGCCTGCATAACAAATGATCCTTAAATCAGTTATTCTAACTGTTTCAAGTCTCGAGGGCTACTCGTATATATATATATATATATATAATTACCAAAAATTTCTTACCCGTATGTCTTTTACATATTGCTCCGTGGCTCTGGCTAGACCATTTTGAGCGGCACGGAGGTATGCATCTCCCGAATTGAAGGCATCTAACGCCCCTTGGGAGAAACAAGCGTCGCGAAGGATTGTCCGGTGACGCCTGTGGTTCATGGCACTCTCCACCTCAGCATTGGTGGCAGACAACCCGTCCACATCCTTCGTCGGAGGAGCGTCTGGCGCTTGCCTTGTGTTCGCCTCCGCCTCTGGACCAGGCTTCAGAGCCTGGCTGGTGGAGGCGCGATTCGCAGCCTCTCCGGATATAGTCCGGCGAGGTCTCTTTGTCCTGAAGAGAGCACGAGTGTCAATGTGCCTCGAAGGTATAACACCTGGGATAAGGGGGGGCGACATACCTTTGCGCTGACGCCTCGGTCCGGACTGCACTTCTTTTCTGCCCACGGGGCCCTGCGGCCCCTTATTGGCTTGTCGCCGCAGGTTCGGCCTTCCGCCTCAAAAACATCCCTTGCAAAGTTTGGTTGTAATCAGGAAATTGAAAACACGAGAAGGCGGACACCTATTCAGGGTACTGGGACTTCGGTCTCAGTTACCTAGGAGGCCGAGATTAGCCCTGGGTAATCGGCCGTAATGGCCACCAAGGCGTTGTCCTTGCTCAATTGATGGAACTCTCCATCAATCAGCTCCACAAATATGTTCGGATCCTCTTGAGAGGCCGGGTCGAGGGACCGTCTTGGGTCCTCGGGTTGTGGAGGAGGGCTGCTTATTTCCTTAACAGTCCGGCGCAGTTCCTGCGTTGAAGTCGTCAGACTGAATATCTAACAATGGCAATACAAAACCGATGGGCAAGTAAATACGACCGCTTACCCAGCTTGGGGGATTGTGCATAGAGAATCCACCCTGTGGGTTGACACGGAGAAATTCCTCCTCTTCTCCCTTATACAAAGCGGACAAGATCTTTCGTAGAGCGGCAGCTGAATCCGGCCCCTTACAGCCGTAGCGGGTGGCGTCGTCCTCCCCGTTGAAGTCCCACATGGGGTGGCTTCTATACTGAAGCGGATGCACCCCCCGCATAATGCATTCGGCCATAACCCCGATCATGATTAGTCCGGAATGGGCTAACAATCTTATTCGGCCCATCAGGTAAATGATGTCCCTTTCACTTTCCCTCTGAGGGCTCCGTGGGCGCCAGCTTAGGCGCTTCTTCAAGGGAGCAGTGTCGAATTCAGGGAGGCCGATCCGAACAGGATCCGGCAGCGGGACGTCTTCTATATAAAACCATTCCGAGGGCCAGTCTTCGGACGCCTTCTTTGGGGTTTCGGACAGATATCCGGTCCCGGCGATGCGCCACACTTCGGCTCCGCCCACTTGATACATTGACCCCTCCTTAGAGCAGGGCACAAGACAGAATAACCTTTTCCATAGCCCGAAATGAGCCTCGATACACAAAAACAGCTCGCAGAGGGCTACGAAGCCCGCGATATGCAATATGGAGGCACGCGTGAGATTGTGTAGCTGGAGGCCATAGAACTCCAGGAGCCCCCAGAGAAATGGATGGATTGGAAATCCGAGCCCCCTTATTAAATAAGAGACGAGGCACACCCGCTCTCCTCCGGAGGGATTAGGGGCACTCTCCGCTTGCTCTCCGCCATTATAGAAGGCAAGGCCGGCTCGAACCGGGACCATATAGGCCGGGGGGAGAAATCCCTTGGTCTGGAGCGTCACTATCTCGCTATGCGGGATGGAGCATCTCTCGCAATATCCAGGCTGAAGGCTGGAAGGGTGAGAGGAGGAGTCGCGATGGCTGGCCATGGTGGAATGGACCTTTGTTGGATGCGCTCTGATGAACACTCGCGAAGGGGGGAAGATGTGGTTTGGATCTAAATCCTCGTCCCCTTAAATAGGTTAGCTCATTTACGCGGCTAGGGGTGTGAATGTAAAAACACTTAGACTTTTCATATTCGTTTCACACGTGGGAAGCAGCCATTATTGGGCATAGAAGCCAAGGAGCGCAACATCTACAAGAAACCGGACTTTATTCAACAGGTACACGGAATTTGGAGGAGAACCCGCCTTGCAATGCTGAAGACAATCTGCGCGTCGGACTCATCATCATTGAAGTGTGGTTCGGGGGCTACTGAGGGAGTCCTGGATTAGGGGGTGTCCGGATGGCCGGACTATACCTTAAGCCGGACTCCTGGACTATGAAGATACAAGATTGAAGACTCCGTCCCGTGTCCGGAAGGGACTTTCCTTGGCGTGGAAGGCAAGCTTGGCGATACGGATATGTAGATATCCTACCATTGTAACCGACTTTGTGTAACCCTAACCCTCTCTGGTGTCTATATAAACTGGAGGGTTTTAGTCCGTAGGACAACATACACAACAACAATCATACCATAGGCTAGCTTCTAGGGTTTAGCCTCTTCGATCTCGTGGTAGATCTACTCTTGTACTACCCATATCATCAATATTAATCAAGCAGGACGTAGGGTTTTACCTCCATCGAGAGGGCCCAAACCTGGGTAAAACTTCGTGTCCATTGCCTCCTGTTACCATCCGGCCTAGATGCACAGTTCGGGACCCCCTACCCGAGATCCGCCGGTTTGACACCGACAGTTACCATCACTATCATATCACTTTGCTACTAAACACTTTGCTGCAGATACTAAGTTTCTAGGTGTGGTTGAATTGACAACTCAGTTGCTAATACTTGAGAATATTCTTTGGCTCCCCTTGTGTCGAATCAATAAATTTGGGTTGAATACTCTACCCTCGAAAGCTGTTGTGATCCCCTATACTTGTGGGTTATCAACTGGGCATCAAAGTTTGCCACCATTGCAAATATAGGGAACAAAGCAGCATGTCATATACACTGGTTGTCAAAGTTGGCGACCAGTGCAAATAAACGCCGCAGCAAAACAAGTCCAGAACTGAAACCAGTCAAATAAGAGCTCAAGAAACAATATCCTGGGTACCCATAATGCTGGCAAGATGCTTAGCAAGCTTATTAACTTTCTCTTGTTTGGCCCTTAAATCCTCCAGCACTTGCTGTTGCACCAGAAAGTATGCGTCTGAATTCTGCAGGGACTTCCTCAGTCCTGCGGCTTCCTGTCGCATAACATCTGATCAATGTCTTTCAACTTGAAGTTGAGACTCAAGAAGCCGAACTGATTCAGGTAGCGAGTTCGAAGAGCTGGTGCCAGCAGTAGTAGCCAGTAACTCAAAGACTACATCAAGACAGGACTTTGGGGTTGTCTCAGTGTCTTCAATATAGTTTTTATCAGCTTTCTCGGAGACCAACAGGGATGTCTCACTATCTTGAACCTTATCTGCTTTACTTCCTTTACCATTGCATAACAGGATACTCTGCTCCAATATTTTATCCGTATTCTAAAAGAGAAACGAACAAACACATCACAGGTTTACAATGTAGCACATGAAACTCATTTTGGTAAACTAGTTCAGTAGTAAGGTGGACAGGATAACAACATGAAACAAACATATATCTATGTAGTATGGTCATTGTATAGTCTATATCATTCTATTTTATGTTGCCAAATCAAGATAGATACAGTTTGAATCATATCTATTTAAGACAAAGCAGCATAGACATAATATAAGTGTGGGAAACTACACAACAATAACATCACATGTAATGTGCATGGCATGAGAACATAATTGTTTATTCAATTGAAACTGAAATCAACATAGAGCAAGTTACAATAACAAACACGTTAAAGAAACAGGTTTAAAACATACCTGTTGCGCCATTGGAGTTTCAATTGCATCCTTCAATTTGAAATTAGTTGGTGTGAGTAAATACAATGATGCAAGAGCAAAGTAGTATGAACCATACCTACAGAACCTGACCTGAGAACAATTCTTCTTCTGCTTTAAGCGTTGACTTGGGGTTCGGAGTGGTGGTCCTCGTGCTTTGGGCACTGTAGTTGCCTTACTAACTGCTCGTGTTTGGGTGCTCTGTGGTGGAGACGATGCTGTGTCAACTGGAACTGGGTTACTATCTGCTGGGGTTGCGGTTAGAAGGGGTGTAGCTGGTTCTCTGTCCAACTGGGTAGGGGTACAATCTGCGTGAGTCTGAGTTATGTGTGGTGGGGTTGGTTCTTGGGCAAGTACAGCTGTGGTTCTATCTGCATCGATAGGTAGCACAATCTTTTCTGAAGACTGTGTTTTTAGTCCCACAGATACTGCCATCACCCCTCCAATTGAAATGGCTGATAAACAAGAAAAGTAATTGAATGTACAGACATTGTAAGATAGACATGTGCAATGGATAGTAGGGAAGAAAACAGGGCATGAAATAATTCACATGTATGTTGTCTAACCAAACAAAATAGCAGGACATAATTTCACATATATGATGGCTAATTAAACAGGATAGCATGACACAATTTCAAATGTATGATGGCTAACTTAACAGGATAGAATGACATAATTCAAAATATGATGACTATGTAAACAAGATGAGATGATATAACTATATTATGTCTTTAGAAAATGGGTTGGCATGCCATAATTCAGATACAAGCTGTCTATGTAAACATCTTGGCATGATATAATTCAAATATATGATTTATATACTAAGCAAGTGAGCAGAGGGAATCTCATATATGATGTGTCAACTAAGGAGATGGCATTCAATATTTTGCATATGATGTAAAAACTAAGCATTGCAATACAACATATGCATGATATGAGTAATATAACCCTGCCAAGTTTGAGCATACACCTCGGGGGGATAATAGGACTGGTCATCTGCCTCTGAATCCTCCTCTGAAGAGCTATCTGTAACCAGCAAGATATCTGCTTCAGCAGGTAGCATTGTCTGCTCTGAAGACCTTGTTTTCACTACAGATTTCTCCATCACCAATTCAAATGGCTGATGCACAAGAAGAGCAGCTGAATATACAAACATTGTCGACAAATGCAACGAGAAATACAAAAAAGGACAGCATGATATAATTCACATATATGACGCTTTGCTAAACAGCATGGCATCGCATAATTCACATATATAATGCCTTGCAACAAGATAGCATTGCATAATTCACATATATATAATGTCTTGCAACAAGATGGCATCGCATAATTCACATATATGGTAATTAGACACTAAACTGGTGGCATTCACACGAAGCATGTATAAACTAAGCAAATGACATAGCAATGCAAGATACCATACGCACAATATGAGCAACATAACCCTGCCAAGTTAGAGCATGCACCTCGGGGGGAATAGGAGTGGTCATCTGTCTCTGAATCCTCCTCTAAGGAGCTATTCGTAACCAGCAAGACATGCGCTTCGTCAGATAGCATTGTCTGCTCTGAAGACCTTGTTTCCGCTTCAGATTTTTCCATGACCGTGTCGAATGGCTGATGCATAGGAAGAGTAATTGAATGTACAAAAATTGTTGACAAATTTAACACATAATAAAAAATGATGGCATGATATAATTCACATATAAGATGACTAGCTAACCAGGGTGGCATTGCAAAATTCACATATATGATGCCTGGCTAAACAAGATGGCATTGCATGATTCACATATACGATAAAGAAACTAAACATATGGCATTGACACAAAGCATGTCTAAAAGCAGATGACATATTTGATGTATCCAGTAAGCAATGCAAGGCACCATATGCATGATATTACCAACATCAGCATGCCAAGTTAGAGCTAAGACCTTAGGGGGTAAATAGGAGTGGCCTTCTCCTTCTGAATCCCCCTCAGAACAGTTATCTTCATCTTGATTACGATCCAAAATGGGTGGAGGGGGGCTACCTTTACGCCCACCATGGAGCGACGTCTGCATGAAATTTTATTGCCACACAAGGCTTGTCTCTTTTGCTCTACATGTTCAGTTCCATTGTGTACAATAACTGACATGCATAGGAAAAAACATAGTGGTATTATGTAAGGAGTGCATGCACAAATCCAGAGTGATGGTAGCAAACTGCGGACAGACCCAAAACCAATGATAGCAGGCAGATAATAGCTTTAGTTAAAAAATACAGATAATGGCTCCTTTAATGTTTGTTTGCACCCAACATGAAACTCATATTGGACACCCGAGATTAACCAGATAGTAGACATATAGTACTGATTGCTGCCCCAATATGTACATGATACGTCTCCAACGTAACTATAATTTTTTATTGTTCCATGCTATTATATTATCAATCTTGGATGTTTTATATGCATTTATATGCTATTTTATATGATTTTTGGGACTAACCTATTAACCTAGAGCCCAGTGCCAGTTTCTGTTTTTTCCTTGTTTTTGAGTATCGTAGAAAAGGAAAACCAAACAGAGTACAATTGAACTGAAACTTCACGGAACTTATTTTTGGACCAGAAGAAGGACATGGAGTAAAACAGTTGGGCCTGAAGAGTCT
>NC_041382.1:744919712-744937978 GCF_002162155.2 Triticum dicoccoides | reverse complement strand
ACCTCCAGAACATAACCTAGATCGGAAGTTCCACCACCGCAAGCCTCTGTAGCCACCAAAAACCAATCGGGACCCTGTTCCGGCACCCTACCGGAGGGAGGGATCCCTCAACGATGGCCATCTTCATCATCCCGGCGCTCTCCATGACGAGGAGGGAGTAGTTCACCCTCGAGACTGAGGGTTTGTACCAGTAGCTATGTGTTTGTTCTCTCTCTCTCGTGTTCTTGAGGTGGTACGATCTTGATGTATCGCGAGCTTTGCTATTATAATTGGATCTTACGATGTTTCTCCCCCTCTACTCTCTTGTGATGGATTGAGTTTTCCCTTTGAAGTTATCTTATCGGATTGAGTCCTTAAGGATTTGAGAACACTTGATGTATGTCTTGCATGTGCTTATCTATGGTGACAATGGGATATCATGTGATCTACTTGATGTATGTTTTGGTGATCAACTTGCGAGTTCCGTGACCTCGTGAACTTATGCATAGGGGTTGGCACACATTTTCTTCTTGACTCTCCGGTAGAAACTTTGGGGCACTCTTTCAAGTTCTTTGTGTTGGTTGAATAGATGAATCTGAGATTGTGTGATGCATATCGTATAATCATACCCACGGATACTTGAGGTGACATTGGAGTATCTAGTTGACATTAGGGTTTTCGTTGATTTGTGTCTTAATATGTTATTCTAGTACGAACTCTAGGATAGATTGAACAGAAAGAATGGCTTCATGTTATTTTACTACGGACTCTTGAATAGATCGATCAGAAAGGATAACTTTGAGGTGGTTTCGTACCCTACAATAATCTCTTCGTTTGTTCTCCACTATTAGTGACTTTGGAGTGACTTTTTGTTGCATGTTGAGGGATAGTTATATGATTTAATTATGTTATTATTGGTGAGAGAACTTGCACTAGTGAAAGTATGAACCCTAGGCCTTGTTTCCTAGCATTGCAATACCGTTTACGCTCACTTTTATCACTTGCTACCTTGCTGTTTTTATATTTTAAGATTACAAAAACCTATATCTACCATCCATATTGCACTTGGATCACCATCTCTTCACCGAACTAGTGCACATATACAATTTGCCATTGTATTGGGTGTGTTGCGGACACAAGAGACTCTTTGTTATTTGGTTGCAGGGTTGCTTGAGAGAGACCATATTCATCCTACGCCTCCCACAGATTGATAAACCTTAGGTCATCCACTTGAGGGAAATTTTCTACTGTCCTACAAACCTCTGCACTTGGAGGCCCAACAACGTCTACAAGAAGAAGGTTGTGTAGTAGACATCAGTACCCCACAACCATTTAAAAACTCAAGTTTCAGCATTAGTTTGGACCTGACTCGGAGTCTAATAGGTGAACATGATGATAAAGTAGCATGTCATCATATTAAGTGATGCATAACATAAGTAGACATGGAAGAGTGCGACCTCTCTTGCGGACCCGTGTAGTCCTCGAGGTCATCTGCTCAGTTGATGATGGTAATGCAGTTTTCGTGGTTGTCGGTGGCGGGGAATAAGATCTGAGGCGGCGAAAGACAGTCTGGAGAGCGGATCCCTACTGTGGTGAACCCTTCCGTCGTTGGAGCAGCTGAGCTAGGGTGGAACACAGCGCAGCAGGAGCAGGACAAACCACACAAGGTTTTCTTTGACACATATCTATAACAGAAGTAATTGTGTAAGGGCTTGTTTGAATTTGAGGATTCTAACAATCGAGGGATAGGAAATAGACAGGAATAGGATAGGAATGCACGTGCAAAACAGAGAATTTAAAAATACAAGATTTATACCAATCTAGGTGTTTGATTCACAAGAATTGGAAGATCACAGGATGCAAAGAAGCAAGCTGAGATTAAGTCAAACCACAAGAAAATGTATGGTTATAATGCTATTATGGTACTATCTCTTAGTCTTGTGCTTCTTGAATAGGAATTTGAAAAGGAGGACAAGTGGAAATTAAAATTCCTACGGTTTTTCTTTCAAGGAGACACTAAAGGAACAAATCCTACAGTTTTCCTTTGCTCCATTCCTTTGAACCAAATTCATGAATAGTAGTACCATAGGAAACTTTCCAATTCCTATGTTTTCCCTTCATTTTTCCTTTCAAGCACTAGCGATTCTAGTAGGCAGGCTTGAGCAAGGAAAAGCCTAGACTCAAAAAATGTTTTTGTGCTACTTCTATTACTTTGGACCCAGGCCACTGCCCTACTAGCTCAACTCCCAGGCCCATCGACAAATGCACAGCTCAAACACGTAGAGATTAATAATGATGGCATTCAAGAGAGTCCATCACGGATAGCTAAGTTGCCTGGTACCTCACTGCTTTTCATATCATAGGAGAAACATATCATATTTCATGTTACTGCGTGTGCTAAGTGGATAATATATATAACATGTAGAGTAAAAAAGAGATGCAACAAGTGTACAACCTCTTTGGCGAAGCCATGTCGATCTCAGCGTGATTGGGTTGGTCAGTGAGGATGATCCGGCTGACTTGGCTGTAGGAGGAGGGGAAGAAGATCTTAGGCGTCTAGAGATGGAGCTCGGGGTACTGCTCCACTGTGATGGAGGGTTTCATCGTTGGAGCAGCTCCGGTGAGTTGTACGACGCCGAGGCTGAAGCAGGACAAGAGAGACAACGTTAACCTGAGTGGAATTCTAATAGCATCTCCAATAGATGACGTAAAATACATAACCACAAAGTTCTATATGTAAAATACATCAGCCGCTCCTCTCTGAACTTAACTGTCGAAACTGAATTTTCCTGTCGAAACTGAACGCACTAGTAGCAGAAAAGCAGTAGCAGCAGCAGCATGTGCGAGAGCCAGGGTAGCTGGTCGTGTAGCAGCATCAGGTGAGGCTACCCTGAGCCGCCAGCCACCACCGGCCAAACAGCCGCCCACTGCAGCCCGCGGCCGGTGGTGCGCCGCCCCGCCCCGCCTGCCCCGAAACCACTCCCCACCGCCGATCCGCCACCGCCCCGGCCATCCCTCTAGCCCCCCCCCGTGCCGAGCTTTTCTTCGGTGATCCCCACGCCACCACCCCATCACCGCCGGCGACCACCGCCCCCACCCTGAACCCTAAGATAGATACTGGGGTACCTCTCCGGCGAGCCCCTCTCCCCGCTGCGGCTGGTTCTTCCTTAACTCCGGCGAGCCCCCCACCCCCTGAAAATCGACTGACCCAAAAGTCGATTCAGTCGACTAAAGTGTAGCTAAATCGGAGCGGCATCACAAGCAAGAGCAAGAGTGAGAGCAACAGCGCGAGCAAGAGCAGACCAAGCAGGGGACCGAGAGCAAGAGTAGAGCAGCATCACGAGTGAGAGACAAAGCAGCAGCAGCTCCTACTGATGTGGACGTCCCCGCCGAGGGAGCGACGCCATGGAGGAAGTGGCCGGTGACGCCGGCGTGGATGGAGCCACGCCATGTCGGCTCAGGACCGAGAGCTGGCAGCACCGTGAGATCGAATCAAGAAGAAAATGTGGTGATTAGTGTAGAACCTCTTTGGTGGCGCCGATTAGGCCTCAGCTTCATCTGAGTAAACGGTGATGATGATGCTCTTCCGGTGGTGCAGGTGAAGACGGTGGTGTGGGAATGGAGGTGGCGCGAAAGACGAGGGGAACGTTGGGGCAACTACTTGGAGGTGGAGGACGGGGTGGCTGAACCGGCGGGACTATGAGATCGACGATGGATCCTCATCCGGTATGGTGGAGGAGGGACATCGAGGTGTTGCTATGGACGACGTCGTTAGGGAAGAGGCTCCGGCTGGGTGGCGGGCGGAGGAGGGTGTGGGGCTTCCCGGGTTTTCGCCGCCTCAATGTACGAATCGGTGGGCGGATGGGATGGGAGTGGGGAACCATGGCTTAGGGACGCGCTTGTCCGAAATGTGGGGTAAGTTATGAAATTACCCCCACCGATTTGAGCTAGGCGGTTCTTTCGGTTCAGGGGTATCACGGGCATTTTGCGTGTCGGGATTTCACAGGAGGTGGGAGTTTCCGCACGCGTTGTAATTTTGGAATAGCAATCCGCGGGTTGAGATGGAGGGAGTTGTCGGAGCACAACGAGACAAAGATATATCTTAAATATTTTGGGGTAACAAGGCACGGGTTGAAGAGGCGGGAGTTTCACAGCACGATTGACAGAGACACTAGCTTGAAATTTTGGCATAACAAGGCGCGGCTTGAAATTTTGGGAGAACAAGCTTAACGTGAAGCCCAAAAAAAGAAAATTTGCACCTCATCACTAGAGACTGCTATGTCCCGTTTTACTATATTACTAGAAATGCATTCAAATGCAAAAAAAGAAACAAAAAAATTAAGGACAACAAACATAACGTGTACTGTACCAAAACAATTTGCACTTCCCTCAACAATAAAAAAAATGTCTGTTGTCTAGCAAATGGACTAAATTTGAGTACATTTTCCCTGTTCGAATGGGATTGTACTTGGCTTAGTTATACAACCATCTAAATATTATCTTCACAACACATGACATGAATATAGGAGAAGTAAATTCCTATATAAATACGAACTACTTGTACATACGATCTCAAATTCAAATATATGTATAGATTTTATGTTGAATTCAAATCATAGTACATGTATGCTCTAGCTAGATGTTCAGAATCTAAACCATGTATGATATACTACGTACAATATGTTTAACAAGCACAACACACACACACACAAACACCATTTAGACTAGTAATTAAGGTACACGTGCATTGCACGCATGAGATTTGGCAACCAAATTATGAATAAGTACCACATTATAGCATGTAAGCTTTGAGTCATATATGCATGATGTAGATGTTTGTTTAATTCTTATAGTTCATTTCATTCAAAATCATCTAGTTTTTATAAGATAGCTAATCTATTTTAAGATTCATGGAATTGTGCGTTGTCAGGCATAAAGTAAATACAAATCATGGCAAATCATGTAGAAAAACATTTGGGCAATTATGATAAGGAAGATTATAGAACAAAGAAGAAGTGCTTGTGTTTTGAGGTTTGTGCATTATGCTTAAGTTCAACCATGGAATCTTCTAGATTGTACATGTGGTAAAATCTGGTGGAATCTAGATGATATCCAACGGCCAGTTGTGCTCAAATTTGCAATCTCTGCACCATCGGATTGGCCTCATCCAATGACCATCTTTCAAAGTTAAAGTTATCCGCACACTATATAAAAAATATAAAATATAATATATATATATAGGGGTATAGATATAGATATGTGATGCGAAAGCCACCCATCATCTCCAATTAGAATAGTGTGTCCATGCACGGATGCAATGTGGCCAAATGATGTCTGCCATCGATATCTCAAATACAAATCAGTCTGACCTTGTTCAATGTGTATACAGTACAACATGCTTGTTTCCAAACCACACCATGCATATCTCAGTTATTTTCATGCATGCGCGGGTTTCAAAAATCATGATCTCTTATTCAAATATTTGGATTCTACTTTACATTGATTATGACATCACCTAGTCTTTTACACCCACACAGTCATCTTCTCTTTATAATTGTACCATTAACTTTCTCTCGTGTATGCATGCACACACACTACCAGTCGGCATTATCCATCACACACATGCAATCTTTTTCTTCAGGTCGGTCTCCCATGCATGCACACACACATACACCTCCCCCTCCCCATCATATCGAGCATTCTTTATCTCTCACGTGCATGCGCAACGATCGATGTTCCTCTATGCATGTGTATATATAGCTAGGTCTTTCACAGTTTTCCACACAAATCGATCAATCTATATATCTAGTGAGGTCTCACCCTCTTTCCCATGTCCACATCGATCAATCTATACCTCTCTATATAGGATTACATAGCTAATACACCCACATTAATTATATATCCAATGCCCCCCTCTCATCATCCATGCCTCCGCTTCATCTCTCAGACGCGCGCATAGTGGCGAAGACAGGGGCAGCAAGGGCCCTGCCCCCTAACATCACTATATATCGAGGCTAATATGAATGTGATCATTAGACAATTGCTGGTAAAATGGTTTGAGTTGATGAATTGGCCCTCCTCGTAAAGGATTAGCAATGCTTGCCCCCTAGCTCATTTATTTTTCGTGGCTCCACCACTGCGCGCAACAGCGCACGTTCTCACCCCCTCTCTTCAAATTTCAATCTCGCACTTGTGCACTCCTTCATAGTCTCCCTCCACTTGGCCCCTCGCACCATCTTCTAGCCCCCCACCGGATTTTGCCACATGTACAATCTAGCAGACTCCATGGTTAAACTTAAGCATAATGCACAAACCTCAAAACACAAGTGCTTCTCCTTTGTTCTAGAATCTTCCGTATCATAACTGCCCAAACTTTTTTTCTAGTTGAATTGCCATTATTTGATTCTACTTTATGCTTTACAATGCACAATTCCATGAATCATAAAATAAATTGAGGGCTTCTTTGATTCAAAGGATTCTCTAAGGAATTTTGGAGGATTCTAATCCCTTGGGAATTTTTCCTATCTTGGTTGTTTGATTCGTAGGTTTGTAAACCATAGAAATTTTTCCATAGGATTCATTTGCACTAGATTTCATAGGAAACATCCCATCCACTCAAACCACTTTGAAAGAATCCTGCATTTTTTCTATGCACAATTAAACACTCGTACAATCCTGTAGGATTCAAGACGACATTCCACTCTAATCCCATGGTTTTCCTATTCCCGCGTTTTGGAAATCCTACGAATCAAAGAGGCCCTAGCTTTTTATAAAAACTAATTTATTTTGAATGAGATGAACTATAAAAATTAAACGAAGTCTACATCAGGCATATATGACTCAGAGCTTACATGCTATAGTGTGGTATTTATTCATAATTTGGTTGCCAAATTTGATGCGTGCAATGCACATGTACCTTACTAGTACTTCGAGTATGTGCAAACACGTAAATTAGAATTCCAATGGCATGCTACACAGTGTCTCTCTTAAAGTTCATGAAGCTACGTGGCACATGTGGAGGCGTTGTCGTGACCTCCTTGTGTGGATTGATCATAGTGACATGCTGCTGCTTCCAGAAGAATGTACTCATCCTCTCTAACCCACACTGGCGGTACATGCACGAAGTGAAGATGTGCACGCATGCCATGCACGCACTCATTCCCTCGCACGCACACGCGGGTACAAGGGGCGACGCATTTTTGTACAAAGTTCCACCCCAAGTTATAATTTGACACGTGTAAAGTCCTTCATTTCATTGATGGTCAATTAATACAGCGCATGCAAATTGAGTGGATGTGAGGGCGGAAGAAAGACATTACTACTTCACTACGCACATGCGAGTAGTTAAATCATGGGGTGCCAGTACTTCCATTGGCCTCCTTCGTATTTTGTGCCAATTTTTGACCATATTTGTAAGTAACATAATATTTATGCTTGTCATAAAAAGTGGCACAAAAAAGGGGACCAATAAACCAGGACGCATGCAGCATGATCAATTTTTGCCAGGGCTACTGTTGGTGGCCTTTGTATTTAAATATGGACGGAGTGGAGTAGTACTATCTTTATCCTAGCCTAGTAGGGCTCTCCCAGCGCCTAAGCTCGCCTCCCCGCCTCGCCCACCGGATCCCGCCATGGATAATTCCTTAGATCCCAGGATCCCGCGGGCTGCCCTCTCGTTGTGACCCGCAGCACTGCCACCTTTGAGCGAAACCCACATGTGTTTTAGAGGGGATCCATTGCTTTGGAATCACAGATCAGTGGTGCTAGAGGACATGCCAGGGCTGCGTTTCAGGTGGTGGGTAGCAAGGGCAAATCAGATCGAGGAAGTGTGCATCGATTGGAGAGAAGTTCCAAGGAGCTGCGCCTGGTGCAGCACAAGGCGGAGGCGCAAGTCAGTCTCAGGGGAGAGATGCTGAGGTATGTCAGCATCTGGCAGCGTCGCGTTGATTTCGAGCTAGGGCTAATGGCAGAGATCATATTCACGAAGTCGACTGCGGAGGAAAGAACGCGCATGCCTGCGCAATGGCATGAGCAGCCAGTGCAACTATTCAAATGGGCGGTAGGAGAAGCCAAATCTCGGGACCAGTTGCAGTGGCGCCGCTGGGCATGCATCGTAGGAGAGGTGAGCTGCCCTCCTTCCCCGCCAACGATGCAGTGACCTAGTCGGTTGCTGCTGCAGTGAACTTGCAACGCTATGTCTGTTTGCAACCTTGACAATCACTCCATCTATATGTATTGTTTTCCTGTAAAAAAATACTTGGTCATTTGGAAAAAGATGGTAATTTATTTATCACTAGTTTTAGAATGCTTGGTCGTGGCAATCAACCGAAGCCACAACCAGAAATCTCCATCACATAAGTACTTTATGTTCGGTCGGACCCACGTCTCACCGAAGGGACACACATCGGCTTGGTCTGACATGTACGACCGGTTACATCACTGACTTGTGCGACCACATTTGAGCAGTGTAGTACTCCCTCTCTCTCAGTTTACAAGTCTTGCACGTGTACCTAGGTCCTTAATTTCACCAACTTAATAAGAGGCATACATTACGAAAAATATATCATTACAAACTTCAAATATTCTATTTTTTAATGATATAATTTTTATGTTAAACAATTTATGTTCTACTAAACTCATCGGGAGTACTTGAAATTTATGTTCCACTAAACTCATCTGGAGCCATTTCGGGCCTCGAAACCAAAACCATCAATTAATCTTTACCTTGTTCCCGTCACATTCCAAAGTACTAGTGCTACAATTAAGTGCAAGCCTGCTCACACCTACCACTACGTACCAATCCTGAACGTGTTCCCACTATGCAGGTTTTAGTACTAGTGCTAGTACTTAGGTTATAAAAAGGGGAACTACCTAACCGAAAATTACTCTACCTTCCTCCTCATAAGTCCTCCTTCTTCGTCCGTCCTTGCCATGGCCAGTGTGTAGAGCTCTAGGTCGAGAACTATCCGAACTACTCGTAACAAGGGAGCGGGAACCAAGGCTGCGGAAAAAAAAGAGGGCTTGCCACCACGCAGACACCTCAAAAGATCTCTCACGGGCAGGCGATGGCTCCCAGGAGCGCCCTAGCCGCGGAGGCGAACATGCCGAGCTGGCGGCGCTGGAGTCGTTATCCCTTGATGGCATGCCCGATCATCTCAATAAGCACCTCAATAAGCAGAAGGAGTTCATCCACGACTTGGTGGAGCTGCTGAAGGAGAGCCTCGACGACATGCCCACTTAGCTCAATGAGCAGGGGGAGTTGACCGCTAGCTTAGTGATGCTGCTGAAGAAGAGCATTGCCTCGGAGAAGAAGGCTACTAGTGAAATCCTGCAACTTCAGGAGGACAAGGAGAAGCTCTGCCACGAGCTCGACCTGCTGAAGGAGGAGAACGCTGGCTAGAATAAGTTGCATGAGAATAGTAATTCCTCGATGAAGATGCTGCAGGCCCTCGTCATGGAACAGAAGGAGGAGTTGGCGAAGCTCCGCATCGAGCACCCGGCTGCTGTCAAGGTATGTAATGCGGCCGTGGAAGAGATGATTAAGGCTCGCATCGGGAAATCCCGCGTCATGGACACAATGAAGAAGATGGCGGAGGAGACGTGCAAGGAGACCAACGTCGTGGAGGCGATGAAGAAGCAGTTACGACTCCGCGGCCAGCAACCCTTCATGTAGTGAGAGCAGCGCCCCAGACTTGCGTGTGCGTCTTCCTTCTTTTTTGGGGGGGGTGATAATCTTCCTTCTTCTTTTGCTCATGTGTTTCTTCTTTTGCTTTGGGTGTTTCGCTGCACGTGTCACCTTCTCGATGAGGCATGAATAGAACAATGCTAAAAATGAGATGACTAGCAAATTAGATCATTCTTTATCTCCAATAGAACAATGCCTCTTGCTAGTAATATATAATAAGAGTATAGAGTAGAGGATATGGTACTGGGTTGCCGTGTTTCATGCTCCTCCGTCGTACTCCAGTGGAAAACTTGAGTATACCGCATGGTTCTTTGCTCCTCCTCAGGTCATTGGCACATTTATACGAGCAGTCAAATCAGAAGGCCCCGCCTTCCAGCAGTAATGAGCCATCAAATCACAAAGGCCCTCGCCTCTCTTGAAACCGACCTAGCTAGACTGCCCCATCCTCTAGCCTTTTAGAAAATATATACTTTTGTACAGTAGTAGGATCGATGGATTGCCCCATGGAGCAAAACTAACAAGATGAAATTAAATAAAAAAGGTGGTACATATAGAGAGAGCTCGTCGCCAAATTATGCATATAGTACTATTTAAAAAGCTAGTACGTGCTTAAATGGGGTGCTAAATTCTATTAAAGAAATTAGCATACCTATTTAATTCTTGGGTTCTTATTATTTATGCCACTAGTTTGTGTGTTACTACTTAGTTTTTCCATTAGAAGTTACAACTACTCAAAAATGCCATCGATCCATGAGATGCCTGTTCAAAAATGCAATTAGATATCCAAAAAATGTCATCGTTAAGTTAGATGTTTGCTCAAAAATGATATTAGACATTGTGATTTTCACGTCAAAACTGTTGACCATGTTACATGACAAAATAAGCTGATTCTCACAATGATAAGTGTGGCCCCACTTGTCAGGAGTAACCAAGCAAACAATTTTACAGGAAAATAAGAACGCTGTTGGGATCAAGTAGGCCCCACACTTTATTTTACTGTAGTGAGATAGAGGGAGAGCTGGCATGTTGGTCCATCAGTATTTATGTCATTATAACATGCTAGAAGAGATTTGAGTCACAATAACGGTGTCCAGCAAAACACACCCTTCAAATAAAACTAAGCGTCCTGAAATTCTTTGACAAAACTAAGCCCCCTGAAATTCTTTGACAACTAAACTGCTGGCTATATGAGTTGGCCATATATATTGTACGTATATAATGTGAAGAAACGAGTGGTAGTCATAGTACTATACCAACTAAAAGATGAACTGTAAGAAATACTACTATGTACGTACTGAGGAGTTAAAGTAACAAGAAGAAACACAACATAGTTCTGTTGAGGGCTCAGCACAACACACCCCTCAAATAAAACTAAGCACACCAGAAATTAAACTAAGCAACTAATCCGGTAGACACTGCATTAGAACCACCATGAGCAACGACACTGCCACCTTCCTCGGAGTCCTCGTCCACGTCCTCGACTTCGTCCTTGTCCCTCTTGCTCTTGGCCGATACTTCTTTGCTTGGACCGCACACTTGGCTCTTGCTCCTCATCCAACCCTTGTAGATACTGAAACAATGGTAGCCATCCATTGCAGCGTAGTGAATGTGGTCTATATCTAGTACATTCCAATGCCATGCACGATGAAATGTGTGTGGAGGTTTCTTTAGTTTACCGTACGAAGGATGAACCATGGCTCCTGCTAGGGTCAGCATTGAAGGCTTATCACGGGAGGACACCAGCCCATTCTTCTGGAGGTCAATGGGGTTGCCTACAACGAGGCCTATCCGACCCAAGATTTCCTTGTCGTTCCCAAAGTCTACAGTAACGAATTTGACTAGGCCGCCCTTGAGAAACTTCTTAAATTCCTCGCACTCAATGTCGGCATGGCATATGTCGTAGACCAAGCATAAGTCATGCACGCAAACCTGGATCACGGCGGGCTTCTTCTTCTCTGCCTCCTTTAGATTCTTCTCGCTTCCCAGGACTGTGTTGTACTCAACATCTAGCCCAGCGACCCACTCATCATTTGAGTTTTCGAACATGCGTCTGAAGCGAGCAAGGCATCCTTTCACCATTGCGAAAGAACAAGTGTAGATGATGTCGAACTCATCGCCGGTGATGGTTCTAACCTTGTACTCACCGTCGATCATGGAGATTTGGGCGCCATGGATTTGGGAGGAGGGTTAGGATTAGTGGAACTGTGTAATGTGAAAGGACGGGGCGACTAGGAGCGAATTGCCGTAATGTTAAAGGACGTCCGGGGACAAGTACGAGCGAGAACTTCCAGTGGTTTTTGTAAAAATGCTGAGTGGGGCATGCGAACGGGAGGGTAGTGGCTTGCCAGGTGGATAAATGGATTCATGCACAGTACTATGGGGGCCCAATTAGATGTCATGTCTACTTGACGCCCAATTAAATGGCTTTTGATGTCATGTCAAGCGTCGGGAAAATTACAGGTGATACGAAGCTTCCGAGAGCCCTTGGATCTGAGATTGAACGGTTGCATGGCGTGATTCTAGACCTATGGGTGAATATCCTATCCTGGAGGGTTATTCTGCAAATTTTCAGCAACTTAGCGTGCGACCATTCGATCTCAGATCCAAGGGCTGCCAGCAGCCCGTATCATGGTCGCGCCTACCACGACCGTCGCCTCGCTCGCGCGGTCGCGCCCTTGGAGATTTAACATGGTGCGTTAGGCTATCTGATGTTGCCATGTCATACATAGTCATCACTTAGTCACTCATACTACAACAAGGTTAGCTATAAGGTTTGCTGTAAGAGTATTTTTTGTTTACTTCTCTCTATCTATTTCTTCGTAGTATTTATTGCATTTGCCAAGGAGTGACCTCTTCCAATGAAATGGTGCTTAGATGAGGTGCTATGGGCATTAAATGGCTTAGCAACTCAAGTCCCCAATGCATAGGTGCTTAGTTTTTTCTTGCTAAGTTTGCTTCATCTAGGTACATGCGCTTAGCACCGTTTCTTCCTGGGGTCACCAAACTAGTCTCTCTCTTCTTAATTAACTTGCCACATCAGACTTTATGCATATGTGGCAGGCTTAGCACCTATAGGATCAAGTACAGTAGTGGGATATATTACATGGCATTTTTGTATATGTGGGGGAAAGAGGCAAGGAAAAAGTGGAGGAGTGGGCTCTCAAGCAAGAGCCAGCCTCTACATGGTGGAGCATCGGGAGAGGCACCTGTATGGAGGTGGTCAGGAATCGGGAGACTCACGCCGGTCATAGCACCGCTGTTAAAATGATAATGGAAAGTCAAATCACCGGGCCCCACCTGTCCAGCAGTAACTCGCTCATCTTCTCGTGTCTCTATCGAACTGACTAGGCGGAACTGCCCCACCTACCACACGGGAAAAGCCCCGCCCTCGACTTTTAAATAGTACGGTATACTAATTTTGTATCCATGGATTGCGCCATGGAGCAAAGCCTTAAGAAAACGGCGGTACACATTCACGGAGTACAGGATACAGCACGCCCGTCAAGTTCGCGTCGCACCCCAGACGGTCGATCAGTCTGGCACGCCGCTCTCCGAATGGAACGCATGTCATATTGTGTTTGCACACACATGTGGGACCGCAATTGAGAACCGACCATAGGCACACTCCCCGGCCCCGCAAGTCGGGTGAGTTAATAGAAGAGAGAGACGAGCGATAGTACTAGAGAAGTGTTGTACAGACGTTGGTGCCTGGACGATCCCTGCATGACACGGAAGATTAGTTCATCCATGCATGTGACCAG
Source organism: Triticum dicoccoides (assembly GCF_002162155.2). Classification (NCBI taxonomy): domain Eukaryota; kingdom Viridiplantae; phylum Streptophyta; class Magnoliopsida; order Poales; family Poaceae; genus Triticum; species Triticum dicoccoides. The sequence continues at coordinate 744,924,553 of NC_041382.1, read as the reverse complement.
ACTCCAGCAAACACGATGGATTGGCTATCATCTACATATCATGCAGGCTCTGTTGTACAGGGCTATAGTTCTGGTGAGAAATCTAAAAAAAGGTTTCTTGTCATCTCACAAAATTAGGTGTCATGTGCTTCGGATCACTGCAAGGGTTAAACAACGACAATTGAGTTCCTCCAAGGCGCTAGTCATGGGGGCCACATGCACGAAGACTACTCAGTTGCCATCTATGTCAAGCCGGCTATGTTAATTAGGGCATCTATCGATGGACCCCTTTTCTACGAGTTTATCTTTAATTTGAGCTTTCATCCTCGTCTAGTTTTTCCGTCGGGATTCATGTTGTCTCCTTTGGGCAATGAGATTATGGTTTCTTGTCATGTTATAATCCGGTGCTTCAGATCAAAATGAGGACAACTGCGCCTCTGGGGCACATGCATGAAGACAGTCATTGATGAGGTCAAGCCGGCTCTAGTAGACAAAAGAAAACTAGTAGTACTCCATTGTATAGGAAGGATCCTCCGCGCTTGCTTGCTAGTGTTCCTCTCTTCACACTGTCTCGTCCTCTCAAGATCTAAACACGACAGCGGTGGCCACACTCTCTCTCTCTCCCTCTCTCTCTCTCTCTCTTTGCTCACTGCTGGTCACAGATACAGCCGGATCCTCTCCGCCGGGGAAGGTGAGAAGGTGCAACATTCACGCGGTTGTCCTCGATGACGGATCTTACCCCTTGTCGTTCTCTCCCAAGCACTGCTGGCTAGGGAGGGCCTCCGACCCCTTCTTCCTCACTGCCATAGTGTGGGCAGATCCGGCCTCCCGCCTCCCACCTAGCAACATCCCGGCGAACCTCAGGTATAACTTCCTTTGAAACTGGCCTTGCTCTACTTCTCGAGCTCCTAACATCGCTGCATTTGTATCTTTTACTATTTGAATCTAGGACTTGGTCGAAAGAGGAAATAATGGGGCGAAAAGTAGCGGAGACTGGCTATCCAACTGGTCTCTATGTCCAATAGGGAAATAAAAGGAAACGCGGCACAAACTCAATATAAACCCGATCTATTGGTTGAAAAGGGAAAGAAAGTGGGGACTGTGGGACAAGTCAACAGAAAAAGTCCAACACTAGATTTTCTAGCCTCACACAGTATAAGGTGGCTATACCGAACAAAAATGGGACCAACCCAGATATCTTGTTCTGATGTTTGTTGCCCCGAGCCACTCTTATGTAATGCCACTGGTAAAATGTAGCAGTCACACTACTAAATGTAAGGTCACATTAAACCAATGTTGCTGGTAAAATGAAGCAATGGCACCATTAAAGTAATGTCGTATTTAACGGTTGTCATAGTTAATCCTAATACCCACACTAATATCTAGCAATGCTGCTGCTTTAGAAATTGCTACTGTCCTTGTAGGATTGCCATTCAGATAAGGAACATGTTTCTTTTCATTTGATGTATGTTTCATCACTTGTTTTTCACCCTCCTTTCCACATTTTTTGTGCAAACAAAGACATACATTTCACGCTTGATCTTAGTTGAACTGGACAAATGATATCCAAATTATAGTTGAACATTCCAGGAGCTTCACAACCAACCTTGATGTTGCTCAATTTTATTGCAACTAATGAAGAAGAAGCTCTGTGGATTTCGTTTTCTGATGGAAATGGAACCGGGTCTGGAGCCCTTTTCTTAAAAAAAATGAAGAAGAAGCTGCTAGCTCATGGGACATTGCTTCATTTTAGGTGAACTGCCCCAAAAGGTCCCATGAATTGAATCATCCATGTTGGTGACTGGTGTCATCCCTTCTACAATGGCGTTGACTGCAGACATGGTTCCCATCACGAGGTATGTTCCTTTTTGGTCTGACCGTTTGCCAAAGATCCTGCATGTTGAGTCTGCTCTTGTGCTACTGTTTTGGCACTGCCATGATAAAGCAGTAATGTTATTATTTTGCACCTTAATCTAGTGGCACTATTAATTTGAGGAAATGTTTTGGCACCACTAGTGGCACTGACTTTTTTTATATATCGAAAGAGGGGGTTTCCTCCGATTTCATTAAAGAAGTCCAACCATAGAGAACCATTATCCGACAACATCTCAGTGTAAATGGGCAGTTATGCAACTACTACTAGAACGGACTGAGTACTAGCAGGAGACAAGTTCACCACATAAGCTAGGCAGGTAGGGGGACGCAGCCCCAGCTCGACCAAGTTTGGATTACAACCCAAATGCTACCACAGAAACATCAAAGGGGAAGATAGGGACTGAAAGAGCCAGCTTCAGCATCCCAGTCTAAGCACCCCCGGCCTCCATCCTTGCGATGCACGGTACACCTCGTTTGCCACCTACTCGACCCTAGTGTCACTAATAAAATGAAGTAATAATACAATTAAAATAGAGCGAGTGTCCTCTCTATCATTTCATTTCCAATGTAGATAAAGAAAGTGCTTCTCTTTGTTAGTATATGTTTAATCAACTAGTCCCATTGTTAATGTTTAAGCGTTTCTGCAAACTGGGGTGCTTAATTTTAGTTGATCTACACAAAAATAGAGATTGGAATGTCTAATGGCCCCTCCTTGTACTACTGTTGTACACTGATGTTCATCACTGGCAGAAGGTGTATCGGGGAGACTTGGGTCGATTTCCAGTATGAGGCGTACCGTATGGGATGTCGCAGGGCCCATCTCGCCCTCGCAGCATGGCATACTATGATACTATCGCAATATTTTCTTCTATTTATTAGTGTATGTTTCATCAACTAGTGCAACTATAATGTAATCACGCCTTTTCATTGTCTATGCTAACAGGGTTATTCAGCTGCATTTTGGTGGAACTGCACAAATGTACAGATGCAACTGACATATATGCAGATTGCGAGGTGCCAAGTAAACATTATCGACACCAACCTTAGTCCATCTAAGCATTGGCATCCACCACCATCAGTGGGATGTGTGGCTCTCACTGTGGACAGATCTTTCTCGGCAGCAAATCCTCTAACCAAATACTAGTAGCTTAGACTTCAAAAAATAATACTAGTGGCTTATATTGGCAGTTTTCTAGGGGTGTACTCTTTTCTGAAAGAAGCACCAATCTATTTTTCTTTATTTGTACACAGTGTCACAACTTTGACCCAAAGGTCCAGAGCTATTTTATGATGATTGACGTAGTAGTCGGAGACTAATTGTAAGCATGCTTTTTATTAGCTGTCACACTAATTGTAAGCATGAGCAGATGGAAGATTAGGTTAGTGCAAAACTTACCTTAAATCCTACCGACACCGTTGAAACGAGGCGAGCATTAAGGGAACCCTGGAGAACGGTGGGGAAGCGACGTCGCGCCATCCGACCTCCTCTTGCGGTGGGAGAACGAATAATCGTGTGGCTTCGGCTGGCTCTGCACCCTGATGAACGGCACACCGTACTCGATCGATTTGTTATCCTCTGGGTGCTCGACCTTCGACATGTACGCCCACCAACTTTGCCTGACTTTTGCCTCGGGAGAATCTGTCTGCTCCATCACCTAAAGGAGATACTCGATGAACTTGAAGGACTGCGGCGTGACTGCCGCCGAGGAGTACATCGCCGCCCTCATCGCCGCCGTTTCGCTCTTTCGCATACATTGCCACATGGCCCTCACCGTCCTCGAAATCTCCCACTTATTGTCAAACCAAGTAAGGATCTCCTTCAACCTGGCTAACTTTGCCTGGTCACCACCGGTGACCTGCCTGATTCGCTGCTGCATCCTCTCCATAGATGTCCTTCTGAGTGGTCCAGTGCTAGCTTTGGAAGATGGGAGGAGAGAGGAGGTGGTTTTGCAATGGAGATGATGGAGAGGAGAGGAGTTGGTTTTGGAATGGAGAAGAGGGAGAGGACGAGAGGGCCGGCGTGCTGTGACTGGATCAAAATCAAAATCAATTTACCCTTCAATTAAGAAAGCGACCCCACATTAACTAGACTCCCTTTTATTCTAGGTCATAATTGACCATGATTTTCACAAATAAAATATATGTTATACGTTGCAAAAATAATATAATTTGAAAGTACATTCAGATACGAACCAAACGATACAATTTTTGGTGACATGCATTCACGTTTTTCTTGTCAAATACAATATGTGGTCAAACTTTGACCCGAAATATGCAAAACAAAAAAAATACTTCCATGACTAGTGCCGCTCCTCTCCTCTTAAACCACCGCCGCTCCTCTCCTGTTCCAATCTAAATCCAGCGCCGCTCCTCTCCTCTTCCATTTCAAAACCACCGCCCCTCCTCTCCCATTCCAATCCAAAACCAGCATCGCTCCTCTCCCATTCTAATCCAAAACCAGCGGTGCTCCTCTCCTCTTCCATTCAAAAACCACCGCCGGCGAGTGAAGGTGATGTGGAGAAGTAGATTGATGGAGGAGTGCAACTGATATGTGAGGATCACATACGGCGACCCTGTGAAGCTAGCTAGGATGTTGGAGATAGAGTCTTGGTTTGACAACAAGGACCAACTAGCAGCGACGGCGACGTCCATGGCCAAATATCTGCAATAGAGCAAAAAGGCGGCGATACTCCCGAAGGGAGTCGCGCGGGAGTACATAGAGTTGCTCCTCTGGGCCATGGAGCAAACAGATTCACCGAATCCGATCGTGAGGGAGCGGTGGTGGGAGTATCGATCCCAGATGGAGCATCCACCAGAGATTGAACGATCAAGCATCTACAAGGTGCCATTTGTGAGGGTGTCGTGCCAGAGCGAGCCGGTGGAGTCTTCGTCGACCGAACCTAGCTACAAGAGGAGAAAAGCAGTTGGCCTGATGATGCTTCCCCGTCTCACGGGGCGGCTGTCTACCGCAGAGGAATAGGAGGGGA
>NC_041382.1:744914551-744919344 GCF_002162155.2 Triticum dicoccoides | reverse complement strand
AATAGTCGGGCAGGTTGTGAATTGTTAGGAGGAGCTTAGGGTTGTTAGTATTTGCAGGTTGTGAATTGTGTTTTGTGTTGTGTATTTTGAGAGTACTTTCAGATATGAATGTCTTAAATGTAGTTTCATCGGAGTATAAAAGTGCAGACAATGTGATTCTTAGAGAAGAAACTACAAGTTTCAGTTTCAGATAAGAAACTGCAAGTACAGTTTCAGATAAGAAACTACAACTTTCAGAGGCAGAGCATGTATATTAACACGGCCTTCTCAAGCAGGGTTAACATCATGTTCGAAGTTTTATTCATGGTTGAAAATGGAACTACCAGCCAGTTAACATCATGCCGATCAACATTCATGCATAGCACATCTTCATAAGATGCATAGTCAAAAAGATATGCTATTTTCAAAATGCCCACACAAAGTCGAGTGTGCGAAAAACAGAGAAAATGAGGGACAAAGTTTTGGCAAGTGTTAGACATGGTGTGTGTAGATTACAATGGGGACCCACTTGTCAATAATGGTAGAGGCAAAAAATTAGAGATATTTTCCCTCCATCAGGTGGAATCGAACCCTGGCGGAACAGCTGTCGGGTAGTGTCACTTGGCCACTGGGCTAGTTCACTACTTTCGTTACAAATAAGGCATTGCCTTGGGTGGTACGATCACCTCCTGCGCCTTTATGCGCTCGCCGCGGCGCCGCTGTCTGCCGTTGTGAACATGCTGAACAAATGAGAGGAATCTGGAGAGGACTGTACGTGGAGAGGCGGACAGTCGGGACCCACCAGGTCTATGGCCGTACGCAAGCAAGTGCCTCATCAAAAAAAACTTCCTCCTAATGCTATACTGACGTTGGGGCCCACGGGTTTGTCAACATAGTTACATATTTTAGGTGCTTCAACGTAGGAGATAAATTCACAACGAAGCTATGGAGCTGGCGGGTAGTATCACTTATTATCACTGGGGCAGCAAGTATCCGTTGGGTTTTGAGCTGCCCCATCTAGGCTTTCTTTTTAACATGCGCAACCCATGACATGTCGGTTTGTATTTTTTTAGGGCAGTCATGTATCGACCGGCGTATGGACCTCCCATCCAAGGTATTATTTTTCCTGAAACATCGGCAACCCAATTTATGTTTTTTTTTTGAAGAAAACGCAGAGGTCTGTTCTATTTTTCTATATAAGAATAGGAATGCCTCGTCTAACTTTTGTTTCCCTTCTAACTGTATAATATATATTTAAATTATTTTATATGTTATTATCATCATATATTTAACAGAAACTTACATATGTAAGAAAACAATATCCCACATCTTATTAACTTATAAAAATAATTTCTTAACAATAAAATACTGGATTTTTTTGGCAACAAAAATCCTGGTGATTGTGTACAAAAGCTTGGTATGATTTAAGGACCAATGTAATAATAAATCACTTATTATTTAAATATATTTATAACAAAATGCTCAGCCCTTGTTTATTTTTTGATAACATTGTTGCGCCCAACCCAATATTATAATTAGAATCAGCCCAGCAAAATCGTGTTTTTTGAGAAAGTGCAACTTGCCTGTAATTTTTTAGGAGAAAAATAAATGGGCCGCATGAATGCTACATTATTTGTTCACCCAACCCAGCAAATGGACTGTAATCCTAAAAAAAAGAAAACAAATTGACTGCAAATTCTAAAAAAATGGGTTGAATACGTGCCACATTTTTGGAGGCTGAAATGTGGGCCAATAGGTCGAAGCCAACGCAAGTCTTTTGTCAACTTAGTCAACAAATGATTCTGACATCATTAGCCGTTGGATTTACATCCAACGACCGGCATCCATCTTCAATCTCTCGTCTTCTTCCTCCAGCGCCGCCAGGGCCACCTACTCCAGCCTCCTCCTGCTAGCAGCTCTGCTTAGCACGCTTCACTGTGAAGTGCTACCCCACCGTTGGCCAGGCCATCCCTCCACCCCTCCACACCTCCTGTTCTTCTCCACCGACTGCCGAACCACACTGCACCAGAACCAGTTAACCCTCGTGCACCTCTTCGTCTATGACTCTACTCCCACGTCTTCCCATCTCTGACTCGTTGCTGTCCGGGGCCTCGCCGGCGTCGACCACCTTGGATGCACTCGGCGTGGAGTAGTCAACATGGTCAAAGAACGACATCCATTAGAAGTAGACTGCACGTGGAGAGGCTGACAGCTGGGTCCACGACCGCATGCAAGGAAATGCCTCCTTATTACGCGCAAAATAATGATTCCTCCACCTAACAGCTGGGAGCCACCGAAAGGGCCTCTGCATTTCACAAAAAATCCCCCCCCCCCGCTGACAGGTCAGACCCACCAGCTACATCTTCGCACGCAAGGAAGTGCCTCCTTATTACGCACAAAAATAATGAATACCCCTGCTAGCTGGGACCCACCATAGTGGGAGGCTGACTTGTGGGCCTACTAAGTTGACGGGGACGGAGGGCTTTGTCACCTTAGTCAATATGAACGATTCTAGCTCCAGTGATCGTACGATGTCCATCCAATGGTGGTAGTGCTTCTTCAACCTCTGGTCTTGTTGCTCCACCTGCCCAAACCAGCGTCGGTCGTGTCGCGTGCTCCTGCTTCCCGTGGCCGGCTATGATGCCGCGGAGGCCTCACCGCCCCTACTACTCCCACCGTTGGCCAGGCCCTGCGGCGACGGCAGCCTCACACCGCAGTCGAACCAGTGAACCCTCGTACTCCCCTCTGCCTGGGCATCCACTACCGCTCTTCCCCAGCTCCGCGTCATCCCTTTCCTAGGCCTCACCGTCGTCCACCACCTTGGTGCTCTCGCCGCGGTGTGGTCAACATGGTCAAGGAACGACTTCCATCGGAAGAGTACTATACGTGGAGAGGCTGACAGCTGGGTCCACGCCGCAGCAAGGAAGTGCCTCCTTATTTCACGGAAAATAATGATTCCTCCACCTGACAGCAGGGACCCATCGGACGGGCCACCGTATTTCGCGAAAAAAAACGTTTTCCCTTAACTGCTGGGACCCAGCAGCTACATCTTTGCACGCAAGGAAGTGCCTGACAGTCGGGACCCACCTGGTTGAAGCGTACGTAGCGATGTCATTCTGGTCGCGAATGTGTACGTATATACTGTACGATGTAGAGGCGCGCACGTGTGGTAGTAGAGGCGTGCACATGTCATGTACATGTATGTACAGCGGCCAGGGTGCATGAAAGTAAATACGGCCACGTATGTACATACGGGCGGGGTCTGGAACGCCTACTCGCGCATACGTACGGCCAGGGCTCATGTACATGGTTGTGGCTGGGTCGGAACGGAGAAACTGCGTCGTCGTCGTGTTCATGGGGAGGCAACGGAATGCGTCGTGTTCATCGGGAGGCAACGGAACGCGTGCTGTTCATCGGTAGCCAACCGGCTTGGATGGTACAGCCGAATGAAACGAGGCCTAGCATACCGCAGAACGAAGGAAACGGCCTTGTGTTTGACCGGCCACGGTGGAAACGGGATCCTGTTCGTCGAGAGGGGTCTGGCGTACCGCAAAACGGAGGAAACGGACCTCCTACGGTCAAAACGAGGTCATGTTGATCGGGAGGGGTGTGGCGTACCGCAAAACCGAGGAAACGAACTTGTGTTGGAGTGCTATGGTCGAAACGGTAGTCCTGTTCATCGGGGGGTCTGGCATACCACAAAACGGGACTCCACGGGATATTGTTCATCTCCACCGTGGACTGCCTCCACGGGCTCCCGTTCATCCACCGTCGACCTCCTCCAGCCTCCACCTGCGACTGTTCATCCACGGGCTCCTGTTCATCCAGCCTCCACCACGTGCTCCTGCACCGACTACTGTTCAACCTGCCCTCTCCACAGGGGTCCTGTTCAACCACCCCTCCGTGGGCTACTGTTCATCCAGCCCTCCACGGGCTACTGTTCATCCAGCCCTCCACCGGCTACTGTTCAACCAGCCCTCCACCGGCTACTGTTCAACCAGCCCTCCATGGGGTCCTGTTGATCCACCGGCTCGATCGATCAAGGTACTATTCATCTAGCGGCAATGGCCTCTACTACCACGGGTTCCTGTTCATCCAACCCCCATCGGGAACTATTCATCCAAACCCCCAAACAACGCTCACTCTTCATCTAGAGGCAGCATCGATCGGCTTTAGTTAGTAGCAGTAGCGAAGGAATCGCTCGATTGGTTTCAGTTAACAGTAAGGGATCGATGGACCGCTCGGGTTCTGTAATGCGTAGCCTGCAGTGCAATCGCTCGGGTTCAGTTAGATCCCAACGCCTTGCTTGGGTTCAGTTAGAGCGCAACGCCTCGCACACACGCGCATACATATGAGAGAAACGTGCATCGCTCGGCCCCGTAACCGGGAACTCCCCACATATTTTCCTTGCCCTCGCTTCTACCATGGTTTTATCCATCATGGATGGCCCAAAGAATGTCATGCAGCTGCGTCTCTGTCCCGCCCAGGGCGAAAAGCCCATTTTCTGTCAAGATTTTTTGTCATAGAAGTAGGAGCCCACCATGTCTATGATGATACCGGGTTTTGTCACAATTATCGTCATAGAAGTGTCATAAGTATGATAGAATTTTTTTTGTTCGGCCCAAAATGTCACGGATGTGTCTTTTTTTTGTAGTGCTACCTTTCCCTCTTTAGGCCCTGTATACAACTTTCCCTTGTTTACAAAGTCTCAGCATGTAAAACAGCCTTGATGTTTATGGCATTATCTGTGATAGCACGTCTTGACGTATAAAACAGAATATAATGGAAATAGTTTTTTCACCAACCTTTGTTCG
>NC_041382.1:744905142-744914229 GCF_002162155.2 Triticum dicoccoides | reverse complement strand
AACTCGAGCGGTTGTACTGATTCTGTCATTTCGTTGAGCTGATTGTTTTTTACTAAATGAGCAAATAAGAGCCCCCTCCCACTCTCTCCCTGTTCATCCGGCTACTCCAGCCGTCGACCAAGCTACTTGTGGCCGATCCCTCCACCCGCCCGCCTCCCTCCTGGCAACCCAGGCCCTACCCCAGCCGCGGCGATGGGCACCGGGGAGAGGACGGCGGCGGCGGCGCTGCTGCTGGAGCTCGTATGGTGGAGAGAAGTGTGGCGTGGGCGCCTACATGCGCAAGGCTGGAGCGGAGGCACCCTGCAGCGAGCGGCGCCGGGCGAGGAGGGGCCTCGGTGACCACCAGCTGTAGAGGGCGCAGTGTGCCCCAAGATCATGCGCAGAGCTGGCCGGAGGAGACGGCGGCCACGCGCGGCGCCGGCGTCCGCCTCAACGCCAGCAGCACGGACGGAGCAGCTACCACCTGCAAGTAGCACCAAGCGAGAAATTAGTAGAGAGAACTCAAGCGAAGGCACAAGGATGGCTTACCCGCATGGTGAGGGAGAGCACGAGGGCGGAGGGGAGGCCGCCATTTCCAGCCGGGGGTCGGGTCGAGGTGGTGGTGGAGTCGCTGTGTTTGGGGAGGAGGGGAGCGGTGCAGAGTGGAGCGGGCCTCCACCTCCTTCCCCTTTTGTACTGGTGGCAAGGCGCCGAGCTGTGATGTGGTCGAAAGGATTGATTTTGTTTGCCTTACCATCTTGGGAAGGGAAGGGCAGAGGGCGGTGGCAGGTCCCGTCGGAGTGGGAGGGGGCGGTCGGGCCGGTGAGAGGCTCTGCTGCTCCGCTGCTTCGTGTTTGTGCCTTGGAACGAAACGAATCGAATCACCTTATCTTTTTGTCTCGACTCATCGAATCAATCGAATCCAACAAGCGTTGACTGGCCGCGGAAGGATTTCTTGCTTTCAACACTGTGCGGGCGTTTCGATGGGATCTGGTCCAACACTAGAGACTGGGGATCGAATGAACTATGGCTCCTAGTTTGAACATCTTTTGTTTATTCAGCCGTGATGACCGCAATGAACATTGATCTGGGAGGGAGGATTGGCAGGCAGGCCTACTACTTCACATGCCAATCCTTTTCAAAGCACTCTATATTTAGCTGGACCTGGACTCATCCGAAGTGGACTAGGAGTGTACGGTGAGAAGTTTTTAGGTTCAAGCTCTAACTTTATGCAAAGCAATGTAAGCCATAGGCGCATTTCATCAATAGATATACTCATATACCTCAGTTACCGACAGTTGTAGCCATGTTGCCCATGTGCCCATCCTTGACTGGGAGCTGAGATTACGTCGCTAATTAATTATCCTACACTATGTTGTTGCTGGTGGAGCTATGATAGTAGTATTTGATCAGCGGCTAAGGATAGTTACTTACTACTGTATTTGACATGATTTTTGGGAAACTTTCGCGGTACGTGTGCAACAAAATTTCACAAAGAATTGTCAAATGTGAAACTTTCAAAGATGCCAAAGATTTCAGTTCAACGTCTACGCAAAGTTATCGAAAATGTGAAATTTAGTCATGTTGAACGTTTTCTCAAATTCGCAAATGATGAAGACTAATTTGAAATACAATGAGACCCTTCGTGCTATTTTCCTGTCAGACAAAAACAGAGTACTCGTGCTGATCTCTGTGTGTGTTTGCACTGAGGAGATATTTTTCACGAAGTAATTTTGAATGGTTCTGAAAAAAAAGTACTTGAACTGATGTATGCATGTGTTCGTGCCGAGTGTGTTTTTGCAGACTAAACTTTACTCTCTTTTATTTGGTAAGGATTTTCCTCGTAAATGTTCAATGGTTTACGGTATCATAGTCCTCGAACTTGCATGGTTTATATAATTGAGCTGAATGTATCTTTCTTAAAGAAAATGTTTTGTGTGTTTCTTTTCTTCAACTCATTTTTTTGCAATGATGTTTTGAACTTCTCGCATTTTGCGACTTGAACTTTACCATTTGAATTTTCGTGGGTTTTTCTTTTGTTTGAGCTTTTTCCCAAACTTATCTGAGATGTCATGTTTGAACATACAACTTTTATAGTTGTGAACTTGTCATTTTTCCATTTATTAAGTGCTTTTTTTCCTCCTAACTTCTACTGGTATAATTTTTTTGCAAATTTATTGTCCCTTGAGTAAGAACAGATGCAATTTTTAATTTTAATTTTATGGTATTTATGGTACTAAAGAGTTTGTACTTCTCAAAAAATAATCACTCGATGTTCTTTTAGTTTTAGTTTTTAATTTTCTTTCTCATCCTTATCCTTACTGACGGTGTCATCACCATTGTACCTTTATGGTTTATATAGTTGAACAGACTTACATTTTTACCATTCCCTTCTTTTAAAAACATATGTTTTCTTCTCCAAACTTCCTACCTGACGAGAATCAGAACTTATTTATTTCTTTAAAAAACTTATGTTTTCTTCTCCAAACTTCCTACCTGACATTTTTCCTATTTTACTTTGTTTTACCTCATCAAACAGGCGCACAACACATTTGAAGAAACAAAATACGAATCTTTGAAACACTAGGGGTATAATCTTTGAAACACTAGGGGTATAACCTAGTGCTCAACTTGGACGATGACCAGTGCTACGGAAGAGGTAGTCGTTGCTTTTTAACCATGAATGCTTCTAAAGACACTGGGAATTGCTTCAAAACTGCCTTTATACTTTTTAACATGAGGGTTCTCTCAGCTGGGCCAAGAATCAATGCATACATAATATTTTTATTCTACAAGAATGAAACACTCCAATAATTAACAACTAATCGATCAGTACATGCAGAACAATGTCAGTTTTGAGAACAAACTTCCATTAATATGTTAATCTCTCAATCTCTATAGACAGGATGGGCGCTTTTGCCATCCAGTATGGTGTCAACAAGGATGCGGTAACTCTCATCCTCGATGGGGGCCTAGTTATCGTCGAAGAGCTTGAGGGGGCGCTTCAGGACTGGCCAAACATGCTAATTGGAGAAGCTAAGAGGCTTCATGTCCTCTAGCTCCTTTCTAGTAGCATTAGCATTATTGGAAACCATGAACTTTAATGAAATGGTTCAGGGATCACTCTCAGTCAGCCCCATTGCTACTTGTGCTGCAGAGAACATGAATATAAAGCAAATGGTGACTCATCGATTTTTCTTTATGATATATAGAAACTTACATAATTTTGAAACTTGCACTGACGATATTTAGGTGATAAATCTAAAATTTACAGAATTTTGAAGAAACTCGCTGCAAATCATTACTTATTTAGGTGATATATCTGAAGTTACAGAATAATATCGAACTACAATGGACAGATCAACAACATAAATCCTCAAGCAAAGCTCACAATCTCCATGGAAGATGCCTATGAATTCACCATGGAAGGGCCTCCCACTCCGCTGCTCTATCTGCTTCCACTCCCTGCACACACACACACACACACACACACACGGAGCAGAGAGAGGATGAAAGGGAGATGACTAAGGCAGATCAAGGACGGAGCACAGGGCGGCCTACACGCAGCTCTTCTCGTACCGGCTGGGGAGAATGCTGTTGTACTGACGAGGCAAAGGTCCAAATATATCACCTAAATAAGTTCAAAGAATTTTACAAAAACAAGCAGGCAACAAAGAGAAAATTCACGTATGGCTAGCAGGCACAACTTCTATTTATAGGACTAGTAAGGGTCTCAGGAATCGACTACATTATTTCAGTCAACTTGATCTTAATCAGTACTAGAATGACTGGACAAGAAGTTTAGATTTGTAGCAGCACACGCACCAAACTTATAGAATTTTTCTTCAACTTTTTTAGGTGATTGCATCACTACTAGTATGATTGGAAAAATATTTCAGATTTGTAGAAGCACACACACAAAACTTATAGAATTTTATGGAAATGCACGAGTTCTGATTTATCATTACATACTTTTATGGAAATGCATGAGTTAACTTCTTCTAGGCACTATCTGAAAATGGTGAAGACTAGCTAATGTATGGATAGGCAGAGAACACTTGGTATTGAGATTTCTTCCAAGTATGTATTGAACTGATATATTTTTTGTCAATGAACTGTTGTAGTATAGGTACTAGAGCTACCAACATCTTTCTATATATCATGATAAAAAGCAAAGAAACATGCATCGTCTCCAGAACAGACATACTAGAGAAAATTGAACTAACAACAGAAGAAATTTAAACTTTTTGGGGACTGATATCATGTAATACCACATCCAGAAAGCATGCCAAGCGAAACATATATTTTTTTAGTTGAAGAACTAGCAGTATTGTAGCACAAGAGGCATGGCATGGTGCTATTAACTAACTTATGAAGATCCTTTCTGCTTTGTAGTAGTAACTGAGGTTACAAGGGTCAGAAATTTACCATTTGACGGCCTTCACGCCACCAGCAGCGCCGGAGGTGACCTCATGTGTCCTGCTGTCGGCGGGGAACATGAGCTGGATCCACGGGGAAGAAGGTGGCAGGGGCGCCTTGTCCGTCCGATCTCTCATGGGAGGGCAGTGCTCGATGTCAAGGTGCAGGGTGGCCAAGGAGACAGTCACGCGATGAGAGGAGCAGGATGGGACAGAGGTGCTTATTGCCGACGCTCCACCCTCCGTAGGCGACCGCCCCTGCAGCGCGTCGTGTGATTAATGCCACACACATGGACAAGACAGTGTGCCAAGAAATCAAACTGCGCAAGTCAGAAAACACAAATTAACACCACGATAGCTGCTCTAGACCATGGAATGGATGGAAGCACAAGAAGATAAAATAAAATAATAATTGGCTTGAACTTAAACCAAAATGATAATTGAACTGAACTAAAATAAGATACTGGACTGAATTAAAATAAGAAACATATAGAGAAATTAAATTCTATAAACACAAGCATTTTTAGCAATCAAATTTTCCTCTTGAATATGTAGAGGGACATACCTTATTTTTTCTATCAGATTCCTACATCCAGGCAAAGAAGTGGGTATAGGACAAGGTACATCAGCCCAGGTTTGTGTACTTCTCGTTGCATTGCTTCAGTTTGGTTCCAAGAACACTATACTTCAGTTTCGGTTGCAGACCTGGTCATCACGGCATGCGGGGAGCATGGAGGAAGAGGATTTGGAGCAGAAGCTCTCACACGATGAAGTTGTGGACGGCACCGAGCACGTTGGTGGACGCATATTCGGAGAAGTTGTAAAATATCTACAGAACTGAAGGATATGCTTTTTGTATTATCTCTGATCACAATGAACAAAGTATTTAGAACTGACGCATATATGATACTAGATCAATACTAAAATGGATAATATTTTTTAAGTTTCTCTGTATGAACCTACCAACTTTCTAAACATGAACTTCTCGCTAGGGTTATTCTTCGGTATTGAAAACTGTTTTCTGCATTAACAACAAGCACCTAAAGAGCATCCTGTTTTCTGCAAGTATATATGAACTTTTGAGAGGACACTTTATTTATTTCACTGCATTTTCTCCAAAATTGGAGCGATAAATGCCATCTGTTTTTTGTAAAATGGAAGTACGAAAACATTTGTAACATGAATTTTTGCTAATGGACATGTACTGATAAAATACTGTAGTTATTCATTGTCAAATTGTACTTAGTTTGGATAGACAGCTCAACCACTTTTGGCGCATGTATTAACATATCTAGTTGACAAGTGGTACCAATTGTCTGGAACCAGAAAAAGTACAGAAGCTGAATCAACACAGTACAACTCTTTGCCCCATGCAGCAAAATGTGAGAAGGGATGTGAACTAATGAATCCTCACCCAGCTGCGGTTGTTTTCTTTTTGGAATCCATTGAACTGAAAAAAGCCGACAATGTGTACTAAAAAAACTAACTATAGTGTGAAATGAAAAAACCATACAAGTGTAGATGCGGGACTTGATCTGGAGCTCGATCCGGTACGGGGAGATGGCGGAGTTGCTGGCTGGGCTGCGGGGTGACTGAAACTAATGAAGATCCAAACTAGTATATTTATCTATCATAAGAAGACAAAATTATGAACTGATGAAAACTTATATCATGAACTGATACACATAGTATAGATATATCTTTCTCTAGACAAGAAAAAGAATTCTCTAGACAACCATCATATTTGCAGAGACTAATTAAGCTCTATTTTTTGTGGCCATCCAGCCACAACATTCTTACAAACATGGTGCACACAAACGGTCATTACGCAACAAGAAACTACAATTAATTAGCTTGCGATGCTCTAGTTCAGCTACACTGCAACAATTCATTATTTTTAGGTATACCACTATCAACAATGGCACTGGCACTTAGCATATAAAAACACATAGTGGAATGTTCAACAAACAACTAGTAAAACTACGGGTAGAAGCAGGCATGTATGCATCAGCACTGCAGCATGGGCCTACGGATTACCGCCTTCCTAGATTTTGAACGTATGATTTTTCTCTTCATGAACTTACCCATGTTTTCTAAGCAAGATGTGCACTCCCCAAAACAGAGTGTACTTACTAAGCATCAGTAATCGAACTTCAAGCATTGTGTGTGTGTAAAATATACTTTTTTTAACCCAAGTGAACCCTAGTTTGTAGGCGCACCTTTTCATGTAGATGTACAGACATGAAAAGGCTATGATGACAGAAGTGTTGTATCAAGCTCCACAAGGAAGAAGAATCTTCTTTGTCAAATGAATCATACAAAATATTAACCAAAAATCATTAGTACACATATTATCCAGATAGATAAGCCATTTTGTGTACAACATCATTATCAAGCACAAGTGCTATAGGAAAGAAGATTGAAACACTAAATAAATTGGACTTACCAATGGGAAGTCGATGAACTGAAAAGCATATAGAAGATGAATTTGTCAATCTAGCTTTTTTATGCATCCTGCAAGAATAGAACAAATATGAGACATGAGGTTTGCTAGGGGGTTGCTGGTGGAAGGAGTAGTCCAACAAAGGAATAGGCTCGTAGAGATGGTTGGCGCAGACGCATCCGGAGAGGGAACCGAAGCCATGCTGCAGGGAGGCCGGCGGCGACACTCGGGATAGAGAAACCAGCCGAGGTCCATGCAAGGTCGGAGGTTGTGGATCCCAGGAGCGCGGCAGTGGGTGGAGGTCGGAGCCAGTGGATGCTCGAGCATGGCAAAATCCTTGAACTTGGCATGCACCACTAGTAGAACTTATAGATTCTCCGCTACCTAAAATGCAGAACACATGGAAAATTCTCAAGTAATGCAATCTACAACAATTTCCCATGTTGAACTTCATACTCTGACCTTTGAACTCTCCCAACTGGCGATGCTTCTCTCAGGACAAAGCCCAGGACCGGTGATGCTTCTCTCAGGCAATGGCGAGAAGAACCTGCCACAGCCGCACACGATAGTAGTTTTCCTGGCATCATACCAAAAGCCAACCAAAATATTGTTGTTTGTTAATCAACAATTGCCAAGACTGACCAATATGAAAAGTTTAAATCACTTAGTACATGTCAAAACTTGAATGGCAGATGTACCATGTGCACCTTACCAAGATTTTCAAACCAAGATTCTACAAATGTCATAGAAACATTGGATCAATACAGATGTTAGTTTACTTTGGTATGAGCAAATCTCCAAACTCATGATAGATATGTTTTAACTGTATAAAGCATCAGGAAATAATGGTACTGGTTATTAGCATTTACTGGATCACTATCATAAATGGATTAATAATTATGCAATAGTGCTTTTTGTTCCAAACAAACTTTTGGGCAAGAACATGTCCTGGCTAATGTATCACAGAAATAATATATTTTGTCTTGAACAACAAATGTTTTAGTTTAGGGAGAATTATAATGTCCGACAAACCTCCTGCATATATATTTTTGAACTGATTGTTTTTCTATCATTGTACTATTTTCGTGTAGAGGGAATTGAACAGATAATACACGCTACCAAGTCTCATAAACTGTTCAACAATGTGGGCGAACTACACAGTGTCTCTCCTGCACCAACGGAGAGTAGGGGAGGTGGAAGATGGAGGCATACCTGCCTATATTGCCGGTGGCTTCCTGCTGGAGCACCTCCTGTGAGTAGCCATGGTGGGGCATGGCGGCGTACAGGGGTAGATGGGGCAATGATCAAATATCTGAAGATTATCCTTCATTTTTCAAAGCAATGGAAGTTTCTGTTTCTCCAAAATAAATGCAATCTAAACTAACAGAAAACTGAGCATTTAAGTTCTCTAGAACTTTGCAAAATACCATATGTAACATCCCTCGTGTCAATTTTTATACAGAGCTTACACGGAACATGGAGAGTTCTTAATATAGTTGAGTTACCAGGGGACTACATAAGTTAAATATATAGAGGAGTCAGCAATATAATGATAGGTTAAAGGTTCAAAGGCTGGTGATTTTACAAGGCCTCTCAAGTCTGAACTTATATGAACTCCTTTTTGCCGAGCTACTAATTTTATATATATATAGCCAGCTATTTTTTTTGAACACACACATTGAACCATTTATGGGGTTCTTAATGAGCTGATGATAGAAAACATGTTGAACTAAACTTTAGGTTTAAAGAACTACTGAATGTTTTTGGGTTCTTCTATGTACCTTTTTGTTATCTTTTTTCTGAACTCAAAGTCACAATTATAATCACGATACACACATGTACTACAGAACAATGTGCATTTGTACTGTCCATAACAATGAATTAACCAAAAACAAATAATTTATGAAGGAAACAACTTTCAAACTTGGTTTGAGCTTTGTTTCTTCATATTTTTGAACTTGTGCAGTAGGTATACCTGAACTTGTGTGAATGACAAACATGACATATAGTTATTTAATGCTTTTTTAAGATGAATTGAAAAAACATAAAATGGTGAACCTCCAGGGAGCCTCTCGACGAACTGAAGCTCGTGCGTACCTAGAGGGAGGAGGAGCAGCTGATGGAGGATCTCGAAGACATAGTGCAGCCGGATTTACGCCGTCCAGGGGGCGCTCGGTGACGTACTGGGAGAGGGGGCGGCGGTGGCGCGCTGGGAGAGGGGGCCGGCGATGGCGCGCTGGGGGAGGG
>NC_041382.1:744891141-744904961 GCF_002162155.2 Triticum dicoccoides | reverse complement strand
GACGGGGCGGCGGCGCAGAAGGAGGAGGCTGGCTGGGCGGCGAAGGACGGCGGTGACAGCGTGTGGTAGGGAGGGGCAGGCGGCCGGCGGCGGCAACGCGTGGGTACGGAGGGGCAGGCAGCCGGCGCCGGAAGCGTGTGGGTACGGAGGGCGGCGCTGTGCGAGGAAGGACCTGGGTGCGCGTCGGTTGATAGATGGGGTTAGAGGGTGGGCTTTGTTTTCTTATCGAGCCGTGTGGTTGGTTTGTCCAGATCAGGCCTATATATGGTGTAGAGGTAACAAAATATTATTCTGTTACTAGTAACAAAATAGTCCAGCCCTATATATATATATATATATATATATATATATATATCTTACAAGATGAATATCAAACGGAATGATGATGACTCATAAATAAATAAATATCGCACTAAATGAACAAACCGGAAGCGAGTGGCTTCATCGACTGAACAACAACCTTGAATTCAAACTTGTAGCTTATATTGGGGGTCGAAATGTGGGAGCAGCTTGTGAACAATGAAGAACAAGCTGCGGACAACGAGGGAGAAGCTGGGGCCAATGAATGAAGAAGCCGTGAACCAAGACCGGCGATGAAGAGGAGGATTTGGTCGAGGAAGAAGCGGGCGCAAGTCATGCGCAAGGTCCGGCCAGGGACGTGGCGATGGAGAACGAGCTCGACAACGAGCTGACGGGCGATGCCCTGGATGACTATGACATCAACGTCGCCAATGATGATAACGAGCTGCAAAAGCCAGTACCTGAGCCTTGAAGAGATATAGGTATCTTAAAAGCTTTAGGTGGAAGGAGAATAGCCTCAGGCCAATTCCATCGCGTGACCCTATCCTGTCTGGCCCCGTACGTTTGGGTTAAAACGGACAAACGAGGCGGCCTAGCGCGCGGGAGCAAACGGACTTTTGTCCGTTTTGTGCCCGCTTTCGACCCATCCGCGGCCCAAGTTTGCGCTGCTTTTGGGGTGAAACGGACACCACGCGGGCATGCGGGTCGTCTGCGCGTGTCCTCCCCTGGCCCGCCCGTCGGTGGCACAGGGCGGGCCTTTTTCTATCCGCCCCCCTCCCTCCCTCCGGCCGCACCCCCTCCACTCTTCCCCTCGCTGCCGCCGCCATCGCCGCTGCCATTGAAGCCGTGCAGTTCGGACGCGAGCTCGCCCAGCCCCTTCCCCTCGGTGCCGCCGAGCTACCCAACCACGGCCACCTGGTGTGCGCACCCGCCGGCCGAATTTGGGGCGGATCCGGTCGGTCTTGAGCTCGGCCGACTGTGGGAGGCCGGGCCGCGCCATGGACTGGCCGGGCACCTCGCCGGAAGGCCCTGGCAGGGCCGCAAGGCCACATGCAGGCAGTAGCTCCTCCTCTAGCCGCTCGGATCTGCACCGTCGGTGGTCCGCCGACAGATACACGAATGGCGGTCGGTCGAGCTTGGTGCTTGCCCAAAAGCTCGCCGGTGCACCGTTGCCACTCATTAAGAGCGACCACTGCCCAAGGATGGTCGTGGCCGCGTGTCTACAACGCCGGAACATCCCGGATGGCTGTTCATCAAGTGCTTAAACGACGGGGTATGCGCTTTTTTAGCTTCGGTCTGTGCTCTACATTTGACTAGTTGTGCTAACTTCAAATTTTGTTGTGTAGAATGGATGCAAGTTTTGGTATTGGGAAGAAGAGTACATCGATATATTGATAGAGCGAAATTTAGTATATGTTCGTGCATTTTTAGCTAGCATAGAGGGTGTAAATGAGACAAGTGCACTTGTTGCTAGATTAGAGGCTAGACACGAGACTAGGTCTGAGGAAGCAACATCTACTTCTGCCTTGAAGAAGAAAGAAGGATGCCAGATCGAGCCTCCTCCACAGATCAACAATGAGTGCATCGCGAAGGCCCTAACCCAACTCAAGGGGGCAGTTATGGAAGTTGGCTATCTTCTAAAATGTATTCTTGTTGTTCTTATTTTCTTTGGCCTTGCTTTACTAGTCAAAATGTGATGATGTATTGTCATGTACCAAAAATGAATGATAAAAAAAAGTTAAGAATTTGCAAAGAAAAAATTCACGCGGACAGGATGCGGCCGGGATGCGTCCGTGTGCTGAGCGCACGGCCACCGCATCCCCGGACACGACCCCAAATCCCTATCCAAACGGACAGAATCCGGACAAAACGGACGTCCGTTTGGGGTCGCGCGGTGGAGTTGGCCTCAGCCCGGGAGTTCGTTTGCTTGGTAGGGTTCGATCTGTACATATGAATATGGTGCTACCTTTTGTGAGCTACGTGACACGTCAAAACCTGTTACTGTCGTGCCAAGGAAATTAATTTATGGACCGCATCTCACTATATTAAGAGTTCCTTTTCTTCTGTAAAGCTTGGTTACATATCGAGAACGGGATCAGTCAACTGGGGCTTAAGAGCAACTCCAACGGGCCGACCTAAACGGACGGCGATTTCGTCCGTTTGGGTCGGCCGCCCACCCGACGTCTGCCCTGTTTTTCATATGGGTCGGCAGCGCATCCAACACGCCGACCCATATGTGCAGGCGTGGCCGGCTGGCCGCCCGCCCGGCTTCTGCCCTGTTTTTCATATGGGTCGGCAGCGCGCCCAACACGCCGACCCATATGTGCAGGCGTGGTGGGCTGGCCGTCCAATTTTGCATTGCATTCAACATATTGTGAAATGAAAATTTAACAAACAAAATAGTCTGCCCAAATAAATAGTATAGTTTACAGGCCAAATAAAAATAAAAATGTTTCACATAGTTTTGCAAACCAATAAAAAAAGATACATCTATTGGTTGCCAACATGAGTCCACATATGCTCAACCAAATCATTTTGCAGTTGCACGTGAGTTTCCCAATCACGCATGTCTTCATGAAACTGAGTGAACTGCTCAAATGTTGTCGCTACTTCATGCTCAGGCACAACATTCTCACCCTGAAACTGAAAGCCTTGATCATATAGATGTTCCGGGCGCTCGTCTTCTACGATCATATTGTGCATGATCACACAAGCAGTCATCACCTCTCATAGTTTCTGCATGCTCCGAGTATTAGCAGGATACCGAACGATGCCCCATCGAGATTGCAATACACCAAAGCCACGCTCGACATCCTTTCTAGCACTCTCTTGCTCTTGAGCAAATCTTTTCATTTTCTCTCCGACAGGGTTGGGTATTGTCTTTACAATAGTGGTCCACTGAGGATAGATACCGTCACCCAAATAGTACCCTTTGTCGTAGTTGTGGTCGTTGACAGTAAAGTTCACCGGTGGGCTGTTGCCTTCGGCAAGCCTAGCAAACACCGGAGAGCGCTGAAGCACGCTGATATCATTGTGTGATCCAGCCATGCCAAAGAAAGAGTGCCAGATACAGAGATCTTGAGACGCCATGGGCTCTAGTATGACAGTGCAAGCCCTGACATGTACCTTATATTGCCCTTGCCAAGCCGAAGGGAAGTTCTTCCACTCCCAGTGTATGTAGTCTATGCTGCCAAGCATCCCCGGGAAGCCCCTTCTAGCATTCATCGCCAACAAACGGGTTGTATCTGCAGTTGTTGGCTCTCTCAAGTACTCAGGGCCAAACACAGCAATCACAGCCTTGTAGAACTTATACAGGGACTCTAGGCATGTAGACTCGCTCATACGGACGTACTCGTCAATGAGATCACCGGGCACTCCGTATGCAAGCATTCGGATGGCGGCAGGGCATTTCTGATAAGAGGAGAAACCAATCTTGCCGACGGCATCCTCTTTGCACTCGAAGTAGTCATCATAGCCGACCACTCCCTCTCTAATACAGTTGAAAACATGTGTACTCATACGGAACCGGCGGCGGAATTTGTGATGTTTGAACAACGGGTGACGGTGTCCTGGACTAGGGGGTACTCACCATGTCGTCTCCCGGTCTGTTAGATTGGGCCGAGGACCCCCATGGCCGTATACTCATGGGCCAGTTCGGACAGCTGCCGCATACATGGATGATTCCACAAGACTTGGTGATCAAGACAAGGACTCCTCCCCACCGGCGTATTCGGCTAGGACTCTTGTTATCCTAGGCCTCTCGTGCATTATATAAACCGAGGTTAGGCTAGTCGATAGATCATATACAACAAACATACCGTAGGCTAGCTTCTAGGGTTTAGCCTCTACGATCTCGTGGTAGATCAACTCTTGTAATACTCATATCATCATTATCAATCAAGCAGGATGTAGGGTATTACCTCCATCAAGAGGGTCCGAACCTGGGTAAACATCGTGTCCCATGCCTCTTGTTACCATCGATCCTAGACGCATAGTTCGGGACCCCCTACCCGAGATCCGCCGGTTTTGACACCGACATTGGTGCTTTCATTGAGAGTCCCGTTGTGTGATCGGCAAAAGGATCGATGGCTCGTCTGCAGATTAACAGCGATGCCGACATCTTCGTCACCGGCTCGACTGGTCACCTTGGCTTGACCGAGGACTGTGCCCTGCCTCCGATCGTCATGTTCGGACGAGGGCCTTCATCAACATCAACTCCGATCTCTATCAAGATCATGAAGGAATTATCCATGGAGCTCGGGGGCTCAACGTCAGCATTGCCCTCAGGCGACCGTGCTGTTTTTCCGAACAGTAAACTTGTATTCGCTGCCACCACCTCTTTGAGCATCGCTTTGACGATCCCTTTGGTGGAATTATGTGGTATTAAGTCTACACCAACCATGCAAAATTTCATCGAGTTCCGATGGAGGAATCTCTGGCAATCTATGATATACCGGAGCCCTGTCAAATCTGGACGGGAATCTGGACGAGTTTAGGGCGTAGTCTGCAGAGCCCAGCTCGGAGGTCCTTTGGAAGATCCAACCGTTCATCTACTGCGGAATTCCCATATCTACCACCCCTCCAAATTTCAACTCGCTCCGACGGTTCAAACTCTGGGAACCTTCCGATGAGTGGACAAATTTTCGGATCTATTTTCTGCGCAAATACGGATCCGACCCGAATTCATGTTTCTTTATGAACGTAATATTGGATAACATTTTTAGAGGAGTTCTCTTCTAGGGTATTGTGCGTCATTTTTAAACACATGCACGTAAAATTTTAAGCCTCTCCTGAGGTCATCTTCATCATCATGCTGGTGTCAAACCAGTCCGGCAATATTGCTCCAAGGTTGCCGACCTGCGCTAGACACGTCGTCACTTTGTTGAGCCGAGCTCAGCTTCTTCGGATCATCATCTCAGTGAGCGAACAAGAGTTCGGAATCACCAAGGATAAATTATCACCAACATCGCCGCCCCACGGATTACATGGAGCGGGAGCACAGGCATCGCCGCATGGTCACTTCATCAAACCAGCATTGACCGCGTCACAAGTTACGACCTGCGTAGGCATGGCTGCACTGTTGCTTCTTCAAGCCAATGTCCGTCACGCCGAACTGCTTCAACACCTCGGCTGACACGGCAGTTACAACGTCTCCTTACCAACCTGCTCCATCTTCTCGGCTAGACCGAGGGCTTCACCACCTCTTCATCAACTTACTTTGGAGATTTTGGCGTCACCAGCCGACCAACTTCATCACATTAGCTGGACCACGGGCTTTTCCTCGGTGAGCCAACCTTTGCCAGCATCGCCATGCCACCGCTTCATCACCCATCAGGCAATGGGTGTGCGGATCGAGTCCCATGTCTGGGAGTAACTTTTCTTCAGATTGCTACAACAGACAAATCGGGTGCTATTAAACCTAGTTTTTTTCTTGCATGGGTTTATTTTTCCCAAGGAATTATTACTCCGGTTTGTTTCATCATCTATACACAGGTCTATCAAATGGTGGCCGCATTAACAACGGTGGCATAGCGGTTTGGTCAGTTTCCGTATACAGTTCGGTGAATGCCGCATCCGGAACTCACATCGTCCTGCGAATTCAGGCTTGGCCACGCCTTCGCTGCATCACGCCGACGCCCTGTATCGACATGACTTTGGCGCCAGGCCACATCTCTTTCAATAAATTATTTTTTGCGAAAAGCAATTATCCTTTTTTGGACCGCACTATTTTATGTGTGTAGGTGATCGACTTCGGCTGCGTCACGTGGTCTCTTCGGCAAGCCGACGCCGTCGTCCCAATCAGCGTAAATCGGCTCGCATGATTACCTTGTTCGTCATGTTGCCATACCAACGTGTTCGGTTGCCTCGGGGACTTCGGCATCGCCGAGAGAGCTCTACCTCATTGAGTGTTCGGCGCACAGGCCATATTTATTTTATTACTCACTTTGCGTAAATTACTAATTATGCAAGAATTTTTTAATTATTATTATTACTATTATCTCCGGTTTGCACTATTTTTTGTGCACAGGAAAATGATCCGGGTTGGGCAGTATCGTCAACTCGGCGTACTGGCATACCACGTCACCTCGGCTGGACGGGGGGCTTCGTCAACACTTCATTACCCCATGTCAGGGACTTCGGGATCACTCTATCGGCCCGCATTGACCGTGCTATGTCACCACTTCGGAGTGTTGAGCTCTTTGCTCCGCCACCTTGGGACCAGCTTGGGGGATGGAACCTTGTCCCGCATCAAGCTCGGGCCGCGTCATCAATACCGAACACATTAACCAGCTAAGTTGCCTTCATGCTCAAAGTTTTAAATTTTTAACTTGTGTTCGGTTCGACCAAGCATTATACCTTTTTGAAAAAAAGTTGCTTGTAGAGAATCTCCTTGTCAAAACTTTGTTTGTGACACACAAATTCAAATACCCCTTTTACTTGGGGGCTCCCTTGATGGAGTTTTTCCTCTTGCATATGATTATACTTGTACGGCTTCGTTCCTTGTTTGTGTATTACGCCACAATATGCACCATATTGACCTAAGCGATTATATACAACAATCATACCATAGGCTAGCTTCTAGAGTTTAGCCTCTACGATCTCGTGGTAGACCAACTCTTGTAATACTCATATCATCATTATCAATAAAGCAGGACGTAGGGTATTACATCCATCAAGAGGGCCCGAACCGGGGTAAACATCGTGTCCCCTGCCTCATGTTACCATCGATCCTAGACACACAGTTCGGGACCCCCTACCCGAGATCCGCCGGTTTTGACACCGACAACGAGTTTGTTGTATCAAAGTAGTCCTTCCAGAGAAGGAAATGCCCACTCTCCCGGTTACGATTCAACGCCGGAAGGTGGCCCGGAATGGAGCCACGGAACAACGGCCGCTGGTTGTTGAGGTGGTGATGGACCAACACGGCAGCCAATATCTCCTCCTCCTCGTCGGACGATTAATCGTTGGAGTCGCAAATGAAATTGTGGAAAAAGAACTCATCGGCGGAGTCCATTTTCGTACCTTGGCAAACTATCGAACAGCTTGCGGGCGTCGAAGGAGACGGCCGGCGAGGGGAGACGCGGCGCTCACAGACCAGCTAGTGGCCCTGCCGGAGTCCGACGAGTGTAACGGCGTCCGACGAGCGTGCCGGTCGTATGAGGCGGGGGCGGCGAGGCGTCTTCTGTTGGGGAACATAGTAATTTCAAAATTTTCTACGCACACGCAAGATCATGGTGATGCATAGCAACGAGAGGGGAGAGTGTTGTCTACGTACCCTCATAGACCGGAAGCGGAAGCGTTAGCACAACGCGGTTGATGTAGTCGTACGTCTTCATGGCCCGACCGATCAAGCACCGAAACTACGGCACCTCCGAGTTCTAGCACACGTTCAGCTCGATGACGATCCCCGGACTCCGATCCAGCAGAATGTCGGGGAAGAGTTCTGTTAGCATGACGGCGTGGTGACGATCTTGATGTCGCAGGGCTTCGCCTAAGCACCGCTACAATATTATCGGGGATTATGGTGGAGGAGGGCACCGCACACAGCTAATAGATCTCAAGGATCAATAGTTGTGTCTAGAGGTGCCCCCCTGCCCCCGTATATAAAGGAGCAAGGGGGAGGGGCGGCCGGCCAGGAGGAGGCGCGCCAGGGAGGAGTCCTACTCCTACCGGGAGTAGGACTCCGTCCTTTCCTTGTCCAACTAGGAGAGGGGGGAGGAAGGGAGAGAGGAGAGAAAGGAAAGGGGGGCGCCGCCCCTCCCTCCTTGTCCAATTCGGACTAGAGGGGGAGGGGGCGTGCAGCCTGCCCTGGCCGCCCCTCCTCTGCTCCACTTTGGGCCCATGAGGCCAATTAACCCCCGGGGGGTTCGGGTAACCCCTGGTACTCTGTTTTATATCCGATAACTCCCGGAACCATTCCTGTGTCCGAATATAGTCGTCCAATATATCAATCTTTATGTCTCGACTATTTCGAGACTCCTCGTTATGTCCGTGATCACATCCGGGACTCCGAACAACCTTAGGTACATCAAAATATATAAACTCACAATGAAACTGTCATCGTAACGTTAAGCGTGCGGACCCTACGGGTTCGAGAACAATGTAGACATGACTGAGACACGTCTCTGGTCAATAACCAATAGCGGAACTTGGATGCTCATATTGGCTCCTACATATTCTACGAAGATCTTTTATTGGTCAGACCGCATAACAACATACGTTGTTCCCTTTGTCATTGGTATGTTACTTGCCCGAGATTTGATCGTCGGTATCTCAATACCTAGTTCAATCTCGTTACCGGCAAGTCTCTTTACTTGTTCCATAATACACCATCCCGCAACTAACTTATTAGTTGCAATGCTTACAAGGCTTATGTGATGTGCATTACCGAGAGGGCCCAGAGATACCTCTCCGACAATCGGAGTAACAAATCCTAATCTCGAAATACGCCAACCCAACAAGTACCTTCGGAGACACCTGTAGAGCACCTTTATAATCACCCAGTTACGTTGTGACGCTTGGTAGCACACAAAGTGTTCCTCTGATAAACGGGAGTTGCATAATCTCATAGTCATAGGAACATGTATAAGTCATGAAGAAAGCAATAGCAACAAACTAAACGACCAAGTGCTAAGCTAACGAAATGGGTCAAGTCAATCTCCTAATGATGTGATCCCATTAATCAAATGACAACTCATGTCTATGGTTAGGAAACATAACCATCTTTGATCAACGAGCTAGTCAAGTAGAGGCATACTAGTGACACTATGTTTGTCTATGTATTCACACATGTATTATGTTTCCGGTTAATATAGTTCTAGCATGAATAATAAACATTTATCATGATATAAGGAAATAAATAGTAACTTTATTATTGCCTCTAGGGCATATTTCCTTCAGTCTCCCACTTGCACTAGAGTCAATAATCTAGATTACACAGTAATGATTCTAACACCCATGGAGCCTTGTTGTTGATCATGTTTTGCTCGTGGAAGAGGCTTAGACAGCGGGTCTGCAACATTCAGATCTGTATGTATCTTGCAAATTTCTATGTCTCCCACTTGGACTAAATCCCGAATGGAATTGAAGCGTCTCTTGATGTGCTTGGTTCTCTTGTGAAATCTGGATTCCTTTGCCAAGGCAATTGCACCAGTATTGTCACAAAAGATTTTCATTGGACCCGATGCACTAGGTATGACACCTAGATTGGATATGAACTCCTTCATCCAGACTCCTTCATTTGCTGCTTCCGAAGTAGCTATGTACTCTGCTTCACATGTAGATCCCGCCACGACGCTTTGTTTAGAACTGCACCAACTGACAGCTCCACCGTTCAGTAAAAACACGTATCCGGTTTGCGATTTAGAATCATCCGGATCAGTATCAAAGCTTGCATCAACGTAACCATTTACGATGAGCTCTTTGTCACCTCCATATACGAGAAACATATCCTTAGTCCTTTTCAGGTATTTCAGGATGTTCTTGACCGCTGTCCAGTGATCCACTCCTGGATTACTTTGGTACCTCCCTGCTAGACTTATAGCAAGGCACACATCAGGTCTGGTACACAGCATTGCATACATGATAGAGCCTATGGCTGAAGCATAGGGAACATCTTTCATTTTCTCTCTATCTTCTGCGGTGGTCGGACATTGAGTCTTACTCAACTTCACACCTTGTAACACAGGCAAGAACCCTTTCATTGCTTGATCCATTTTGAACTTCTTCAAAACCTTGTCAAGGTATGTGCTTTGTGAAAGTCCAATTAAGCGTCTTGATCTATCTCTATAGATCTTAATCCCAATATGTAAGCAGCTTCACCGAGGTCTTTCATTGAAAAACTCTTATTCAAGTATCCCTTTATGCTATCCAGAAATTCTATATCATTTCCAATCAATAATATGTCATCCACATATAATATCAGAAATGCTACAGAGCTCCCACTCACTTTCTTGTAAATACAGGCTTCTCCAAAAGTTTGTACGAAACCAAATGCTTTGATCACACTATCAAAGCGTTTATTCCAACTCCGAGAGGCTTGCACCAGTCCATAAATGGATCGCTAGAGCTTGCACATTTTGTTAGCTCCCTTTGGATCGACAAAACCTTCTGGTTTCATCATATACAACTCTTCTTCCAGAAATCCATTCAGGAATGCAGTTTTGACATCCATTTACCAAATTTCATAATCATAAAATGTGGCAATTGCTAACATGATTCGGACAGACTTCAGCATCGCTACGGGTGAGAAGTTCTCATCGTAGTCAATCCCTTGAACTTGTCGAAAACCTTTTGCAACAAGTCGAGCTTTATAGACAGTAACATTACCGTCAGCGTCAGTCTTCTTCTTGAAGATCCATTTATTCTCAATTGCTTGCCGATCAACGGGCAAGTCAACCAAAGTCCACACTTTGTTCTCATACATGGATCCCATCTCAGATTTCATGGCTTCTAGCCATTTTGCGGAATTTGGGCTCACCATCGCTTCTTCATAGTTCGTAGGTTCATCATGATCTAGTAGCATGACTTCCAGAACAGGATTACCGTACCACTCTGGTGCGGATCTTACTCTGGTTGATCTATGAGGTTCGGTAGTAACTTGATCTGAAGTTTCATGATCATTATCCTTAGCTTCCTCACTAATTGGTGTAGGGGTCACAGAAACCGGTTTCTGTGATGTACTACTTTCCAATAAGGGAGCAGGTACAGTTACCTCATCAAGTTCTACTTTTCTCTCACTCACTTCTTTCGAGAGAAACTCCTTCTCTAGAAAAACTCCGAATTTAGCAACAAAAGTCTTGCCTTCGGATCTGTGATAGAAGGTGTACCCAACGGTCTCCTTTGGGTATCCTATGAAGACACATTTCTCCGATTTGGGTTCGAGCTTACCAGGTTGAAGCTTTTTCACATAAGCATCGCAGCCCCAAACTTTCAGAAATGACAACTTTGGTTTCTTGCCAAACCACAATTCATAAGGAGTCGTCTCAACGGATTTCGACGGTGTCCTATTTAACGTCAATGCAGCCGTCTCTAAAGCATAACCCCAAAATGATAACGGTAAATCAGTAAGAGACATCATAGATCGTACCATATCTAATAAAGTACGATTACGACATTCGGACACACCATTATGCTGTGGTGTTCCGGGTGGCGTGAGTTGCGAAACTATTCTGCATTGTTTCAAATGTAGACCAAACTCGTAACTCAAATATTCTCCTCCACGATCAGATCGTAGAAACTTTATTTTCTTGTTACGATGATTTTCAACTTCACTCTGAAATTCTTTGAACTTTTCAAATGTTTCAGACTTATGTTTCATTAAGTAGATATACCCATATCTGCTTAAATCATCTGCGAAGGTGAGAAAATAACGATATCCGCACGAGTCTCAACATTCATTGGACCACATACATCTGTATGTATGATTTCCAACAAATCCGTTGCTCTCTCCGTAGTACCGGAGAACGGCGTTTTAGTCATCTTACCCATGAGGCACGGTTCGCAAGTACCAAGTGATTCATAATCAAGTGGTTCCAAAAGTCCATCAGTATGGAGTTTCTTCATGCGCTTTACACCAATATGACCTAAACGGCAGTGCCACAAATAAGTGGCACTATCATTATCAACTCTGCATCTTTTGATTTCAACATTATGAATATGTGTATCACTACTATCGAGATTCATCAAAAATAGAGCACTCTTCAAGGGTGCATGACCATAAAAGATATTACTCATATAAATAGAACAACCATTATTCTCTGATTTAAATGAATAAACGTCTCGCATCAACCAAGATCCAGATATAATGTTTATGCTCAATGCTGGCACCAAATAAAAATTATTTAGGTCTAATACTAATCCCGAAGGTAGATGTAGAGGTAGCGTGCCGACCGCGATCACATCGACTTTGGAACCATTTCCCACGCGCATGTCACCTCGTCCTTAGCCAATCTTCGCTTAATCCGTAGCCCCTGTTTTGAGTTGCAAATGTTAGCAACAGAACCAGTATCAAATACCCAGGTGCTACTGCGAGCATTAGTAAGGTACACATCAATAACATGTATATCACATATACCTTTGTTCACTTTGCCATCCTTCTTATCCGCCAAATACTTGGGGCAGTTCCGCTTCCAGTGACCAGTCTGCTTGCAGTAGAAGCACTCAATCTCAGGCTTAGGTCCAGACTTGGGTTTCTTCTCCTGAGCAGCAACTTGTTTGCTGTTCTTCTTGAAGTTCCCTTTCTTCTTCCCTTTGTTGGAAATATGCCCTAGAGGCAATAATAAATTAGTTATTATTATATTTCCTTGTTCATGACAATCGTTTATTATCCATGCTAGAATTGTATTGATAGGAAACTCAGATACATGTGTGGATACATAGACAACACCATGTCCCTAGTAAGCCTCTAGTTCACTAGCTCGTTGATCAATAGATGGTTACGGTTTCCTGACCATGGACATTGGATATCATTGATAACGGGATCACATCATTAGGAGAATGATGTGATGGACAAAGACCCAATCCTAAGCCTAGCACAAGATCATGTAGTTCGTATGCTAAAGCTTTGCTAATGTCAAGTATCATTTCCTTAGACCATGAGATTGTGCAACTCCCGGATACCGTAGGAGTGCTTTGGGTGTGCCAAACGTCACAACGTAACTGGGTGGCTATAAAGGTACACTACAGGTATCTCCGAAAGTGTTTGTTGGGTTGGCATGAATCGAGACTGGGATTTGTCACTCCGTGTAAACGGAGAGGTATCTCTGGGCCCACTCGGTAGGACATCATCATCATGTGCACAATGTGATCAAGGAGTTGATCACGGGATGACGTGTTACGGAACGAGTAAAGAGACTTGCCGGTAATGAACTGAACAAGGTATCGGGATACCGACGATCGAATCTCGGGCAAGTACAATACCGCTAGACAAAGGGAATTGTATACGGGATTGATTGAATCCTCAACATCGTGGTTCATCCGATGAGATCATCGTGGAACATGTGGGAGCCAATATGGGTATCCAGATCCCGCTGTTGGTTGTTGATCGGAGAACTTCTTGGTCATGTCTGCATGTCTCCCGAACCCGTAGGGTCTACACACTTAAGGTTCGGTGACGCTAGGGTTATAGAGATATTAGTATGCGGTAACCCAAAAGTTGTTCGGAATCCCGGATGAGATCCCGGACGTCATGAGGAGTTCCGGAATGGTCCGGAGGTAAAGAATTATATATAGGAAGTGCTATTTCGGCCATCGGGACAAGTTTCGGGGTCACCGGTATTGTACCGGGACCACCGGAAGGGTCCCGGGGGTCCACCGGGTGGGGCCACCTGCCCCGGGGGCCACATGGGCTGTAGGGGGTGGGCCTTGGCCTATATGGGCCAAGGGCACCAGCCCCAAGAGGCCCATGCGCCAAGAGTCAAGGAAAAGGAAGAGTCCTAAAGGGGGAAGGCACCTCCGAGGTGCCTTGGGGAGGAGGGACTCCTCCCTTGGCCGCACCCTTCCTTGGAGGAAGGGCCAAG
>NC_041382.1:744890847-744891039 GCF_002162155.2 Triticum dicoccoides | reverse complement strand
GCTGTAGGGGTGTGCGCCTTGGCCTATATGGGCCAAGGGCACCAGCCCCAAGAGGCCCATGCGCCAAGAGTCAAGGAAAAGGAAGAGTCCTAAAGGGGGAAGGCACCTCCGAGGTGCCTTGGGGAGGAGGGACTCCTCCCTTGGCCGCACCCTTCCTTGGAGGAAGGGCCAAGGCTGCGCCCCCCCCCCCCC
>NC_041382.1:744878970-744890574 GCF_002162155.2 Triticum dicoccoides | reverse complement strand
TATATATAGTGGGGGGAAGGGAGGTCAGCAACACCTAAGCCCTGGCGCCTCCCTCTCCCTCCCATGACACATCTCCCTCCTCCCGCAGCGCTTGGTGAAGCCCTGTTGGAATCCCGCTACTTCCACCACCACGCCGTCGTGCTGCTGGATCTCCATCAACCTCTCCTTCCCCCTTGCTGGATCAAGAAGGAGGAGACGCCGCTGCTCCGTACGTGTGTTGAACGCGGAGGTGCCGTCCGTTCGGCGCTAGGATCATCGGTGATTTGGATCACGACGAGTACGACTCCATCAACCCCGTTCTCTTGAACGCTTCCGCGCGCGACCTACAAGGGTATGTAGATCCACTCCTCCCTCGTTGCTAGATGACTCCATAGATAGATCTTGGTGACACGTAGGAAAATTTTGAATTTATGCTACGTTCCCCAACAGTGGCATCATGAGCTAGGTCTATGCGTAGTTTCTATGCACGAGTAGAACACAAAGTAGTTGTGGGCGTTGATTTTGTTCAATATGCTTACCGTTACTAGTCCAATCTTGTTTCGACGGCATCGTGGGACGAAGCGGCCCGGACCAACCTTACACGTACGCTTACGTGAGACCGGTTCCACCGACTGACATGCACTAGTTGCATAAGGTGGCTGGCGGGTGTCTGTCTCTCCCACTTTAGTCGGAACGGATTCGATGAAAAGGGTCCTTATGAAGGGTAAATAGCAATTGGCATATCACGTTGTGGTTTTGCGTAGGTAAGAAACGTTCTTGCTAGAAACCCATAGCAGCCACGTAAAACATGCAAACAACAATTAGAGGACGTCTAACTTGTTTTTGCAGGGTATGCTATGTGATGTGATATGGCCAAAAGGATGTGATGAATGATATATGTGATGTATGAGATTGATCATGTTCTTGTAATAGGAATCACGACTTGCATGTCGATGAGTATGACAACCGGCAGGAGCCATAGGAGTTGTCTT
This sequence comes from Triticum dicoccoides, assembly GCF_002162155.2. Classification (NCBI taxonomy): domain Eukaryota; kingdom Viridiplantae; phylum Streptophyta; class Magnoliopsida; order Poales; family Poaceae; genus Triticum; species Triticum dicoccoides. The sequence continues at coordinate 744,889,603 of NC_041382.1, read as the reverse complement.
AATTTATTTATGACCTGCGTTTCATTGAACAACGCCATGTAATTACTTTACTTTATTGCTAACCGGTAGCCATAGTAGTAGAAGTAATGGTTGGCGAGCAACTTCATGGAGACACGATGATGGAGATCATGGTGTCATGCCGGTGACAAGATGATCATGGAGCCCCAAGATGGAGATCAAAGGAGCTATATGATATTGGCCATATCATGTCACTATTATTTGATTGCATGTGATGTTTATCATGTTTTTGCATCTTGTTTACTTAGAACGACGGTAGTAAATAAGATGATCCCTCATAATAATTTCAAGAAAGTGTTCCCCCTAACTGTGCACCGTTGCGACAGTTCGTTGTTTCGAAGCACCACGTGATGATCGGGTGTTAGATTCCAACGTTCACATACAACGGGTGTAAGACAGATTTACACACGCGAAACACTTAGGTTGACTTGACGAGCCTAGCATGTACATACATGGCCTCGGAACACAAGAGACCGAAAGGTCGAGCATGAGTCGTATGGTAGATACGATCAACATGAAGATGTTCACCGATGTTGACTAGTCCGTCTCACGTGATGATCGGACACGGCCTAGTTGAATCGGATCATGTAATCACTTAGATGACTAGAGGGATGTCTATCTGAGTGGAGTTCACAAGATGAACTTAATTATCCTAAACATAGTCAAAAGGTCTTCGCAAATTATGTCGTAGCTCGCGCTTCAGTTCTACTGTTTAGATATGTTCCTAGAGAAAATTTAGTTGAAAGTTGATAGTAGCAATTATGCGGACTAGGTCCGTAAAGTGAGGATTGTCCTCGTTGCTTCATAGAAGGCTTATGTCCTTAATGCATCGCTCAGTGTGCTGAACCTCGAATGTCGTCTGTGGATGTTGCGAACATCTGACATACACATTTTGATAACTACATGATAGTTCAGTTAAATGGTTTAGAGTTAGGCATCGAAGACATTTTGAAACATCGCGAAACATATGAGATGTTTCGAGGAATGAAATTGGGATTTCGGGCTCAAGCCCACGTCAAGAGGTATAAGACCTCCGACGATTTTCTTAGCCTGCAAACTAAGGGAGAAAAGCTCAATTGTTGAACTTGTGCTCAGATTGTCTGAGTACAACAATCGCTTGAATCGAGTGGGAGTTGATCTTCCAGATGAAATAGTGATGGTTCTCCGAAGTCATTACCACCAAGCTGCTAGAGCTTCATGATGAACTATAATGTATCAGGGACATATATGATGATCCTTGAGATATTCACGATGTTTGACACCACAAAAGTAGAAATCAAGAAGGAGCATCAATTGTTGATGGTTGGTGAAACCACTAGTTTCAAGAAGGGCAAGGGCAAGAAGGGATACTTCATGAAACGGCAAATCAGCTGCTGCTCTAGTGAAGAAACCCAAAGTTGAATCCAAACCCGAGACTAAGTGCTTCTGTAATAAGGGGAACAGCCACTGGAGCAGAATTACCCTAGATACTTGGTAGATGAGAAGGCTGGCAAGGTCGATAGAAGTATATTGGATATACATTGTGTTGATGTGTACTTTACTAGTACTCCTAGTAGCACCAGGGTATTAGATACCGGTTCGGTTGCTAAGTGTTAGTAACTCGAAATAAAAGCTACGGAATAAACGGAGACTAGCTAAAGGTGAGATGACGATATGTGTTGGAAGTGTTTTCAATGTTGATATGATCAAGCATCGCACGCTCCCTCTACCATCGAGATTGGTGTTTGCGTTGAGCATAGACATGATTGGATTATGTCTATCGCAATACGGTTATTCATTTAAGGAGAATAACGGTTACTTTGTTTATTTGAATAATACCTTCAATGGTCTTGCACCTAAAATGAATGGTTCATTGAATCTCGATCGTAGTGATACACATGTTCATGCCAAAAGATATAAGATAGTAATGATAGTACCACCTACTTGTGGCACTGCCACGTAAGTCATATCGGTATAAAATGCATGAAGAAGCTCCATGTTGATGGATCTTTGGGCTCACTCGTTTTGAAAGGTTTGAGACATGCGAACCATGTCTATTGGTGTATATGCATGAAGAAACTCCATGCAAATGGACCGTTTTGACTCACTTGATTTTGAATCACTTGAGACATGCAAATCATACCACATGGGCAAGATGACTGAAAGCCTCGTTTTCAGTAAAATGGAACTAGAAAGCAACTTGTTGGAAGAAATACATTTTGATGTGTGCGGTCCAATGAGTGTTGAGGCGTGTAGTGGATATCGTTATGTTCTCACTTCACAGATGATTTGAGTAGATGTTGAGTATATTTACTTGATAAATCACGAGTCTGAATTATTGAAAGGTTCAAGTAATTTCAGGGTGAAGTTGAAAGATCATCGTGACAAGAGGATAAAATATCTATGATATGATCATAGAGATGAATATCTGAATTACGAGTTTGGCACAGAATTAAGACATTGTGGAAATTGTTTCACAACTAATACAGCCTGGAACACCATAGTGTGATGGTGTGTCCGAACATCATAACTGCACCCTATTGGATATGATGCATACCATGATGTCTCTTATCGAATTACCACGATAGTTTATGGGTTAGGCATTAGAAACAACCACATTCACTTTAAATAGGGCACCACATAATTCCGATGAGATGACACCATATGAACTATGGTTTAGAGAAACCTAAGCTGCCATTTCTTAAAAGTTTGGGGCTGCGACGCTTATGTGAAAAGGTTTCAGGCTGATAAGCTCGAACCCAAAGCAAATAAATGCATCTTCATAGGACACCCAAAACAGTTGGGTATACCTCCTGTCTCAGATCCGAAAGCAATAAGGGATTGTTTCTAGAATTGGGTCCTTTCTCGAGGAAAAGTTTCTCTCGAAAGAATTGAGTGGGAGGATGGTGGAGACTTGATGAGGTTATTGAACCGTCTCTTCAACTAGTGTGTGGCAGGGCACAGGGAGTTGTTCCTGTGGCACCTACACCAATTGAAGTGGAAGCTTATGATAGTGATCATGAAACTTCAGATCAAGTCACTACCAAACCTCGTGGGATAACAAGGATGCGTACTACTTCAGAGTGGTACGTAATCCTGTCTTGGAAGTCATGTTGCTAGACAACAATGAACCTACGAGCTATGGAGAAGCGATGGTGGGCCCGGATTCCGATAAATGGCTCAAGGCCATAAAATCCGAGAGAGGATCCATGTATGAAAACAAAGTGTAGACTTTGGCAGAACGGCTCGATGGTCGTAAGGCTGTTGAGTACAGATGGATTTTAAAAGGAAGACGGACAATGATGGTAAGTATCACCATCAAGAAAGCTCGACTTGTCGTTAAAATGTTTTCCGACAAGTTCAAGGAGTTGACTACGATGAGACTTTCTCACTCGTAGCGATGTTAAGAGTCTGTTGGAATTTTATTAGCGATTACTGCATTATTTATGAAATCTTGCAGATAGGATGTCAAAACAGTGTTTCCTCGACGATTTTCTTGAGGAAAGGTTGTATGTGATACAACCGGAAGGTTTTATCAATCCTGAAAGATGCTAATAAGTATGCAAAGCTCCAGCTATCCTTCTGAGGACTGGAGTAAGCATCTCGGAGTTGGAATGTATGCCTTGATGAGATGATCAAAGATTTTGGGTGTATACAAAGTTTATGAGAAACTTGTATTTCCAAAGAAGTGAGTGGGAGCACTATAGAATTTCTGATAAATATATGTTGACATATTGTTGATCAGAAATGACGTAGAATTTCTGGAAAGCATATAGGGTTATTTGGAAAGTGTTTTTCAATGGAAAGCCTGGATTAAGCTACTTGAACATTGAGCATCAAGATCTATAAGGATAGATCAAAACGCTTAATGGTACTTTCAAATGAGCACATACCTTGACATGATCTTGAAGGTGTTCAAGATGGATCAGTCAAAGAAGGAGTTCTTGCCTGAGTGGTAAGGTATGAAGTTAAGACTTAAAGCTCGACCATGGCAGAATAGAGAGAAAGGACGAAGGTCGTCCCCTATGCTTAAGACATAGGCCCTACAGTATGCTATGCTGTGTACCGCACCTGAAATGTGCCTTGCCATGAGTCAGTCAAGGGGTACAAGAGTGATCCAAGAATGGATCACAAGACAGCGGTCAAAGTTATCCTTAGTAACTAGTGGACTAAGGAATTTTCTCGATTATGGAGGTGGTAAAAGAGTTCGTTGTAAAGGGTTACGCCGATGCAAACTTTGACACTAATCCAGATTGTTCTGAGTAGTAAACTGGATTCGTATAGTAGAACAGTTATTTGAAATGGCTCCAAATATAGCATAGTAGCTGCATCTACAAGATGACATAGAGATTTGCGAATACATACGGATCTGAAAGATTCAGACCCGTTGACTATAACATCTCTCACAAGCATAACATGATCAAACCCAGAACTCATCGAGTGTTAATCACATGGTAATGTGAACTAGATTATTGACTCTAGTAAACTCTTTGGGTGTTAGTCACATGGGGATGTGACCTTGAGTGTTAGTCACATAGCGATGTGAACTGGATTATTGACTCTAGTGCAAGTGGGAGACTGTTGGAAATATGCCCTAGAGGCAATAATAAATTAGTTATTATTATATTTCCTTGTTCATGACAATCGTTTATTATCCATGCTAGAATTGTATTGATAGGAAACTCAGATACATGTGTGGATACATAGACAACACCATGTCCCTAGTAAGCCTCTAGTTGACTAGCTCGTTGATCAATAGATGGTTACGGTTTCCTGACCATGGACATTGGATGTCATTGATAACGGGATCACATCATTAGGAGAATGATGTGATGGACAAAGACCAAATCCTAAGCCTAGCACAAGATCATGTAGTTCGTATGCTAAAGCTTTTCTAATGTCAAGTATCATTTCCTTAGACCATGAGATTGTGCAACTCCCGGATACCGTAGGAGTGCTTTGGGTGTGCCAAACATCACAACGTAACTGGGTGGCTATAAAGGTACACTACAGGTATCTCCAAAAGTGTCTGTTGGGTTGGCACGAATCGAGACTGGGATTTGTCACTCCGTGTAAACGGAGAGGTACCTCTGGGCCCACTCTATAGGACATCATCATCATGTGCACAATGTGATCAAGGAGTTGATCACGGGATGACGTGTTACGGAACGAGTAAAGAGACTTGCCGGTAACGAGACTGAACAAGGTATCAGGATACCGACGATCGAATCTCGGGCAAGTACAATACCGCTAGACAAAGGGAATTGTATACGGGATTGATTGAATCCTCAACATCGTGGTTCATCCGATGATATCATCGTGGAACATGTGGGAGCCAATATGGGTATCCAGATCCCGCTGTTGGTTATTGACCGGAGAACGTCTCGGTCATGTCTGCATGTCTCCCGAACCCGTAGGGTCTACACACTTAAGGTTCGGTGACGCTAGGGTTATAGAGATATTAGTATGCGGTAACCCGAAAGTTGTTCGGAGTCCCGGATGAGATCCCGGACGTCACGAGGAGTTCCGGAATGGTCCGGAGGTAAAGAATTATATATAGGAAGTGCTATTTCGGCCATCGGGACAAGTTTCGGGGTCACCGGTATTGTACCGGGACCACCGGAAGGGTCCCGGGGGTCCACCGGGTGGGGCCACCTGCCCCGGGGGCCACATGGGCTGTAGGGGGTGCGCCTTGGCCTATATGGGCCAAGGGCACCAGCCCCAAGAGGTCCATGCGCCAAGAGTCAAGGAAAAGGAAGAGTCCTAAAGGGGGAAGGCACCTCCGAGGTGCCTTGGGGAGGAGGGACTCCTCCCTTGGCCGCACCCTTCCTTGGAGGAAGGGCCAAGGCTGCGCCCCCCCCCCTCCCTTGGCCCTATATATAGTGGGGGGAAGGGAAGGCAGCAACACCTAAGCCATGGCGCCTCCCTCTCCCTCCCATGACACATCTCCCTCCTCCCGCAGCGCTTGGCGAAGCCCTGTTGGAATCCCGCTACTTCCACCACCACGCTGTCGTGCTGCTGGATCTCCATCAACCTCTCCTTCCCCCTTGCTGGATCAAGAACGAGGAGACGTCGCTGCTCCGTACGTGTGTTGAACGCGGAGGTGCCGTCCGTTCGGCGCTAGGATCATCGGTGATTTGGATCACGACGAGTACGACTCCATCAACCCCGTTCTCTTGAATGCTTCCGCGCGCGATCTACAAGGGTATGTAGATCCACTCCTCCCTCGTTGCTAGATGACTCCATAGATAGATCTTGGTGACACGTAGGAAAATTTTGAATTTATGCTACGTTCCCCAACACCCTTTGCCTTTTTTCTTGAAACTGGTGGTCTTATTGACCATCAACACTTGATGCTCCTTCTTGATTTCTACCTCCGCGGCTTTTAGCATTGCGAAGAGCTTAGGAATAGTCTTATTCATCCCTTGCATATTATAGTTCATCACGAAGTTTTTGTAGCTTGGTGGCAGTGATTGAAGAACTCTGTCAATGACATTATCAATAGGAAGATTAACCCCCAGTTGAGTCAAGTGATTATGATGCCCAGACATTTTGAGTATATGTTCACTGACAGAACTATTCGCCTCCATCTTGCAGCTATAGAACTTATTGGAGACTTCATATCTCTTAATCCGGGCATTTGCTTGAAATATTAACTTCAACTCCTGGAACATCTCATATGCTCCATGACGTTCAAAATGTCGTTGAAGACCCGGTTCTAAGTCGTAAAGCATAGCACACTGAGCTATCGAGTAGTCATCAGCTTTGCTTTGCCAGACGTTCATAATATCTGGTGTTGCTCCTGCAGCAGGCTTGGCACTTAGCGGTGCTTCCAGGACATAATTCTTCTGTGCAGCAATGAGGATAATCCTCAAGTTAGGGACCCAGTCCGTGTAATTGCTACCATCATCTTTCAACTTTGCTTTCTCAAGGAACGCATTAAAATTCAACGGAACAATAGCACGAGTCATCTATCTACAATCAAACATCGACAAGCAAGATCTATCAGGTACTAAGTTCATGATAAATTTAAGTTCAATTAATCATATTACTTAAGAACTCCCACTTAGAAAGATATCCCTCTAATCCTCTAAGTGATCACGTGATCCAAATCAACTAAACCATGTCCGATCATCACGTGAGATGGAGTAGTATCAATGGTGAACATCAATATGTTGATCATATCTACTATATGATTCACGCTCGACCTTTCGGTCTCCGTGTTCCAAGGCCGTATCTGTTATATGCTAGGCTCGTCAAGTTAAACCTGAGTATTCCGCGTGTGCAACTGTTTTGCACCCGTTGTATTTGAACGTAGAGCCTATCACACCCGATCATCACGTGGTGTCTCAGCACGAAGAACTTTCGCAACGGTGCATACTCAGGGAGAACACTTATACTTTGATAATTTAGTGAGGGATCATCTTATAATGCTACCGTCAATCAAAGCAAGATAAGATGCATAAAAGATAAACATCACATGCAATCAATATAAGTGATATGATATGGCCATCATCATCTTGTGCTTGTGATCTCCATCTTCGAAGCACCATCATGATCACCATCGTCACCGGCGCGACACCTTGATCACCATCATAGCATCGTTGTCGTCTCGCCAATCTTATGCTTCCACGACTATCGCTACCGCTTAGAGATAAAGTAAAGCATTACAGCGCAATTGCATTGCATACAATAAAGTGACAACCATATGGCTCCTGCCAGTTGCCGATAACTCGGTTACAAAACATGATCATCTCATACAATAAAATTTAGTATCATGTCTTGACCATATCACATCACAACATGCCGTGCAAAAACAAGTTAGACGTCCTCTACTTTGTTGTTGCAAGTTTTACGTGGCTGCTACGGGCTTAGCAAGAACCGTTCTTACCTACGCATCAAAACCACAACGATAGTTTGTCAAGTTGGTGTTGTTTTAACCTTCGCAAGGACCGGGCGTAGCCACACTTGGTTCAACTAAAGTTGGAGAAACTGACACCCGCCAGCCACCTGTGTGCAAAGCACGTCGGTAGAACCAGTCTCGCGTAAGCGTACGCGTAATGTCGGTTCGGGCCGCTTCATCCAACAATACCGCCGAACCAAAGTATGACATGCTGGTAAGCAGTATGACTTATATCGCCCACAACTCACTTGTGTTCTACTCGTGCACAACATCAACGCATAAAACCTAGGCTCGGATGCCACTGTTGGGGAACGTAGTAATTTCAAAATTTTCTACGCACACGCAAGATCATGGCGATGCATAGCAACGAGAGGGGAGAGTGTTGTCTACGTACCCTCGTAGACCGGAAGCGGAAGCGTTAGCACAACACGGTTGATGTAGTCGTACGTCTTCACGGCCCGACCGATCAAGCACCGACACTACGGCACCTCCGAGTTCTAGCACACGTTTAGCTCGATGACGATCCCCGGACTCCGATCCAGCAGAATGTCGGGGAAGAGTTCTATCAGCACGACGGCGTGGTGACGATCTTGATGTTCTACCGTCGCAGGGCTTCGCCTAAGCACCGCTACAATATTATCGAGGATTATGGTGGAGGAGGGCACCGCACACGGCTAATAGATCTCAAGGATCAATTGTTGTGTCTAGAGGTGCCCCCTGCCCCCGTATATAAAGGAGCAAGGGGGAGGGGCGACCGGCCAGGAGGAGGCGCGCCAGGGAGGAGTCCTACTCCTACCGGGAGTAGGACTCCCTCCTTTCCTTGTCCAACTAGGAGAGGAGGAAGGAAGGGAGAGAGGAGAGAAAGGAAAGGGGGGGCGCCGCCCCTCCCTCCTTGTCCAATTCGGACTAGAGGGGGAGGGGGCGTGCAGCCTGCCCTGGCCGCCCCTCCTCTGCTCCACTTTGGGCCCATGAGGCCCATTAACCCCCGGGGGGTTCCAGTAACCCCCGGTACTCCGTTTTATATCCGATAACTCCCGAAACCATTCCTGTGTCCGAATATAATCGTCCAATATATCAATCTTTATGTCTCTACTATTTTGAGACTCCTCGTTATGTCCGTGATCACATCCGGGACTCCGAACAACCTTCGGTACATCAAAATATATAAACTCATAATGAAACTGTCATCGTAACATTAAGCATGCGGACCCTACGGGTTCGAGAACAATGTAGACATGACCGAGACACGTCTCCGGTCAATAACCAATGGCGGAACCTGGATGCTCATATTGGCTCCTACATATTCTATGAAGATCTTTTATCGGTCAGACCGCATAACAACATACGTTGTTCCCTTTGTCATCGGTATGTTACTTGCCCGAGATTTGATCGTCGGTATCTCAATACCTAGTTCAATCTCGTTACCGGCAAGTCTCTTTACTCGTTCCGTAATACATCATCCCGCAACTAACTTATTAGTTGCAATGCTTGCAAGGCTTATGTGATATGCATTACCGAGAGGGCCCAGAGATACCTCTCCGACAATCGGAGTGACAAATCCTAATCTCGAAATACGCCAACCCAACAAGTACCTTCGGAGACACCTGTAGAGCACCTTTATAATCACCCAGTTACGTTGTGACGTTTGGTAGCACACAAAGTGTTCCTCCGGTAAACGGGAGTTGCATAATCTCATAGTCATAGGAACGTGTATAAGTCATGAAGAAAGCAATAGCAACAAACTAAACGATCAAGTGCTAAGCTAACGAAATGGGTCAAGTCAATCACATCATTCTCCTAATGATGTGATCCCGTTAATCAAATGACAACTCATGTTTATGGTTAGGAAACATAACCATCTTTGATCAACGAGCTAGTCAAGTAGAGGCATACTAGTGACACTATGTTTGTCTATGTATTCACACATGTATTATGTTTCCGGTTAATACAATTCTAGCATGAATAATAAACATTTATCATGATATAAGGAAATAAATAATAACTTTATTATTGCCTCTAGGGCATATTTCCTTCATCTTCTTGGTCGTTGGCGGCTGGGCGGTGGGGGAAGCGGCGGCGGGAACCAGCTTGCTCCCCGGCGCAAAATGGCGGCGGCGGGCGAGTGGGGGCAGGGGCGGCGTTGTTGGGCGGATGTGGAGGCGGCGGCAGCTGGAAGAGTCGCCGGCAAAATGGGCGGCGGCGTCGGTGACGGAGGAGGCGGGGGCGAGGGTTGCTTGTTGGCCGGGAGGAGGGGAGGCCAATGTGCCACAGACGAGCGGGCCCGAGGAAAGGAGTAGGCGAGCGCGCGCGTCCGTCTCGTGTCCGCGCCGACACAAATCAGGCTCAAAAATGGGTTGGGAATGGGTCGCCCACGGACGAAAAACGGACGTGCGTCTGTTTCGGTCGACGCGTTGGGCCGCCTTTTCTGTCCGCGCCGACCCGAACGGACGGCCGCGGACGAAATGGGTCGCCCCATTAAAGTTGCTCTAACCGATGCTATATTCATAGGATATAACGTTGAGGTCCGTGCAATTTTTTTTAGTTATTCTTTTTTCTTGACTTGATTATAAATTTTAGTCGACTGATACGTAGACACATCCTATTGAGAAATACTACTCTCTCTATCGTAATATTTGTCGTTGAAGCCGCTGACAAATATTACGGTACAGAAGGAGTAGTACATAATTTTATATAGGGATAAATACCATTGTTCCCCTAAAGAGGGGAAAGGGG
>NC_041382.1:744850408-744878726 GCF_002162155.2 Triticum dicoccoides | reverse complement strand
GTTAAAAGATGTTGTCAGAATACCGAGAGCCGCTCGGTAGGTTTACTGAACCACGCCATCTGTTGTAACCGTTTTTGTACCATGTTCTCTGTTATTTTGAAGGTTTCATTTATTTGGGAAAAAAATCACAAGTACATAAGGATGTATGATTAGATTTTAAGATGTGAGCTCCATGAAAACAGCAAGTTCGTGGATATTGATAGTGAGCAGCGTATCTGCTAAAAATCCATGAATTTGTTTTTTTCTGTGTGTAGCTCACATCTTAAATAACCCATGGAGTATCAATGTATCACAGTGAAAATTTACACACATGTAGATGTACATGTAGCCTTTTTTGAAACTTGATTTTTTTTCGAGTTTAAAAAAAATGGGGCTCCATGCAGGTTGGAGGCTTGGATTACCTTTTGAAATCAGTAGAAAAGTGAAGTTGTTCAAGGGAGCATCATGGACGAGAATGGAATTACATCACCAGGATAAATAGTTTGAGGTTGGTACACAATACAATTACACCTTCCATAGGAACCGGATATACAAATCTTACAAGATGAATATCAAACGGAAAGATGGTAATAATAGTAATAATAATAATAAAATAAATTGTAGTAGTACTAAATGAACAAACAAGAAGCGAGTGGCTTCATCGACCGAACAACAACCTTGATTTCAAACTTGTGGCTTAAATTATGCGCGTCGGATGTGGAACGGACGGACGGATCAGGCGCAGGTGTAGCCCGGGGGCACGGCGCAGCCGCAGTCGTTGACGAGCAGCTGGAGGGCGAGCGGCACGTAGAGGGCGAGGTTGAGCACCTTGGCCTTGATGGCCGTGCAGAGGCACGCCGCGGCGGTGAGCCCGGCGATGCCCTCCACGAGCGGGCAGCACTTGACGCTGGCGTCGCCGATGTGCAGCTCGTTGCCGAGCAGGTCCAGGCACACGCCCAGCTTCAGCGTGTCGATCGGGCACGTGTCGGAGGAGGGCGTGGGGCTAGGCGTGGGCGTCGGCGGAGTCGGCGCCGGGGTCGGGGGAGACGGGGTGGGGGTCGGGGGCGAGGGAGGGCACGCCTTGCGTCCGCCGTGGCGGGTCTTGGGGGACGGGGAGCCCCCGATGATGGGAGCCACGACGCCGATGACGGGAGTGACAACTCCCCCGACGACGGGGACGCCGCCAACCACGCCGCCTACGGTGCCGACGACAGGAGAGACCACGCCACCGGCGGCAGGGACGGCGCCGCTGACGACGGGGACTTTGCCGACGACGCCGCCTACGGTGCCGACAACAGGAGCAACCGCGCCGCCGACGGCTGGGGTGACTTTGCCGACGACACCGCCCACGGTGGGGACGGCGCCGCCGACGACTGGGGTGACTTTGCCGACGACACCGCCCACGGTGGGGACGGCGCCGCCGACGACACCGCCGATGACCGGGGTGACTTTGCCGACGACACCGCCGACGGTTGGGACGGCGCCGCCGATGATCGGAGTGACGGTGCCAACGATACCGCCGACCGGGGGTATGCTGACGCCGCCGGCCGAGGGCGTGCCGCTCGACGGGGTGCCGCTGCCGCACCCGGAGGCGGGGGAGCACGCGAGCACGACGGTGGGCGAGGAGAGCGCCAGCATGGCGAGCACCAGCAGCGCGGAGATCTTCGTGGACTCCATTGCAGCTACCTCTCCGAGCTCAGGCGGCGATCGACCGGGTCCGTGTTACGTGGGGTGCTGTTGTGCCTGTGTCTCCGGCCGAGCACGCTTTTATAGGCGCGCGCGCGTGACGGGGGCCGGGCGTGGGGCACGCACGGGAATTATTGCAGCGCGCGCGATGCCATTGGTGTGCGGTGGCAATGGCATGCAATGCGGATGGCTGGCGGAGTCAACCCAACCGGCCGGCTGGCCGGACCGGTCACGTGGAGGCGCAGCGGCGGTGGGGGTGGGGGATCGCCAGTGCAGCTGGCCGGCTTGGCTGGTTGCCGAAGCGGCCAAAAGAGGCGCGGCCGGCGTGTGACTCGCCCTTGTCCGCGCCCGTCCGCGCGCTGCATGATTGCAGCCTAGGTGAGCTAGCGTGATGCGCCTTCCGAGCTACGTAACGTACCTAGTTGCTTCCATGGTTGGGCCTAGGATTAGGGCTACATATGTGTGATGTACGCGTAATCAATCGGTCGGTACTGTGTTTGATGTGCTATGTGTTCGTCTTCCTCGCGCCCTGGGTTCAGTTTCAGACGTCCTGCACTTTCAGTTCAGCAAGAACAGCGCGGAAACCATGAGGCGGATTGAAGTTTCTGGTTTTGTTGCAGTGGAATTTAGGAGCTATGCGCAGTCCATGTGGCATATGTTCATCTCAACCCGCACTTTCAGCGAGATATGTGTGGTGTACGTGTAATTGATAGGCACCACTGTCTAGTGTCCTGTGTTCATTCATCTCGCCCGGCCGCTGGGTTTAGTTCCAGTTAAACTTCAACGTAGTGCAGATTCTGCAAGAAAAGCGCAGAAACAATGGGTGAGATTGAAGTTTCTGGTTTTGTTGCAGTTGAGTTGAGGAGCTATGAGGAAAAGCAGTTCATGTGTACTATGTTCATTTGAACCTGCGCTTTCAGCAAGAAGGGTGCAGGAGAGGAAACCGTGGGTGACACTGAAGGAAGTTTCTGGCGTTATTAATTGCAGTGCAATTGAGGAGCCATGGGCAGTTCATCAGTTGAGGTGCATATCGGATCCTCCCTTGAGATATATACCTTGCTTACATGCAGAGAGAGGGCTGGCCAGGCCAGTTGGGTCGGCGTCCATGGCCCTGTTTGGATCATGGGGTTAGAGCTAGTTTGGGTTAGTTGGAGGCTCAAATAACGCAAAAGTATCCAAACATGAAGGGTTAGAGTGGGTTAGTTCCATCTAAGCCAACTATCTCGGTGAAGAGGTGCTTATTTGGGTTAGAGTGGGTTAGAAAATAACTCTAACTCTAACTATGTTAGAGTATCCAAACAAGGCCCATGTCTGCTTCACAGTAAGAAAGCTGTTTCCCTCCAGCGTTGCGTTTGGAGCTGTCCGGCCAGTACTCCAATCATCTCGACCTGTAGCCAGCTGATACACTGAGCGAAGACCCCCTCAGCATCTGCTGGGTAGCTCGATCCCAATGCCTCGATCGGTCGGTTCAGCATTGCAATTTGCATGCATGCATGCATGTGAGCGACTGTGCAACCCCAAAGAAAGCAATCAATCAAGCAACACCTTTTGCATCGATCTACTAGCTAGCTAATAAGCCCGGCTAAAATGTTCCATCGGCCGGTCTAGTCAGTAGTCACACACATCTCATCTCACACTACTAACCTACATCCACACACGCATACCGACCGGCGCGCAGAGGCCAGAGGCCAGCCAGCAGCACACGCCATCGATCGAGATCGTGCATGCTCATGTGACGGGGACGTACGTGGCCGCGCTCATCCGACAGGATCGAGCGAGGCCAGTTCAGCGCGATGGGACGTACGTACGTACGCAAGGCGCCTCGTGATTCCCCTTCCACCCGATCGACTGGCGCCAGGATCATCGACGTGCCTGGCTGACACCGCCGCCGCGTTTGGCCTCACGCATCGTTTCGGCAACCAGGCCCGGCCCTAGCTAGCTAGACAGCAAGCGAAGTTTGTGGCGACGACGTGAGCTCCAGCCGGGTCGTCTTGGCGAGCGGCATGGGCGGGTATTTGGTCGCATGCGTATTCAGAGAGAGACAGGCAGGGCAGAGATCTCGTGTAGCTGTCTTTCATGGGATTTTGTAAGTACGCATGCGAGATTAATTACTCCATGGTTATTTCGGCTTGAGATTTCATCGATCAGGAACTGCGCGTCGGCGTGGTACACACACAAGTCGCAGCCACGGCGCCGCAGAGGTAGCAGCCTACGGCTTGGGAAGAGGATGGAGCCATGGAGGAACGGCGAGGAGGTTGTGGAGCGTCCCGGACGGAAATGCACCGTTGGTGGTGTGGCCACGCTGTTCGGACATGGCCGGAGTGAGCTTGAGCTGCTAGTGCATTTCATCAAACATGTGCTGTGCGTACTCAAGGATGGCATACATGGCAGGCAAGGCAACAGGACCAGCTATGGTCGTATGACAGAAATAGAAGGAGGACCGTGTCTTCGTGGCAACTCATCCATCATCCAATAATAACGACGATAAAAGTGGAACTATCGTTGCACCGTGGACGTCAAATAGAACAACTCAGTAGATGGAAAAATATGATCATTTGCACGAGAAACATAAACTAGTCCGAAGTACTCAGTCATGCCTCGTATGTGATGTATAAATGCATAACCCACCTTTTCCTATTAGCTTGAGCTTTTGGGTGAACTGGCTGGTGCGTGCAGTTCTACATCGTACGCCCATGGTCATGTCTTTGCCACACCTGTCTGAAGCCAAAATTTTGATATCTTTATGCATCTGGCTGCAGAACTAGGCCAACCCGACACATTTTTTTAACACGTTTAAATTGTATAATTTTAATCATAGTATTTGAATTCAATCTTGGTAACATTTCATACATGTGCCAAACATTCAATTGTTTCAAATGCAATGTTTACAAAATTTGTTCCTGTCATTTTTATCTAATTTCATTTATCTTTGTGACACTGAAAAAAATTGTTCATTTTAATGAATTGTTTCAGTGACATTTCATCGTTTCAAAAAAGTCTGAAATACATTTCATAAATAACCACACAAACTTCAATAATTTTAGTCATATTTCAATCCATTTAAGAAACATTTCACAGATATCACATAAATTTCAATTGTGTCAGTCACACTTCAATCTAACTGAGAAACATCTCATGCACGTGCTAAATATTTCTTTGTTTCAAAAAAAGTATCAATATATTTCAGAAGCATATAAATATGCACGCAAATCTCAATTGTTTGAGTCATAGTTCAGTCATTTTCATTGTACATGTACTAAACATTACTCTAAATATTTTGCTTGTTTCATAAGTATATGTTAGGTTACGTGCGTTGGCAACGAGGAGACTCCACTGCATAGTGGTTCCTTTAGAAACCCAGTAATATCTCTCTCTCTACAAAAAAAACTTTCACCAGGCCATGCACGTACCATTTTAATCACAATATTTTACATCAATGTTGGTAATATTTCATATGTGTGCCAAACCATTTTAGTTGTTTCAAACGAAATGTTTGCAAAATAATGTTCCTGTCATTTTTATCTAATTTCATTTATCTTTGTGACACTAAACAACATTTTGTTTCATTTTTATGAATTTGTTCAGTGCCATTTTATCGTTCGAAAAAAGTTTGAAATGTATTTCATAAATAACCACACAAACTTCAATAAGTTTAGTTGTATTTTAACCAGTTTTAGAAACATTTCACGGATATCACAAAAAATTCAATTGTGTCAATCATACTTCAGTCAAATTCTGAACATCTCATGCACGTACTAAATATTTCTTTCAAAAACAAGTATCAATATAATTTAGAAATACATAAATATGCACACAAATCTCAATTGTTTAAGTCATATTTCCGTCAATTCCATTATACAAGTACTAAATATTTCATTGTTTCGTAAGTATGTTAGGTGTACGTTACATGTGTTGGCAATGAGGAGACTCCACTAGAAATGAGTCCGCACTGCTTGAAAAATGGCCGTTGCCGTGTTTCTTTATCTTTGCCGAGAGCTGAACTCGGCAAACTCTCTGCCGACTGGGGATCGGCTTTCACCGAGTTTTTCACGCACTCAGGAAATATGAAAATTGCGGTAGGGCTCCCCCATCTCTCTCTCTCTCTCTCTCTCTCTCTCTCTCTCTCTAAAAAACTCTCACCAAATACAAGCCTTTCAGCAGGCCATGCACGTAACCGAACGGTGTCACAATGCAAGGTTTACAAGCCAACGAAGATTATATTTTGGCCTGAGCGCATGTCCACCGCCCGATGCCCCCACTGGAACTGTACAGAGCAGTATGCATAACGAGATAACACGAGGTGTGGTCTACGTGAAGAATCCGGCACTCCAAAAAGAAAAAAGACCCCAACCAAATTCGATACTGCGCCACTCACTCCGATCCACGCTAATTATCGTGTATCTCGCAGGTTCCATATATAACGTGCAAACTTTCTGATTAATCGATCGGCACCATAGCTCTCCAGTACCATCAGGGCCAGTGGTCATGGTCATTTCCTGCCACACTTCCAATCTGCCTCGAGTCGTACACAAGTTTGGTGCACCGTCACATCAAAACGAGCCGGTGAAAGATCGACCGACGGGGTCCAGGGTCATGGGGATCAATGTACGATCGACCTGATGCATGTGATGACCATCCCGTTTCGTACTCCATCCGTCCCGCCATATACCGCGCGTCAATGTTTACAAATTTGACCACTAATCTTTGTGAAAGTGTATTGAGTTTAGCATGTAAAAATGGTATGGTTCTGCCTAGCTTGTAAATACTTTCACATCGTGTGTTTTTCACGCTAGTTCTGTAAGCATTCTATATGTGAGATTTGTAGTCAAAAGTATTCCTCACCAAAAACTTGTTTTGTAAACCCCGGCCTCTCCTTCGTGGAAAGCAAAATAAATAAACTGACGATGATTCATGTATAGTTGACGCAAACATGCAATTACGTTTGCATACACCGGGAAGTGAAACAAAATGTCTACCAGTCGAAGAAGAAAGCAGTTTTTTCACTTTGACAGACAGCACTGCTCAAATGCATGGGCACTCGCTTCCACCAGACGAAACAACATCAACATGTCACACGCACTTGAAGCCGTCGGGGATCTCCGTCTTGCAGGCGCTGGCGAGGAGCTCGACGCCGACGGACCACTCGGCGGAGACGAGGCCGAGCACGCCCTCCTTGGCGGCGACGCAGAGGCACGCGGCGGCCTCCGTCGCGGCGAGACCGCCCACGAGCTGGCAGCACTCGCTCCCGAGCTGCGCGCCGGCCTGCGCGTCCGCGAGGCCGAGCACCGCCGCGCACGCGCCGAACTTGACGGCCTCCCACGGGCAGAACGGGTCGGCCGGGACGCCCTTGCTCCACAGCACCCTACGTGGCGCGCCGCCGGCCGTGGATAAACCGGCGGCTGAGGAGAACGTCGCCGCTGCGAGGAGGAGTGCGAGGACTGACGCGGTGATGCCGAGGCGGGCCATTCTTGCGCGCTAGCTAGCTGTAGCTTAATTTGGAGCCGTTGCCACGCGTGTGTTACGTGCATTTTTATACTGACATCATTGCCACCGTATTGTCCAGGTATACGTTCGCTGCAGCAGATCAAGGGTGTGCCGTGATCGCGAAAAAGTAAAGCGAGATGTACACACGATTCCGCAATTCCCGATTGGTTTACTTTTACGGTGTGCATGAGTGTGTTCGGCATTGCACGATGCTGCCTTCCAGGCTGTGTTGGACATTGCATGATGTGTGACTGGTAAGGATGACACGGCACGATGGCAGCTCCGGCCGGCCGGCTGGTGGTCCATCCATGGCCTTGTGCGTCCCGGGCGATAGTACGTGAGCCAACCAGCGAATGCCGTATGGGGTATGGGCATTTTCTCCATGAATGCGCTCCGTACGCTACGTACGTTGGGAGCTCATGTGACGATGGGATGGCTTCGTCGAAGGGAACAAGGCATGCACAGGGAGACGGCGGGGCCGCATGCATGCATGCATGCCGCCAATGGCGCCAGGGTCGCCTTAGCTAGCTAGCTAGCGTGTTGCTTCAGCCTTTGGTCAGGATCTCCTCCACACAGCAGCTTAGAATTTATGTAGATCTGTAGTTTTTCTGTGGAGTAGGGCAGAAGAGTTGGGATCGATAGGGATACGATCTGTTCGTCCATGGCTCCATGCGTGCCCGCCCATGTGCTAGGCCAGCAGCTGGTGATAGCTCCAGCGGCTGGCGCTACGACCAAGGTCAGTCCATGTCCATGACAGTAAGCAACGCCAGCAGAGGGTAGCTGGTCGCGCCAGCCACCCCCGGTCCACCTTGCAGACAGCTAGCCTGCCAAGTTCAACTTGGGAGCCTGCCTCGGCCGGGGTCGGTTCACGATGCTACACACACTGGAGTGCCCTTCCTTCTGCCAGCGGAGACCACTGCGCTGCGCTCACGGCCACCGGCCGGCAGACCAGAACCGGGGTCGAACCAAGTAAATAACTGCACAGCTGGGTAACTGAAGATCATGCCGTCCGTCGCATACATACATTTACTCGCATGATCTTCAACCCTTTCATTTACAGTGCGAGTAAATGTACCATGTGCGTGTAATCAACTCTTGTATATACACGCAAGTTGTCCTCAACCGCCCTTCATCTACACAATGTGCATCTGAACTGTACAGTTCCATATATATACCAACTGATCAACCACAGCTTTAACCTTGTATGATGACCTCCTTCAATAATAGACTAACAACGCTGCTACACACACGATAGGATCTGGACGATTTCTGCACGATGCAGCAGATCATGCCATCCATGCGTAGTGGACAACTGGGTATGACCTTTCGATCCTCCATCGTCCATAGTTCGTCCACACCAAGTCGTCCGCATAGTAGTTCCGATAGACTAATACAGGAAGGAATTCAGGGCCGTCACCACCTTCTCTGGCCTGCATAGCACAAACCTCGTCAGTGATCAGCACAAGCATACAATCTCGTATAACGCGTCTAGACTAGACTAGACTACACTAGACTGAATGTTAGAACACAGTGTATGGTACACACGTACTGTGATTTTCAGAAACTGGGTAATAATCTACATGAATAATACTTGTGGCGAAGGTGCATCCTTTTCCACCGGGATGGTTTTCTTGTTTTCGTTCCGAAAAAGAAGTACATGAATAATACTGTAATAAGGTGCAGGTGGAGGAGCAGGACACAAATCGACTGAATTTACTCTGCCACACAGAAGAAATTACCAGTCCTCTTGCGGCATGTGACCAGCTCCTTCGATGGGTTTCAGTTTCACCACTGATGGATTGTTTTTCTTGAACTCCTCGGCTATCGAGAGCGGTAGGTACTTGTCCGACTCCCCCCATGCCAGCAATATTGGTTTGTCCCAGCTGCAGGAAATTGCCCACAAGATGGTTTCAGCACAGCAAAAACATTCGATAAGTAATTTGCCTGTTTGATAGTAGTAATATTGGGTGCATGTGTTGACTTCAGAATGACTAGTGAGTGACACTAGAGCTTACTACACCAAGCCTTGCGTAAAGACACAGCCTGCCTGTTTTAATTAATTGTTTGGAGGATAAGTCTACCTGTCGGATGAAAATCCAGCCGAAATTCTGCTTAATACATCTTGAAAATTGGCCTTCCTGGCAGCTTCAAGTAATGCTAAAAAAAAGATATAGAAGAGTGAGATGTTAAGATTGCCAACTGAAAAAGTAATTTGGAAGTCTAACTAATCTTATTCAAGAAAAAAAAGGCAAGCCAACTGAAACATTATAATATAATCAGTGTAAGATTTTCCATCAAGTGGGGTTCTATTTGATTTTTTTTCCAATGAGGCACATCCTTCAATGAAAACACATATGCAATTGTATGCAACACAAATGCATAGGCAAAGAGGAAAGTACTTGGACAAGAAAGTCTCGAAGAGCGAAAGTATGACTATCTTTCCTTAGATAAGATAGCAGGATAGTTAGGTCAATATGCATAGATATATCGTGAAGACAATTTCCCGAGGGGAAGGCATGAGTATATATAGTTATGACTTATGATGATGCATGGGTTCAGGTGATTTAAAGTTACCAAAGCATGTTAAATAATGTGTGGCATCCCATGTAAAACTTGCATTCCTTTTCTTAGCAAAAATAGATTCTTGGTTTGGTAATTTAAATTTCCTTTCATGCCTAGAGATAATAGAAAGTGAACGTAAGAAAACCAGTAGACTGCGAGTAAGGACAAACCAAATCCAGGTGCTCCACTTGATAGATACGGCAATCTGTATACGTCGGCCTTCTCTGACTTCAGCACATACCTGTCAAACAAAATGGGGTTCAGATGCAAATTTGTCACCTGGAGGTACTGATGGTACACTGCTACAGAGGTACTGATGGTATGAACACAAAATAGCATCATTTGGGGGAATAAACGGAAGTTATTCCCTTGTTTCAAGCAGCATGCGCTTCCGCAGGAAACAAAGAGTGCTAGTGCTAACAAAACTGGCATGGTATAATAAACAGAGTTTCTGCGACAAGGATACATACGGGCTACCTGCTTCAATGAATCTCTCAGCCAGGATAGCATTTTGGCAGGTAAATTCGCCCACAAGTGGAAACCTGCATTAAAATTGATTCCCTCAGTTCACATACATAAGTACAAACTTAGAGGCAAAAAAAGAATATTAACTAAAATATTAGTGAAAAATAAGAAAAATCTAGGTGAAATAAACATCTATAACACCACCAGCTTGCCAAAAATATATTTTGGATTGAAAAGCGAAACCACTGGGCGAAATAAATATCATCACACTGTACCCAAAATAAGACGCAATAGATGAAAGAGTTCTGTTAAAAAACAAAAAAGATATGGCAGCAATAAAGCATATATGTGTGTTCCAAGTCAATTTAGTTGTGGATTTCAGCTGTTTAAATGTTTGGAGTCATGGTTTTGAAATCTACCGAAGCACGCTGGTTGAATTTACAACGTAGAACAACTAGAATTAAGGAACAAAGAGAAGCATGCTGACCTGAGCTGCTTAAAGACTCCAGGCACTGGAGAAGAAACAGTAAGTGGGCTGTTAAGGATTGCTACCTTAAGAAGTTTGTTCGAGTTCTTCAATGCCCATGTCAGACCATAAGAACCCACAAGAAATCCCTACAAAGAAATGAATGAAATGATTCAGACGTCCATATGAGAACTTCCATGGCAAGGATTTTCTGTAATCTTCCAAAATGTGTACCTGGACAACTAAGAAGAATGGTTCAGTGATATTTAGAGTAACAAGAAGTTCATCAAATGCCTTGTGGAACTCCTCTTCTACAAATGGTAGAACATACATGTGTCTTTGGTTAGTTTTATAGACACATTTGTACCAGGAATTTCACAGACATTTCATCACCTTTGAAATCGAATCCATATCCAGGCTGTGGCATCTCACTGAACCCAAATCCTATCCAGTCAGGAGCAAAGCAATGGTAGCCAGCATCTGCCATCTAGTAAGGTCAATAGCTTCTTAGAGGCTGGAATGGTTGGTTGCAACAAAAGCATAAATGTGTATATTCACATCATAATTTTAAGCCTTTTGAACGTGTTATTCAAAAATGATTAAAATTAAACCCCAGTTATTTTATCAATCGCCAATTGAAGGTCATTTATCACATCTGGTTCCCAAAACAACAGTCAAGTTCGAGGTTGTTAATCTGCGTCATGGCACGATTCAGATAAAGTATGGCTCTAAACTTTGTAACCAAATATAGTTATCAAGATAGAAGAAACCCATTTTTTTATTGTGTAATACAATGGTAAATGATTACTTAAAAACATGTAGCTATCTTTATAAGTAACCAGTTCAAATATTATTAATGTTGTTTTTAAGTAAGGCAAAATAAGAACAGCTAGTTGTTTCATACTAAGGTATAAAATATGCGGTCAATAAAGCTAACCTGAGCCATAACCGTGCGATAACTAAATGACTGAGTTGGAGCACCGTGAAGAAACATAATAGTCCCACGCCGTGAATCAGGAGAACCTACAATTGCATTGCAAATTGTATGAAAACTAACAATTACATGAGGGCTGTGTTTGCAGAACATGGAACACATATTCTGATGATCCTTATAAGTGAGGAACACAACGCAGCGCACACCCATCGATTTTATAGCAGCAACAAGCTTTGTTTTCGCGATTACTATCAAAAGTGAGGATACATCATACTGCAATAAAAATATCCAACACTTGTTTCGAGAGAGTTTCAGTTCCACCAAGGTCTGCCACACTTTTTCATAAATATAAAATGTGGTTTTATTCTTGCAAACCAATTGGCATTCACAGTCGCACTACGTACCCCCGTCAAAAACAATGGTGCCGCACGAAAATCATCTCAGCAGCCCGAAGATGAAGAAGCAAATTACCTGTTTGCCTCACGAACCATCGAAACTCCCCTGATCTCACGCTCTTGCCGTACTCCCTCCCTTTGTCCTCCGTCCTCTGCACGCGACAAGGTACGATCAGTCATCAGCAGCTCAAAAGCACAGCAACAAGGATCAAACAAGAGGAAGTGGAGGTCGGCATTACGTAGAGCATCTGGCCGACATTGCCGTCCTGGGCGGGCGACGCGGGCAGCTGGATGGCGCTGCGGCTGGACGGGTTGTCCGTGACGAACCCGAACGGGTTGAACGCCGGCTCCCCCTCCTTCTCCTCACCCGCCTCGGCCTTCTCGTCCTTGCTGCCGCTGCTCGCCGCGACTATCGCGCGCGCGCCTCTCCGTGGGCCGCGCGAGGAGGAGAAGGCGACGGTGCTGCGCCTGGAAGCGGCGGGGACGGAGCTGGAAGGGGGCAGGAGGGAGAGTGGAGAGGAGGCGGAGGCGGAGGTGGAGCAGGGGCAGCCGGACATGGCGGCGGCGGCGGTGGCTGATGCCTGGATCGGTGGGGGTGCCAGCGGGTGGTGGAGTCCGGCGGAATGTGGCCGCGAGGCGAAATGCTTCGGTTGGCTCAGCGGCGCCGCGGCCCGCGAGCCACGGGAGCGAAGATTCTCCGGATTACCGTGGGCCCGCCTGTCGGTAGGGACCGCCCCTCCATTTCTTTTTCAAATCATAAAAGTCTGACGTCAGCGTGTGCTGTCCGAACGGCTGCGAGAATCTTGATGCACTGGGCCTTTCCTCTCAACCGCTCAATATCCAGCACCAATTTCCCAGTCTACGACCACCAAACTAGTGAAAAATAGTAACGCTATTTTGAACAAGAGGGCGCCGCTACGCGTCCACCGGGCGGATGTGTTAGAAACATCCGTCGCTCGGAGAGCCGTTGGATTAGACACCTGACCGCCGTCGGATGCAACCATCACGCGCCACTGACCAGGCCATTACTTCCTGCAACGGTCGTTCTGTTTCAGAAACAGAATCCCCTGTCCGCCGTCCAAGCAAACCTGCGCGCAGTGCGGCTCTAGTCCCCACCACCACAAAATCACTGCCGCCGGCGCGGGCCAGCTAGTCCTGCAACGCAAAAACCTGCAACAACATGGCGCATCACATCACGAGGCATATGCTAGGATCCGATGCAGATCGAGCTTGCCGGGGGCCGCTGCTTCGAGGACAGCCGCGGCCAACATTCTCAGATCTGACCACCGCCGAGGGGGTTCCTGCGCGAGCTGCAGTATCATCCTGGTTCACAACCCCCCGGGTTGTGTTTCCTGAAACAACTTCCACCAGATCACATTAGGGTAGCTGGGTGAGTTCCTCACTCTAAAAACATGAACACTTGTCTGTCTCCGAAACTCATGAAAAACCTGTGTATCAGAAACATATATAGAATTCCTATTTGTTTCATGTGTGTGGCAGCTAGAAAATCAATTTTGTTTCATGTGCGTGAGTAGAACCAAAGCACATCCCCACACACTTGTCCGCTTCTTCTATCTCTGCAACATGATCCCCTCTGTTACTTGATATTTATCAACCTATTTGATGAAGAAAGTAATATATCTATCGGTGTACAAAAGTAAGGGCTCTTTTTTTGACCCATTTACTTGTGCACGGGCAGCCAGAGCTGCGCGCCACGGCAACACTTAGTAGGGCAGAGGAGGGAAGCCGGAGAGAAGCCGAAGCACGAGGCAACCAAGGCAACGCCAAGACCAGAAGAGCAGGAGAGCAAGAGGGCGAGCTGGACTCCCTCGGCAAGATCCTTGCCGAGGCAGCCTCCGCAGCCCTGGCAAGAGCCTTGTCGGGGCAACTTGCCCGATGCCAGTGGAGTGAGCTACCCTTGAGCCCACAGGCTCCAACCCAACCAACTATATTGGAACCAAGGCTCGGGAGGCGCCTCTGTGGTGGCATGCAAATCTTCTTCAAGATCATAAACATATGAGATCAGATGAGGACCAGAAGACTGCGAACCTCAGCGGGATCCTAGCCGAGGAAATCCACAAGACCCCCAGCAAGACCCTTGTCGGGGACGACTGCAACGCCACATCAGCACCCTTGCCGAGCCCCCGGCAAGACCCTTGCCGAGGGCATCAGCAGGGCCACTGCCAGGCCCGCGCCAGCCAAGACTCCACAATCGTCCCCAAGCAGCTGCTAGCTCAACCAGATGGGCAGGCACCTGCGTGGCGACGGACGACCTCTACACCGACTCAGCAAGCACCTGTGTGGCAGCATGCGACCCTTCATGAAGGCTCCACCACCGCGCCAGCCCAGCAGCCAGCCAACGTGGTGCCATGATGCCTCATCAGCTCGGACGCGTGTCGAGGCTAGGCGAGGCGGCGACAGCTGGGACGTTCTTCCCTGGCGTCCCCGATAAAGCAAGGAGGGCACGTCGGCAGCGCATTAAATGCGTTTGTCCGACAGTCCCAGATGATAGCTTGTCGACTGTAGACCTTTCCACCTCCTGTGTGCCACTGTGGCAACCGCTTTTTCCTATAAAAGGAGGCCCGAGGCGACCAGGAGAGGGGATTCGGCTCTTTTGGGCAAAATTGCACCCCATAGCTAGCTCAAGAACACAAGAACACTCAAATACATCCACCAAAGCAGGACTAGGGTATTACGCATCTTCGCGGCCCGAACCTGGGTAAACGATCCGTGTGCTTCCTGTCAGATCCGCTCTTCGCACAACCTCGCGCCCGCCAGCCGTAGAAGGGATCCCAGTGACCCCATAGGTGTTGTTTCCACCGACATCTCTGGCGCGCCAGGTAGGGGGCGCAGTCGTGAGAATCTGGTCTGATCGGGGCAGCGGTTTCATCGTGGCCGTCGTTCTAAGGAAGAAGATGACCGAGCTTGGCGGCACCATCTGCGGATGCGGTGGATGCCTGTGCAACGACAGAAAATCTAAGTCATGTGAAACTTTGGGCAATTTCTTTTTATATATATGATTATTATCCTCGAAGGTCCTGACCTGTGTATGGAAAACCCGCATGCAAAGGGGCCCTTCCGCAATTGGCAACACCCTTGTTCTGTTTCGAGTCCGCTCAACAGCTCAAGCGTCCGCGTCGAGAGTGGCAGGGTAGCCTTTCGCAATTGGCAAT
The DNA here is from genome assembly GCF_002162155.2 of Triticum dicoccoides. Classification (NCBI taxonomy): domain Eukaryota; kingdom Viridiplantae; phylum Streptophyta; class Magnoliopsida; order Poales; family Poaceae; genus Triticum; species Triticum dicoccoides. The sequence goes on along the minus strand of NC_041382.1, from coordinate 744,863,582 downwards.
GCTCTCGATTCTGACTCGAGTCAAGCTCGACAGTTCGAGCGGTCGCGTTGAGAGCGGTAAGGTGGTTCGCCTGGCAGCGAGCATGCCCGGCAGGCTATTGGGGATCCGTCCTCAAGGCGCCGTGGCCTGGGTTACGCACCAGCAAGCCTACCCGATTAACGTAGGGTGGACATACAAAGGGGTATCAAATAGGACAATAACATGCATCGTTTTCAAAAGTACTGCAGAGTTATATTACATCAATTGTTGCTGCGGTTTTAACTAAAGATATAAATTGGCTTGGCCATGAACCTGCAGAGGCAATGAGAAACGGGGTGCCTAATCCCGGCGCTGGTCCTCCAACCTCTCGATTCCGCCGATGCGGCTGATGATGGGCTTGATACGCTCCTTGAGCGCCGCGAGGTCTGCATCCTCCGGCAAGCTCTCCAGCGCGGCGTCGAAGTCGAGGTTGGGGTTCCAGTTCGCCACCTTAGTGAGAACCTTGGTCATGGAACCCTGGCAAAGCCTCCGGGACTCATCGGCAGGGAGGCCGCCCGATTGGAGTCGAGCTGCTCCAGGGCCCCGAGGACTCCCTCGAAGAAGATGGTCAACTTGGCGTTGGGACTCGCGTTGCGCTCCGGGGTATACCTCACATTTGGCATCCCCATGGTAGCCAACCGCGTGGTGATCCTGCCGGCAACGCCTTCGAGGCGCCCGATCCAGCGGTCCTCGCCTTCCACAAAATCCTTGTGGTTGGCGGCTTCGTTCTTCCGCAGCTGCCTCTCAGCCTCCAGATTCTTGGCCAGGATCTCCTCCCGGGCTTTGGCCTCTGAGAACATCCCCTCGAGACCCTCCAGCTTCAGCTTGAGGTCTCTGATGGAGTTATTGGCCTCGGAGAGCTGCCCGGCCTTGTCGAGGACTACGCCCTGCGCCTCAACCAGGGCACCGTTGAGCATGTCCTTCTCCTTGGACAGCTTCAGGACCTGGTCCTTCAGCCCATCTTGCTCCACCTCCAGCTCCTTCACCCTGCCGGCGTGAACCAGAGCCTGGGCATTCAGTGCGTCTTTGTGCCTCTGCTCCAACTCATGGGTCCGCTGCACGACGAGCTTCTCCACCTCCTCGTCCTTGCCACGAAGCGTTGCGGCAAGCTTCTCCTCACGCGCGGCAAGGTCCTCCTCCTAGGAGTTCAGCACGGCCTGGTGCTGGGTTCGAGCGACCTCGGCTTCGGTGACCAGGTTCTTCGCCGTCTCCTGGGCCTTCTCGATGTCGCCCTGCTTCATGGTGAGCTCCACCTCGCGCTTGGCCAGCTCTCCCTGGGCGGCCTTCAGCTCCTCACAAGCTTGGCGGAACCAAGTTTGCGCCTCGACGACGCGTCCCTTGAGGTCCGCCCCGCCTTATCCACCGTTGCCATCCTGAACTTGGCCTTGTCCAGGCGGGCGCGGTGGAGCGCCTGGAGCTTTCGAAAGCTGGCGCCCATGGCCTGGAGAAGCCGCTCCTTCGGAGAACCGTCGTCACCAGCGCTTGGCTCGTCGACGACCTCGAGCCCGGCGGCGGAAAGCACCTCCTCGTCGAACACCTCTCCCTCGATGGGCGCCCTGGAGCTCGACGCCCCTGGAAGGTGGACGAAAAGATCATCGTTCACCTTCAGATACATGCCGGAGCCAGAGGCAGCGGAGGAGGAAGGCTGGTCATCGACCACCTCCTCCTCGGCAGCGGACTTGCCGGCCTCCCCGGCAGGTCCCTTGCCGGCCTCCTCAGCAGTAGCCATACCGGGCTCCCCGGCAGGCCCCTTGGCGGCGTCCTCAGCAGCGCCCTTGGCGGCCTCCTCGGCGGCGATCTTCTCGGCCTCCGCCTTGGTGGCCTTGGCGACATCCTCGATGACGGTGTCTATATCCTCCTAGCCTGCCGACGGAGGATCTGGATATCGAGAAGGGGATGAAGCAAAGCCAAGACCAAGATTCAGAAAGAAGAGAAAAAGAAAAGGGACGGGAGGCGAGTGGCTTATCCGTGCCGGCCTGGGAAGAAGAGGCCCCATCCCTGCCAACATCCGGCGCCGAGGTGTGGCCACCAGTGCCCAAGCTTGCCTCCTCCTCCGTGTGCATGGGCTCGGTGCTTGGCGCCCTTGCCGGGGACACCCCTCAGGGCGGCGTGGTTGACGGAGGTGGCGTGTTGGGGGTAGCCCTCAGTGGCTCCTCCTGCTGTTGTCCTCCTCCTGCGATCACGGCAAGGTCAGTACCAAGAATCGTACCCTCGACACACGTTGACGAGGGGCGGGTGATGAGCTTACGCTGGGGGTTGTGCCAGGGGCTGCTGTCCGGACTGCTCAACACCACCAGCGGTGTACCGGAAGTGCCTGCCAGGGGCTGGCTGCCCGTCGAGGACCTGGCCCTCTTCACCCTCTGGGCCAGTGTCTCCGCATCCCTGCCAAGATGAAGACAAGTCAAGAAAAGAAGCACGGTCCGAAGGGACGGAGATGACAAAAGTGGAGGCACTTACTCATCCTCCTCTTCTTCTTCCGCTGTCTTCCTCTTCCTCCTCGGGCTAAGAGACCCGAGATCGAAGAAGACCTCCATGTCATCACCTGCAGGAGGAGGGGAAGCAGGTGGAGTTGGGCAACGCTTGGACGAAGAAGAGGCAGATGATTTCTTCTTTGCCACCGCGGCCTTCACCAATTTATTCGCCGCCGCGGCCCTCGTTTGGTGCGCGAACGTCTCCTGGGCATGTCGGGGTTGCACGGCCCTGCCGGGCTGAACCGGCTCGCCGGAGCTGGCCCGCCACAGGACTCGCTCTCTCCCCGTGGCTGGAGGGTCGACGGCCTCGGCCTCCTCCTCCTCTTCCTCCTCCTCCTTCAACGGCTCGTTGTCATCGTCTTCAATAAGAGGGGCCCCGGTGCCAGCGCTGCTGGCCTCCCCAGTAGACTACGCTCACTGGGCGAGCTCCCTCTCCTCTTTGGCCGCCACGGCTTTGTCCTCCACGCCGCTAGCGCTGCCGGCCTCCTTGGCGAGCTCCGCCTCTGCCGCCCTAGCGGCGATGTAGTCCAGCTCCGCCTGGGTGGTGTCCTAGATGAGTCGCGGCTCGTCGCGGACGTACTTCTCCTCCAGGGTGTCAAAGAACTCCTACACTTGATCCTTCGGTGGCTCGGCCCAATTTGGGACGAGGCTGTGCACGTTGAACTCTGGCATCATGGCGATGATGTCGTTTCGGCGCGAGTTATTGCTTAGCGGGACCACCCCGCCGGCAACCCAAACAAGGGCCCCTTGGTGAACTTGCCGGGCTTCGTGGCCTTGCCAGACCTCTCAGCCTTGCCGTCGCGGTTCACGTCAAGCTGGAAGAGCCGATGGCATAAGTGGGCGTGCCCCATCACCGTGAGGTTGTGGTCGAGGCCGGGGCCGGGGCGAAGCCTCATGATATCGGCCGCATTCGTGAAGAGCCATGCCGACCTCCCCTTGTTATGCAGCAGAGCGATTCGGCAGCGGATGAAATCCGCCCCGATCATCTCAAGGGTGAGCCCGACCTTGGTGAGGCGAAGAATCCTGGTGGTGGTGACCGTGAGCTTCGCGCCATCGGCATCGACATTGCTCTAGTTTTTTCCGCGAACCGAAGGCGCCTGGCGAACCCGGCAGAATTCTTGTGGATCCTCCTCTTCAATCCAGCACCACCGGCCCCGCCACTCCTCCCACCTCTCCTTCTGAGCGCCCTCTGGGTATGTCCCCTTGTACCTCGGGATCCAGGCAACACAACCGGAGATGGCGCCTCCCTTCTGGATCCGAGGGAAGAAGTAGTGGTGGAAGAGTGCCGTGTTAGGATGCACTCCGGCGAAGCCCTCACAGAGATGGGCGAAAAGATCCATGAACGCCACGGCATTTGGGGGTGAAATCCAGGAGGTGGAAGCCGAAGATATGCATGATGTCATTGAAGAAATCAGAGAAGGGGGGCATAGGACGTAGGAAAAGTAATCCACGAAGAACGGATACCGATTCGGGGTGGCTTTGCCGCAGTTGGCGGGGATGACGCGTGTGGCAGGATGCCCCGTCGTTTCTCCTCCCGTCTTGACCCCCCACAGCGGTCTGAAGTTGTCCCGGAGGTGGGCCGCGTCAACCGTCGAGGGGAAGTAGGCGAGCTGCATCCGCCGCGCTGCCAACTCATTCTCCGGTGGCTCCGCCCCTCCTGCGTCCTTGGCCGCTCCCTTGACCTTGCTAGTCTTGGGTGCCATGGCGGCTACGAAAGGTGGAAGGGAAAGGGCAGCGAAAATGCGGCGACGGCGAGCGAGAGCAGGGGCTTGAGGAGGAAGAAGGAAGGGACAGCGGTTCCGAGATTGGAGAAGGCACATGGGGTAAATGAGCAGCGCGCCCACAGTCGTTCCTTTTTACGAGGAAGGCACGGGCCGCCTCTTTACCACCATGTGATGCATGCATGCGGAAACCGCCCCACGCATGACCCCCACGTCATGCACGACCCTCCACGTCGCGCGTTCAACGCAGGGCGTGGGGAAGCGCAGCGGACGAGAAGTTACTGCGGTAAAATCCGCCCTACCTGCCCGCGCACCATTCTGGGCCTAGCCCAACAACGCGGTGCACTTATGTGTGGCCCAGGCCCGGGGGCTCCTGTCGGTGTACAAAAGTAGGGGCTCTTCTTTTGACCCCTTTACTTCTGCACGGGCAATCAGAGCCGCGCGCCCCGGCCACACTCAGTAGGGCAGAGGAGGGAAGACGGAGAGAAGCCGAAGCACGAGGCAACCAAGGCAACGCCAAGACTAGAAGCGCAGGAGAGAAAGAGGGCGAGGTGGACTCCCGCAGCAAGATCCTTGCCGAGGCAGCCTCCGCAGCCCCGGCAAGAGCCTTGCCGGGGCAACTTGCCCGATGCCAGCGGAGTGAGCCACCCGTGAGCCCACAAGCTCCAATCCAACCAACTACATTGGAACCAAGGCTCGGGAGGCGCCTCTGTGGTGGCATGCAAATCTTCTTCAAGATCATAAACATGTGAGATCAGATGAGGACCAGAAGACGGTGACCCTCGGCGGGATCCTAGCCGAGGAAATCCACAAGACCCCCGGCAAGACCCTTGCTGGGGACGACTGTGATGACCCACAAGTATAGGGGATCTATCATAGTCCTTTCGATAAGTAAGAGTGTCGAACCCAACGAGGAGCAGAAGGAAATGATAAGCGGTTTCCAGCAAGATATTCTCTGCAAGTACTGAAATAAGTGGTAACAGATAGTTTTGTGATAGGATAATTTGTAACGAGCAACAAGTAACAAAAGTAAATAAAGTGCAGCAAGGTGGCCCAATCCTTTTTAGAGCAAAGGACAAGCCTGGACAAACTCTTATATAGAGAAAAGTGCTCCCGAGGACACATGGGAATATCATCAAGCTAGTTTTCATCACGTTCATAAGATTCGCGTTCGGTACTTTGATAATCTGATATGTGGGTGAACCGGTGCTTGGGCGCTGTCCTTACTTGGACAAGCATCCCACTTATGATTAACCTCTATTGCAAGCATCCGCAACTACAACAAAAGTATTAAGGTAAACCTAACCATAGCATGAAACATATGGATCCAAATCAGCCCCTTACGAAGCAACGCATAAACTAGGGTTTAAGCTTCTGTCACTCTAGCAACCCATCATCTACTTATTACTCCCCAATGCCTTACTCTAGGCCCAAATAATGGTGAAGTGTTATGTAGTCGACGTTCACATAACACCACTAGAGGGATGACATCATACATCTCATCAAAATATCGAACGAAGACCAAATTCACATAACTACTAATAGCAAGACTTCTCCCATGTCCTCAGGAACAAACGTAACTACTCACAAAGCATATTCATGTTCATAATCAGAGGGGTATTAATATGCATATAGGATCTGAACATATGATCTTCCACCAAATAAACCAACTAGCATCAACTACAAGGAGTAATTAACACTACTAGCAACCCACAGGTACCAATCCCGGACTTGGAGATAGGAATTGGATACAAGAGATGAACTAGGGTTTTGAGAGGAGATGGTGATGGTGAAGATGTTGATGGAGATTGCCCTCTCTCGAAGAGAGGAGCGTTGGTGATGACGATGGCAATGATTTCCCCCTCCCGGAGAGAAGTTTCCCCGGCAGAACAGCTCCGCCAGAGCCCTAGATTGGTTCCGCCATGGTTCCGCCTCGTGGCGGCGGAGTTTCGTCCGAGAAGATGGCTTATGATTTTTTCCCATCAAAAGACCTCATATAGCAGAAGATGGCCATCGGAGGGCCACCAGGGGGCCCACGAGGTAGGGGGGCGCGCCCAGGGGGTAGGGCGCGCCCCCACCCTCGTGGGCAGGGTGTGCCCCCCAGTGAACTTCTTCCGTTGAGTATTTTTTATATATTCTGAAAACGTCTTCCGTGAAGTTTCAGGACTTTTGGAGCTGTGTAGAATAGGTCTCTAATAATTGCTCCTTTTCCAGCCCAGAATCCCAGCTGCCGGCATTCTCCCTCTTTATGGAAACCTTGTAAAATAAGAGAGAATAGGCATAAGTATTGTGACATAATGTGTAATAACAGCCCATAATGCAATAAATATCGATATAAAAGCATGATGCAAAATGGACGTATCAACTCCCCCAAGCTTAGACCTCGCTTGTCCTCAAGCGAAAGCCAAAATCGAAAAATATGTCCACATGTTTAGAGATAGAGGTGTCGATAAAAAATAAAATACGGACATGAGGGCATCATGATCATTCTTAGAATAGCAACTTATATAATTCTTGTCATATAATTTCTTATGCTAGAGTAATAATTCAATCACAATTTCAAGTATGAATCGTAACTTCATTGAAAACCAACAAACTATAATCTCAGTCATTGAAGCAATTGCAATTTATCATAACATATGAAAGATTCAATGTATAAGAGCTTTTCAGCAAGTCCACATACTCAACTATCATATAGTCTTTCACAATTGCTGACACTCACGCAATACTTATGGGTATGGAGTTTTAATCGGACATAGAGAAAGATAGAGGCTTATGGTTTTGCCTCCCAACGTTTTACCTCAAGGGTAATGTCAACAATAATAGTTCATGAAAACTCACATCCAATTAGCCATATATACTAGGATCTTTCCAACATACTGTGCTTGCCAAAGGATAAAATGTAAAAAGGAAGGGTGAAGATCACCATGACTCTTATGCAAGGTAGGAAATAAAAGTAAAAGATAGGCCCTTCGCAGAGGGAAGCAGAGGTTGTCATGCTCTTTTATGGTTGGATGCACAAAATCTTAGTGCGAAAGAATGTCACTTTATATTGCCACTTGTGATATGGACCTTTATTATGCAGTCTGTCGCTTTTATTTCTTCCATATCACACGATCATATAAAGCTTATTTCTCCCTTACTAATAAGTCATACATATTTAGAGAGCAATTTTTATTTCTTTGCACCGATGACAACTTACTTGGAGGATCTTATTCAATCCATACGTAGGTATGGTGGACTCTTATGGCAAAACTGGTTTAAGGGTATTTGGAAGCACAAGTAGTATCTCTACTTGGTGCGATGAATTTGGCTAGCATGAGAGGGAAAGGCAAGCTCAACCATGTTGGATGATCCATGGCAATATAAGTTATCTCAGATGTAGGAAAACATAACCCATTACGTTGTCTTCCTTGTCCAACATCAACTCTTTAGCATGCCATATTTTAATGAGTGCTCACTGTCATAAAAGGTGTCCAAGATAGTATATCTATATGTGAAGACCTCTCTTTCTTTATTACTTCCTATTAATTGCAACGATGACCAAAACTATGTTTGTCAACTCTCAACAACTTTTATTCATCATACTTTTTCTATGTGAGCTCATTATTCTCCATGAGATCCACATGATCTCTTTATTTCTTTTTATTTCTTTCTCTTTTATTTTATTCACTTAGGATCATGGAAAAATAATCAAGCCCTTGACTCAACATTTATCTTTATTATATAGCTCACGGACTCGATTATACATAGAGGAATTATAAAGCAAAACTAACAACTAGATCATACTAAGAACTTTTATTCTACTAGATCAAGATATTACCAAAAGGAACGAAATAAGAAAATCGGTAAAGATAAAAGTGATGGTGATATGATACCGGGGCACTCCCCCAAGCTTGGCAGTTGCCAAGGGGAGTGCCCACACCAGATACTCAATTCTTCTTTGTTGGTGGAGGCGTTGATGGTTTTGTTGATGGCGTAGGTTTGTTCCTTAATTTACGCTTGAGGACAGAATTTTGGTCCCTTAGGTCCTCGATCTCCTGCTCCAGGCTCAGTATCTTTTTGCATAGTTCCTGTTTGTTTTCTTGCAAGAGGCGAAAAGGGATAAACTCGATCTTAGGTTTCTTTACTCTATCAGGGAGGCTTGACTTTTTGAACTCCACATGCATGTCCCCAGGTTGAGGTAGTGGGACTTCATCTTCATCTGAGCTCGTCTCCTCCTTTCCCTTAGGTTCATAGTCCTCTTCTTCTTCTATAGTCCAACCACAATGCTCCACATCCCCATAGACTTTAGGATCTGCAAGGTAATCAGCCACATAGCTCTCTCCTTCCGAATCCTGGGACGACATGTTGCTCAAATCTGTAGCAGGACAGCTCGAAACAAAGAAAGGAGATTTTTGCGTGATACGGGAGTCAAAACCTCCGGGAGATTATATAATGAATTTTTACCGACCAAAATACATGTCGTGTAAGAAAATGGAGTCCGGAAAGCGCAAGAGGTGCCCACGAGGTAGGGGGCGCGCCCAGGGGGTAGGGCGCGCCCTCCACCCTCGTGGAGCCCTCGTGTCCTTCCCGGACTGCTTCATATTTTTCTATTTATCTAAATAGTCCAAAACGGAGAAATATTGCCTTAAAATCTGTTTTGGAGTCAGTTTACTTACCGTACCACATACCTATTCCTTTTCAGAGTCAGAAACGTTGCGGAAAGTGTCCCTTATGTATTCCTCTGGGGTTACGGTTTCAATAACATTGGTTTCAACATTTATAGGATTACCTGAGATATAATGTTTAATTCTTTGACCGTTCACCACCTTCGGATTTGTGCCTTCGAAGTTGTTGATTTTTATGGCACCAGAATGATAGACCTCTTCGATAACGTAAGGACCTTCGCATTTAGAGAGAATTTTTCCTACAAAAAATCTTAAACGAGAGTTGTATAGCAATACATAATCACCTACATTAAACTCACGCTTTTGTATTCTTTTGTCATGCCATCTTTTAACTTTTTCTTTAAACAACTTGGCATTTTCATAGGCTTGAGTTCTCCATTCATCGAGTGAGCTAATATCAAATAACCTCTTCTCACCAGCAAGTTTAAAATCATAATTGAGCTCTTTAATAGCCCAATATGCCTTGTGTTCTAGTTCGAGAGGTAAGTGACATGCTTTTCCATAAACCATTTTATATGGAGACATACCCATAGGATTTTTATATGCAGATCTATAGGCCCATAATGCATCATCAAGTTTCTTGGACCAATTCTTTCTAGATCTATTAACAGTCTTTTGCAAAATTAATTTGAGTTCTCTATTACTCAATTCTACTTGACCACTAGACTGTGGGTGATAAGGTGATGCAATTCTATGATTAACATCATATTTAGCAAGCATTTTACGAAAGCACCATGAATAAAATGTGAACCACCATCAGTCATTAAATATCTAGGGACTCCAAACCTTGGAAAAATAACTTATTTAAGCATTTTAATAGAAGTGTTATGATCAGCACTACTAGTTGGAGTAGCTTCTACCCACTTAGTAACGTAATCAACAGCAACTAAAATATGTGTATATCCATTAGAGGAAGGAAAAGGTCCCATATAATCAAAGCCCCAAACATCAAATGGTTCAATAACAAGTGAATAATTCATAGGCATTTCTTGACGTCTACTAATATTACCAATTCTTTGACATTCATCGCAAGATAAAACAAACTTACGGGCATCTTTGAAGAGAGTATGCTAATAAAAACCAGATTGCAATACCTCATGTGCAGTTCTATCTCCAGCATGGTGTCCTCCATAAGCTTCGGAGTGACACTTGCGTAGGATCTATTCCTGTTCATGCTCAGGTACACAACGTCTAATAACACCATCTACTCCTTCTTTATAAAGATGTGGGTCATCCCAAAAGTAATGCCTCAAATCATAGAAGAACTTTTTCTTTTTTTGGTATGTGAAACTAGGTGGTATGAATTTAGTAACAATATAATTAGCATAATCAGCATACCATGGAGCAGTATGAGAAGCATTTATGACATTTAATTGCTCATCAGGAAAGCTATCATTAATAGGTAGTGGGTCATCAAGCACATTTTCTAGCCTAGACAAGTTGTCTGCAATGGGGTTCTCAGCTCCCTTTCCATCAACAATATGTAAATCAAATTCTTGTAGCAAGAGAACCCATCTAATAAGTCTAGGTTTAGCATCTTTCTTTTCCATAAGATATTTAATAGCAGCATGATCAGTGTGAATAGTTACTTTAGAATCAACAATATAGGGTCTAAACTTATCACAAGCAAATACAACTGCTAAGAATTCTTTCTCAGTAGTAGCATAATTTCTTTGAGCATTGTCTAGGGTTTTACTAGCATATTGAATAACATTTAATTTATTATCAACTCTTTGTCCTAGAACAACACCTACAACATAATCACTAGCATCACACATGATTTCAAAGGGTAAATTCCAATCGGGTTGCTAAACAATAGGTGCAGAGATCAATGATTTCTTAAGTATTTCAAATGCTTCTACACAATCGTCATAAAAACAAATGGTATATCTTTTTGTAATAAATTAGTCAGAGGCCAAGAAATTTTGGAGAAGTCCTTAATGAACCTCCTATAAAATCCGGCGTGACCAAGGAAACTTCTTATACCTTTGATGTCCTTGGGGCATGGCATCTTTTCAATAGCATCAACCTTGGCTTTATCAACTTCAATACCTCTTTCAGAAACTTTGTGCCCCAGGACAATACCTTCATTAACCATAAAGTGGCACTTTTCCCAATTCAAGACAAGATTAGTTTCTTCACATCTCTGCAAAACTCGATCAAGGTTGCTCAAGCAATCATCAAAAGAAGATCCATAGACGGAGAAATCGTCCATGAAAACCTCACAAATCTTTTCACAAAAGTCAGAGAATATAGCCATCATGCATCTTTGAAAGGTAGCAGGTGCATTACATAAACCAAAAGGCATACGTCTATAAGCAAAAGTACCAAAAGGGCAAGTAAAAGTAGTCTTTGATTGATCTTTGGCTGACACAGGTATTTGAGAGAAACTAGAATAACCATCTAGAAAGCAAAAATCTATATGTTTGGATAGACTTTCTAGCATTTGATCGATAAAAGGTAAGGGGTAATGATCCTTTTTAGTGGCCTTATTTAATTTGCGGAAATCAATTACCATCCTATAACCTATAATAATTCTTTGAGGAATCAATTCATCTTTATCATTAGGAACGACAATAATACCTCCCTTCTTAGGGACACAATGGACAGGGCTTACCCACTGACTATCAGCAACGAGATAGATTATACCTGCCTCAAGGAGCTTTAGTATTTCCTTTCTTACCACTTCTTTCATTTTAGGATTTAACCGTCGTTGATGATCACGAACTGGTTTAGCATCTTCTTCCAAATTTATTTTATGTTGACATAGAGTGGGACTGATGCCCTTAAGATCATCAAGAGTATACCCAATAGCAGCACGGTGCTTCTTTAGAGTTTTCAATAGTCTCTCTTCCTCATGCTCTGAAAGTTAGTACTAATAATAACAGGATACATCTTTTTCTCATCAAGATAAGCATATTTAAGAGTATGAGGCAATGGTTTAAGCTCGAACACGGGATAAAATTGGGTGGAGGGGGATCCCCTAGGATTTCAACAGGTAAATTGTTTTTCAGAATAGGTTCCTGTTTAAAGAATACTTCATCTATTTCCCTTCTTTCATTCATAAACATATCATTTTCATTGTCTAGCAAATATCGTTCTAAAGGATCACTAGGAGGTACGGCAATAGAAGCAAGACCAATAATTTCATCCTTACTAGGCAAATCTTCTTCACGGTGTTGTCTACTAAATTTAGAGAAATTAAATTCATGAGACATATCATCTAAACCGATAGTAACAACATCCCTTTTGCAATCTATGGTAGCATTAACAGTGTTCAGGAAGGGTCTACCAAATATAATAGGACAAAAGCTATCTTTTGGGGAACCAAGAACAAGAAAATCAGCAGGATATTTAGTTTTCCCACACAAGACTTCAACATCTCTAACAATTCCCATTGGTGAAATAGTATCTCTATTGGCAAGTTTAATTGTGACATCAATATCTTCTAACTCAACAGGTGCAATATCATGCATAATTTCTCTATATAGGCTAATAGGTATTGCACTAGCACTGGCACCCATATCACATAAGCCATGATAACAATGATCTCCTATTTTAACAGAAATAACAGGCATGCCTACCACAGGTCCAGGTTTATCTTTAGCACAAGGTTTAGCAATTCTAGCAGTTTCATCACAGAAATAAAGAACATGCCCATCAATATTATCAGACAAGAGATCTTTAACAATAGCAATATTAGGTTCAACTTTAACTTGCTCAGGAGGTGTATATGTTTTAATATTGCTTTTACGAACCACAGTGGAAGCTTTAGCATGATCCTTTATCCTAACAGGGAAAGGTGGTTTCTCAACATAAGAAGTAGGAACAATAGGATCATTATATGTGATAATCTTTTCTTCAACTTTAATAGGTGCAGCTACTTTTACTTCTATGGGAGGATGATATTTAAACCACTTCTCCTTGGGGAGATCAACATAAGTGGCAAAAGATTCACAGAAAGAAGCTACTATCTCAGAGTCAAGTCCATTTTTAGTGCTAAACTTACAGAAAACATCGGTATCCATAAAAGATTTAACACAATCAAACTTAGGTGTCATACCTGACTCCTTACCTTTATAGAGGTCCCAATCTTCAAAGTTGTGTTTAATTCTTTCCAATAAATCCCATTTGAATTCAATAGTCTTCATCATAAAAGAGCCAGCACAAGAAGTATCGAGCATGGTGCGATTGTTATCAGAAAGCCGAGCATATAAATTTTGAATAATCATTTCTCTTGAGAGCTCATGATTGGGGCATGAATATAACATTGATTTAAGCCTCCCCCAAGCTT
>NC_041382.1:744721974-744849928 GCF_002162155.2 Triticum dicoccoides | reverse complement strand
TATATAATTGCGATCACGATGAACAAGATGCATAGGATAAAACTTCTGATGAAATTCCAATTTCAATCGTTTGTAATTCCAAGACCCCATATCATCACATAGCCTATACCATGTCGATGCATCTCCCTTCAAAGATAAAGGGAAGACCTTCTTCTTAACAACATCTTTGGGTACACCTGCAAGCTTAAATAATCCACAAACTTCATCCACATATATTAGATGCTCATCAGGATGCTTTGTTCCATCTCCTACAAAAGGATTAGCTAGCAGTTTTTCTATAATACCCAAAGGAATTTCAAAGCAGACATTTTCATTTTCAGTAGGTTCATTAGGTTGAGGAGCAACTCTTTGCTCTACTGGTCGGGGTGAAGATGCCCCGAACAAGCCCCTCAGAGGATTACTTTCCATAGTAACAAGTGACAGTAAATTTCAGCACACTATATAAATTTTTCCTTACCAAATTCCACCTACCAAAGGCGCTTCACTCCCCAGCAACGGCGCCAGAAAAGAGTCTTGATGACCCACAAGTATAGGGGATCTATCATAGTCCTTTTGATAAGTAAGAGTGTCGAACCCAACAAGGAGCAGAAGGAAATGATAAGCGATTTCCAGCAAGGTATTCTCTGCAAGTACTGAAATAAGTGGTAACAGATAGTTTTGTGATAGGATAATTTGTAACGAGCAACAAGTAACAAAAGTAAATAAAGTGCAGCAAGGTGGCCCAATCCTTTTTAGAGCAAAGGACAAGCCTAGACAAACTCTTATATACAGAAAAGTGCTTCCGAGGACACATGGGAATATCATCAAGCTAGTTTTCATCACATTCATAAGATTCGCGTTCGGTACTTTGATAATCTGATATGTGGGTGGACCGGTGCTTGGGCGCTGTCCTTACTTGGACAAGCATCCCACTTATGATTAACCTCTATTGCAAGCATCCACAACTACAACAAAAGTATTAAGGTAAACCTAACCATAGCATGAGACATATGGATCCAAATCAGCCCCTTACGAAGCAACACATAAACTAGGGTTTAAGCTTCTGTCACTCTAGCAACCCATCATCTACTTATTACTCCCCAATGCCTTCCTCTAGGCCCAAATAACGGTGAAGTGTTATGTAGTCGACGTTCACATAACACCACTAGAGGGATGACAACATACATCTCATCAAAATATCGAACGAAGACCAAATTCACATGACTACTAATAGCAAGACTTCTCCCATGTCCTCAGGAACAAACGTAACTACTCACAAAGCATATTCATGTTCATAATCAGAGGGGTATTAATATGCATACAGGATCTGAACATATGATCTTCCACCAAATAAACCAACTAGCATCAACTACAAGGAGTAATTAACACTACTGGCAACCCACAGGTACCAATCCCGGACTTGGAGATAGGAATTGGATGCAAGAGATGAACTAGGGTTTTGAGAGGAGATGGTGCTGGTGAAGATGTTGATGGAGATTGCCCTCTCCCGAAGAGAGGAGCGTTGGTGATGACGATGGCGATGGTTTCCCCCTCCCGGAGAGAAGTTTCCCCGGCAGAACAGTTCCGCCAGAGCCCTAGTTTGGTTCCGCCAAGGTTCCGCCTCGTGGCGGCGGAGTTTCGTCCGAGAAGATGGCTTATGATTTTTTTCCCATCGAAAGACCTGATATAGCAGAAGATGGCCGTCGGAGGGCCACCAGGGGGCCCATGAGGTAGGGGGGCGCGCCCAGGGGGGCAGGGCGCGCCCCCCACCCTCGTGGGTAGGGTGTGGCCCCCCGGTGAACTTCTTCCGCTGAGTATTTTTATATATTCTGAAAACGCCTTTCGTGAAGTTTCAGGACTTTTGGAGCTGTGCAGGATAGGTCTAATATTTGCTCCTTTTCCAGCCCAGAATCCCAGCTGCCGGCATTCTCCCTCTTTATGGAAACCTTGTAAAATAAGAGAGAATATGCATAAGTATTGTGACATAATGTGTAATAAAAGCCCATAATGCAATAAATATCGATATAAAAGCATGATGCAAAATGGAAGTATCAGACATAGCATACAATAGGACTGGTAAACAACATAGCATACTTTATAGAACCTATGACTAAGGCATAGGGAATGACTTATCATTCTCTTTCTATTTTCTGCTGTGGTCGGGTTTTGAGTCTTTACTCAACTTCACACCTTGCAACACAGGCATGAACTCCTTCTTTGACTGTTCCATTTTGAACTACTTCAAAATCTTGTCAAGGTATGTACTCATTGAAATAACTTATCAGGGCGTCTTGATCTATCTCTATAGATCTTGATGCTCAACGTGTAAGCACCTTCATCGAGGTCTTTCTTTGAAAAACTCCTTTCAAATACTCCTTTATGCTTTCCAGAAAATTCTACATTCTTTCCGATCAACAATATGTCATTCACATATACTTATCAGAAATGTTGTAGTGCTCCCACTCACTTTCTTGTAAATACAGGATTCACCACAAGTCTGTATAAAACCATATACTTTGATCACTTTATCAAATCATATATTCCAACTCCGAGATGCTTGCACCAGTCAATAGATGGATCGCTGGAGCTTGCTCACTTTGTTAGCACCTTTAGGGTCGACAAAACCTTCTGGTTGCATCATATACAACTCTTCTTTTTAAGAAATCCATGAAGGAATACAGTTTTGACATCCATTTGCCAGATTTCATAAAATGCGGCAACTGCTAACATGATTCAGACACACTTTTAAGCATCGATACGAGTGAGAAAATCTCATCGTAGTCAACACCTTGAACTTGTCGAAAACACTTTGTGACAATTCGAGCTTTGTAGATAGTAACACTACTATCAGTGTCTGTCTTCCTCTTGAAAATCCATTTATTCTTAATGACTCACCGATCATCGGGCAAGTCAATCAAAGTCCATACTTTGTTCTCATACATGGATCCAATCTCAGATTTCATGGCCTCAAGCCATTTCGCGGAATCTGGACTCATCATCGCTTCCTCATAGTTCGTAGGTTCGTCATGGTCAATTAACATGACCTCCAGAATAGGATTACCATACCACTCTGGTGCGGATCTCACTCTGGTTGACCTACGAGGTTCAGTAGTAACTTGATCTGAAGTTACATGATCATCATCATTAGCTTCCTCACTAATTGGTGTAGGAGTCACTGAATCAGATTTCTATGATGATCTACTTTCCAATAAGGGAGCAGGTACAGTTACCTCATCAAGTTATACATTCCTCCCACTCACTTCTTTCAAGAGAAACTCCTTCTCTAGAAAGGATCCATTCTCAGCAATGAATGTCTTGCCTTCGGATCTGTGATAGAAGGTGTATCCAACTGTCTCCTTTGGGTATCCTATGAATACACATTTCTCTGATTTGGGTTTGAACTTATCAGGATGGAACTTTTTCTTATAAGCATCGCAACCCCAAACTTTAAGAAACGATAACTTTGGTTTCTTGCCAAACCACAGTTCATACAGTGTCATCTCAACGGATTTAGATGGTGCCCTTTTTAACGTGAATGCAGCTGTCTCTAATGCATAACCCCAAAACTATAGTGGTTAATCGGTAAGAAACATCATAGTGCAAATATGCAATAATAGTATGGTTATGACGTTCGGACACACCATTATGTTGTGGTGTTCCAGGTGGCACGATTTTGTGAAACTATTCCACATTGTTTTAATTGAAGACCAAACTCGTAACTCAAATATTTGTCTCTGCGACCAGATCGTAGAAACTTTATTTTCTTGTCACGATGATTTTCCACTTCACTCTGAAGTTCTTTGAACTTTTCAAATGTTTCAGACTTATGTTTCATCAAGTAGATATACCTATATCTGCTCAAATCATCTGTGAAGGTAAGAAAATAACAATACCCGCCGCGAGCCTCAACACTCATTGGACTGCATACATCAGTATGTATTATTTCCAATAAGTCAGTTGCTCGCTCCATTGTTCCGGAGAATGGAGTTTTAGTCATCTTTCCCATAAGGCATGGTTCGCAAGCATCAAGTGATTCATAATCAAGTGATTCCAAAATCCCATCAGCATGGAGTTTCTTCATGTGCTTTATACCAATATGAACTAAACTGCAGTGCCATAAATAAGTTGCATTATCATTATTAACTTTGCATCTTTTGGCTTCAATATTATGAATATGTGTATCACTACGATCGAGATCCAACAAACTATTTTTATTGGGTGTATGACCATCAAAGGTTTTATTCATGTAAACAGAACAACAATTATTCTCTGACTTTAAATGAATAACCGTATTGCAATAAACATGATCAAATCATATTCATGCTCAACGCAAACGCCAAATAACATTTATTTAGGTTTAACTCTAATCCCGAAAGTATAGGGAGTGTGCAATGATGATCATATCAATCTTGGAACCACTTCCAACACACATCGTCACTTCACCCTCAACTAGTCTATGTTTATTCTGTAACTCCTGTTTCGAGTTACTAATTTTTAGCAACTGAACAAGTATCAAATACCCAGGGGCTACTATAAACACTAGTAAGGTACACATCAATAACCTGTATATCAAATATACCCTTGTTCACTTTGCCATCCTTCTTATCCACCAAATATTCAGGGCATTTCCGCTTCCAGTGACCATTTCCTTTGCAGTAGAAGCACTCAGTTTCAGGCTTTAGTCTAGCTTTGGGCTTCTTCATGGAAGTGACAACTTGCTTGCCATTCTACATGAAGTTCCCTTTCTTTCTCTTTGCCCTTTTCTTGAAACTACTGGTCTTATTAATCATCAACACTTGATGCTCTCTCTTGATTTCTACCTTCATCGATTTCATCATCATGAAAAGCTCAGAAATTGTTTTGTCATCCCTTGCATACTATAGTTCATCATGAAGTTCTTCTAACTTGGTGATGGTAACTAGAGAATTCTGTCAATCACTATTTTATCTGGAAGATTAACTCCCACTTGATTCAAGCGATTGTAGTACCCAGACAATCTGAGCACATGCTCACTGCTTGAGCTATTCTCCTCCATCTTTTAGCTATAGAACTTGTTGGAGACTTCATATCTCTTAACTCGGGTATTTGCTTGAAATATTAACTTCAACTCCTGGAACATCTCATATGGTCCATGACGTTCAAAACATCTTTGAAGTCCCGATTCTAAGCCGTTAAGCATGGTGCACTAAACTATCAAGTAGTCATCATATTGAGCTAGCCAAACGTTCATAACATCTGCATCTTCTCCTGCAATAGGTCTGTCACCTAGCGGTGCATCAAGGACATAATTCTTCTGCGCAACAATGAGGATAATACTGAGATCATGGATCCAATCCGCATCATTGCTACTAACATCTTTCAACTTAGTTTTCTCTAGGAACATATCAAAAATAAAATAGGGGAGCTAAACGCGAGCTATTGATCTACAACATAGATATGCTAATACTACTAGGACTAAGTTCATGATAAATTAAAGTTCAATTAATCAAATTACTTAAGAACTCCCACTTAGATCGACATCCCTCTAATCATCTAAGTGATCACGTGATCCAAATCAACTAAACCATGTCCGATCATCACGTGAGATGGAGTAGTTTTCAATGGTGAACATCACTATGTTGATCATATCTACTATATGATTCACGCTCGACCTTTCGGTCTCCAGTGTTCCGAGGCCATATCTGCATATGCTAGGCTCGTCAAGTTTAACTGAGTATTCTGTGTGTGCAAAACTGGCTTGCACCCGTTGTAGATGGACGTAGAGCTTATCACACCCGATCATCACGTGGTGTCTGGGCATGACGAACTTTGGCAACGGTGCATACTCAGGGAGAACACTTTTATCTTGAAATTTAGTGAGAGATTATCTTATAATGCTACCATCAATCAAAGCAAGATAAGATGCATAAAAGATAAGCATCGCATGCAATCAAAATATGTGACATGATATGGCCATCATCATCTTGTGCCTTTGATCTCCATCTCCAAAGCATTGTCATGATCTCCATTGTCACCGACATGACACCGTGATCTCCATCATCTTGATCTATATCAATGTGTCGTCACATGTTCGTCTCGCCAACTATTGCTCTTGCAACTATAGCTATCGCATAGCGATAAAGTAAAGCAATTATTTGGCACTTGCATCTTATGCAATAAAGAGACAACCATAAGGCTTCTGCCAGTTGCCGATAACTTCAACAAAACATGATCATCTCATACAACAACTTATATCTCATCACATCTTGACCATATCACATCACAACATGCCCTGCAAAACAAGTTAGACATCCTCTACTTTGTTGTTGCAAGTTTTACGTGGCTGCTACGGGCTGAGCAAGAACCGTTCTTACCTACGCATCAAAACCACAACAATAGTTCGTCAAGTTAGTGCTACTTTAACCTTCTCAAGGACCGGGCGTAGCCACACTCGGTTCAACTAAAGTTGGAGAAACTGACACCCGCCAGCTACCTGTGTGCAAAGCACGTCGATAGAACCAGTCTCGCGTAAGCGTACGCGTAATGTCGGTCTGGGCCGCTTCATCCAACAATACCGCCGAACCAAAGTATGACATGCTAGTAAGCAGTATGACTTGTATCGCCCACAACTCACTTGTGTTCTACTCGTGCATATAACATCTACGCATAAAACCAGGCTCGAATGCCACTGTTGGGGACCGCAGTAATTTTAAAAAAAATCCTAAGCACACACAAGATCATGGTGATGCATAGCAATGAGATGGGAGAGTGTGTCCACGTACCCTCATAGACCGAAAGCGGAAGCATTAGCACAACGCGGTTGATGTAGTCGTACGTCTTCACGATCCGACCGATCAAGTATCGAACGCACGACACCTCCGAGTTCAGCACACGTTCAACTCGATGACGTCCCTCGAACTCCGATCCAGCCGAGCTTTGAGGGAGAGTTCCGTCAGCACGACGACGTGGTGACGATGTTGATGTTCTACTGTCGCAGGGCTTCGCCTAAGCACCACTACAATATTATCGAGGTGGACTATGGTGGAGAGGGGCACCGCACACGGCTAAAAGATCCAAGAGATCAATTGTTGTGTCTATGGGGTGCCCCTCTCCTCAGTATATAAAGGAAGGGTGGAGAGGGCCGGACAAAGGGAGGAGGCGCGCCCTAGGGGTGAGTCCTACTCCCACCGGGAGTAGGACTCCTCCTTTTCCTATTTGGAGAGGGAGAGGGAAGGAAGAGGAAGGAGGGAGGAAGGAAAGGGGGGGCCGGCCCCCTCCCAATTCGGATTGGGCTTGGGGGGGCGCCCCCTCTCTTAATCCTTTCCCCTCCTTTCCACTAAAGCCCATTAAGGCCCAAATACCTCCTGGGGGTTCCGATAACCTCCCGGTGCTCTGGTATTATTCGGATCTCACCCGGAACCATTCCGGTATCCAAATATAGTCGTCTAATATATCGATCTTTACGTCTCGAACATTTCGAGACTCCTCGTCATGTCCATGATCACATCCGGACTCCTAACTATCTTCGGTACATCAAAAACTATAAACTCATAATATAACCGTCATCGAACTTTAAGCGTGCGGACCCTACGGGTTCGAGAACTATGTAGACATGACCGAGACACGTCTCCGGTCAATAACCAATAGCGGAACCTGGATGCTCATATTGGCTCCTACATATTCTACGAAGATCTTTATTGGTCAAACTGCATAACAACATACGTTTGTTCCCTTTGTCATCGGTATGTTACTTACCCGAGATTCGATCGTCGGTATCTCAATACCTAGTTCAATCTCGTTACCGGCAAGTCTCTTTACTCATTCCATAACACATCATCTCGCAACTAACTCATTAGTTGCAATGCTTGCAAGGCTTAAGTGATGTGTATTACCGAGTGGGCCCAAAGACACCTCTCTGACAATCGGAGTGACAAATCCTAATCTCGAAATACACCAACCCAACAAGTACCTTCGGAGACACTTGTAGAGCACCTTTATAATCACCCAGTTATGTTGTGACGTTTGGTAGCACACAAAGTGTTCCTCCGGTAAACGGGAGTTGCATAATCTCATAGTCATAGGAACATGTATAAGTCATGAAGAAAGCAATAGCAACAAACTAAACGATCAAGTGCTAAGCTAACAGAATGGGTCAAGTCAATCACATCATTCTCCTAATGATGTGATCCCGTTAATCAAATGGCAACTCTTTGTCTATGGCTAGGAAACATAACCATCTTTGATCCATGATCTAGTCAAGTAGAGGCATACTAGTGATACTCTGTTTGTCTATGTATTCATTCATGTATCATGTTTCCGGTTAATACAATTCTAGCATGAATAATAAACATTTATTATGATATAAGGAAATAAATAATAACTTTATTATTGCCTTTAGGGCATATTTCCTTCAAGATCCGCTCTTCGCACAACCTCGCGCCCGCCAACCGTAGAAGGGATCCCAGTGACCCCATAGGTGTCATTTCCACCGACAATATCACTGTGATACAATTTTGAATGTGTATGCTTATGTGAGAAAAGGCCACATCGAGTGAAGATTTTTGTGTCCAAATGAAGCTGAAAAACTGTTGATTGATGTATCTGTGTACCTGAATTTTTGAAACAATACCTCTCTATTTACATAAAAAAACATGTGTCTCGTTTCAGGAAGCTGGGACTGAAGGGGAAGAGAGCTATGTCCAAGGGAACTTTTCTGTCGATAATCATGAATATTCAGATGGTTTGTTTCATGTTGATGACGCGATGCAAAATGATTCAGATGACGGGGATGTTTCATCGCAGCCACTACCACCCTATGTTGGCATGGTGTTTGACACAATTGAGGATGCCAAGAAATTCTACAATGACTATGCCTTCAAGTTGGGGTTCGGCACACATATATCTTCTACAAAGTACAACCAGAAGAGAGGCCAGAAACAAGAGGATGTGTTAATGATCAAGAGGGTCTTTGGGTGTGTGCACGCTAGAAAGCCCGATAAACCGGAAACAAGTCGCCAGGGGAAGTTCTTGGTCCTAGTCCAAGATGTTTTGCATTCCCTGTGCTTGAGCAAAAAACATTCATAATTTCCTTTCATTGTTGCAACCTTGATGATGTATTTAGATTCTATTTCAATTTGGAAAACGTATGTTACACTAAAACAGAAAAAAATAAGAGATCTCATATTTGGACTTGAGACATTCACGATAGCTCACATTTTGTCTTTTGAATTTTTTTGAGGTATGTGCCATATTTCCAGTACTACTCCATCACAGAATGTGTTGTTTGTTATATGATTCATGTTGTACATTTTGTCCTCCTTGGCATATACATGAACCTGGCATATACATGAATGTACCGTTTGCTTCATGTTGTGACACCATGTTTTTACTGCTCAGAAAAGCTATTCTATAGATGACTGATGATACATGATGGTTTCATTGTGCATTCTTGCTACAACATGTTTCCCTAGAGCACATAATAATACAAGTAGGATTCATTGTTTCAGCAAAAAAATACCAATAAGGAAGGAAACAAACTACAAAAAAGCCAGTCATTTTCATTGCCAACTCTGCATCCACCTATAGTTCACATTGATAGCTAAGCATGGCTAATGCTCCAGCATTTTCAAGAAAAGAGGGGAAAAGGGGACATGCCCCAGCATGATACATGCTCCAGCTTGAGTTTCGCAAAAAGACAACTAGCTAGTTAACAGAAACTTGTTGTTTCAGTTACATAAAAGACTGTAGAGTACACAAGGACCTGCAAAAGCCTAAAAACTAAACTAGCAAGATCTTGTTTCGGAAACAGCATCTTCTACGAGCTTCTCAACAGTTTCTAGAACTCTTCGGCTGAGTTGACTGTGTTTTGAGGATGTTTGAATAGCTTCGCCACAACGAATCACTACACCACGACACTACATTCCCTACAGACATATGTTGGGAAAAGTCACTTTCACCGACCGACTGTTGGTTGGAAAAACATGTGACGAACAATCGGTCGGGAAAACTTGTAAACAGGAACGGACAGTCGGTCGGGAATGTGAGCACAATTATTGTCAAACGATGGGTCGGGAAAGCTCTAAAGCCCATCCATACATCGGTCGGGAAATAACCCCGACCAACGGTCTGTAGGAAATGGGCCAGCGCGCGCGTACAGAAATTTTAGCGCCCCCTTTTGGCCCAAAGCCCGCGAAATGTTTCCCCACAACACATTAGTCACCACGCACGGGAGAGGCAAATCCCTATCCCCTTTCTCATTCCCCACGCGCGCCACCATGGGCACCCGCCGCTGGCCTCTCCACCCGGCGTTCGCGCTACCCTGCCCCCCGCACTACCCTGCTGGCTTGCTGCTCCCACACGCTCAAACCCTCTGCTCAACCCCGGTGCTCTCTCCTCACCTCGTCGTCGTCACGGCGGGCACCGTGTAGATCTGGGGCTTAATTTGCTGCAGATCCCAGGAGCGACGGGGCTTAACCTGCTGCAGACGGGGGAGACAGGGCGGGCGCCGTGACGGAGCACTCCCTAGAGGCGCTGGTGCTTACCTCTCGTGGAAGCTTTCAGGGTTGGGATCCCGGCGAGCGACGTCATCAGCTCCGGCACTTACCTCGACTCCCAGGTTCCCGTTCCTCCTTGCAAAAAGAGAGACTTGACTAGAGTATCACCTGTTCATCTTTCACCTTTTTTGTCCCATCCTCCTAGATGAGCATGGCAGAAGAAAGTGACGAGATTGCTACTAAGACAAGGCTGTTGTCACTTGAACTGTTGCAGGTTAGTTTACATCCTGGAGGCTGCTAATTTTGATTTTGTTTGTTTAGATGATATCTGCTGATTCTTTTACCTTCAGGGATTGTTACACTTGCGCCCGTGCATACGTGCTCATGTGCCTCCATGTGTGGCTCTCTAATCAGATCCAACCACTGCCTCCCTATACAGCAGGGGCCAAACTATGCGCCGCCCTACGCATAGTCGGATCTCTAATCAGATGAGCTGCCTCCACTATTGTACGCATGTTAAGCTGGGACGATAAAATTGCATGTGGCAAGTGATTGACCATCTACTGATTGATTTTGCAGATCTGGCAATCTGGATAGCTAAATATGTTATATAGCGGCCTCTATGATTTAGGACGTCCTCTTTTTCGGGAAATGATTCAAGGCATCTGAAACATGTGGAGAAACATATATAGCATTAGATAATTAATCTCACGGTTGGTCATATTATGATGCTCAGTAAACTTAAATAAGTTATACGGTTAACTTTTATGTCTTTGTCGTGCTTCCCAGAAAAGATAATGGTAATCGCAATAATATGCCACTATTTATGAAGAAAAACACTTGTATGTACTGTATTTGCAGCACTCAGTTGCATGGTTCTCTTGGTTCTTTAAAATATATAGGTTAACTTGAGCTAATTTCTTAGCATGTGTATGAGCATAGTTACGAGGCATCCAAAGCAAGGAGAGGTTAATTTCTTAGCATGTGTATGAGCATAGTTACAAATGTATGGGATGAACAGAACAATTTCCAATTTGACCCGTATTTGGTCACACAAGGTTAGCTTTTCTATAGCTTTTATTGATGAATTTGAAAATTATATGAGAAAAATAGGCGAATGTATGCTTCTTTAATGCTTCTTTAATCATGCATATTGATTATAACAGTCTTATGCTATTTGAACCTTTTCACTATGCTTTGTACATATAACTTATACTATGCGCAAATATATTGTTTCCATGTAAGAAAAAATGATAAATAAAAATTAAGTCAAAAAATACATACAATGCCTTCTGAATCTGAGCAATATCCCCACAATTTTTTTCTGTATCACAAAGAGACCACCATGATGAGTATGTGTTCCAATGAGCAAGTGGTGCTAGCGTAACTCATGAATAAGGGAACACTATATCAAGGCTGTGAAGAAGGCTACCATCGAGACAAAGAGCGAGCACCCCAAGGGTTAATGCGTGGCGTAGAAGGTTATCAAAAGAACTACGTCATTTTTTTAAATTAATTTCCTAGATAAGTACACTCGCACATGCATCTTTGCGACAAATAAAAACTGCACTACTCTCTCTCTCTCTCTCATCTAATGTTATCAGAAGTACTAATTGTGGATTTCATCGCTATTTTCTCCAAAAACTCTATTTAGTATCCCTTCCAATGTAAGTTTATTACTATGTGATTAGAGAAATAAAGAGGTATATGCGCATACTGTAAGATCATGATCAGTGGTGTACAGAAATCCTATGAAGTGAAATACACAACGTATTTTATATATACTATCTGTGGTTAAATTCCAATGTATGTATATTAAGATATTTGTTAGAAGTGTCATTAATGCAAACCATTGTGCTGTAATACTTCACGCAGGATATCTAAAGGGAACTCTTTTAAATTATGGTCTTATTCTACAACTATGATTAAGGGAGTATGCACGGGTTGATGAAAATGTCGCACAATTAATTCTATGTTGTATCACCCAATGGACAGCAGCTTCCTTGACTTTATTTTGTTCTCATCTAGTGGCATGGTATTCTGCCATGTTCCCTTGTCTTTATGTACAGTTTCGATGTCCAGTGAAAAGACCAAATCATTTACTTAGTCGCTCTTGGCCTGTTCTGCTATCATGGTTTTACTGATGTTCACATTCCAAATTAACAATTAGTTGCTAGTGGGTGTTGTCCTTGCTGAAATGCTCACTTTATGGATTCCAAAGCTTCTTTGTTTACATCTGAGCGTTGGAGTGCTTCCAATTAAAGGACTTGTATTATTATGCATGGCTAATTAATACACTTCTATAACTATGGAATTTTGATATTTGTTGTACTAAAACTCCACTATGACAACCGGTGCACAACAACAACTTTGTAATCCATGTGCAGCTTCTAGGTTCCGGCTTTGTAGTGTGCATCATATCTAGCTAAAAAATGTAATGATGTGAAACTATGTTAGATCTTGCTGGTGTGCTGCTTGTCAACCTTGCTATGTTGTTGTCTGCTGAATTCTGGGTGTACATCGACGCAAATGAACATGGAAACAACTTCAGAACTATTCTTCACATTTTTTTTACTAAAAATTCGAACCACTGAACATGATCACTTCCATATCTCTGAAATGAGAATTTACTCAAGTTTCTATTCTGCTAGCGATAGTTTTGTTGTCATGTTCATATAAGAAAATGCCAAATACAAATGGCCTTCATTAGCATTACTATATTAGCAACACAATATGTAGTAGCAAACCCCAACATAAATGATATCTTTAGTTCCTATGACAGATATAGATGGATTATTAGTTCATAAAGCAAGCGATACAGCAAAAAACTAAGTGTTATGTATTTGTGAATCAGAAAAAGGTGAACTCTCTCTCTCTCTCTCTCTCTAGGGTCTCTTGAACATATTCACTTCTTCCTGCATGATTTCTCTCCCCTTTTTAGATTTATTTTTGTGTTTGCCAACTTCGTAGTTTTACTTATATTCCAGTGAGCTCTGTTCTATACTGGTGTAGTTATGTTTGTAATGTTTTTTCTCCTTGTGTGCTGATTTTGCAATGGTAATTGGTTTCTGTACTCTGCAAGCCTCATGATACTAATTGAAATATCCTTTATCATGTTGCAGATGCTTAGCAAATGCTTTCGCTGCTACCTGTTCTTAATCAGTTGCTACTTTTTCTTAATCATCCGATTTCTTACTCCTTTCATTTATGTAGGAATGGCATGTAGGTAGTTATCCCCCATGGGCACATAGACCAGGATACATTGTATCTCAGGATATAGGAAACACAAAAGAGGTGTGCTAAAGGTACGCGCCCTTCTAAAATTTCTAGAAGGGTACCCCTTTTCCTGTCTCAGTGGTAATGAATTATCTTCAGTTGCTTTGGTATGAAATGATGTTGAAGGCAGCTTAGAGAAAATATAATGGTCTGTAGTTGGTGCGGAATATTTATTGGGTATTTTGACTTGCAGATGTTCAAGCTGGAGAATGTTCTCCAATGGGATGAAGAACGAAGGCTTTGATGTCAAGTGCGAGAATGATGAAACGATCTTGCTGGAAAGCTGTGAGGATGGGTAGTAGTTGCCCACTACAAGGAGCCAAGGCAGATGATGTTTTGCAGAAAACAAAGTGATGAACTTTTGCTCTCAGACAATGAACTATCAAGTTTCCTCTATTTAATTAGTTACATTAGTTTATTTATAGGAAACTTGGCTGCTCATTGGTTCATAACAAATGAACTATTTATATGTGAAAATTAATGAATGTGTATGACTATTGTTTGGTTCTGGTTTAATATTGTTGAATGATGCATGTTATTGTTATGTACGAATATGTAACTTGATGGACATTCTGTTGGTAACGTGAAATCCTGCTATGGGAGGGCTAACAGATGTTGGTCGGCAAAACATACCTTGTCAGACCAGGAAAGGCTAATGCTTGGCCCCATAGGATGTTGGTCGGGAAAGAAGAACCTATCAGATAGTCGGTCGGGAAATCTCTTGGCTGCGCTAATGGATTGTTGGTCGGGAAAGATTACATTGTCTGATAGTCGGTCAGGAAAGGCCCATGGCAACCCCAACAGACTGTCGATCGGGAAAGGCCCACGGCAACCCCAACATACAGTTGGTCGGGAAAGATACACCATAGCTGACAAACAGTCGGTCGGGAAAGGGTTTTCCCATCTGGACTTTCCCCAACAGACGGTGTCGGTCGGCAATACTCTTTCCCGACCAACTGTGTGTTGGGGGAACTTGTATTCCCGACCAACCTAGTTGTTAGGGATGTAGTGTTGTGGTATAGTGAATGTTTACAAAAAGAAAACATAGAAAAACATCATTAGAAACACATGAGGTGGATGTTGATAGGAGTCATATTCACAAAACTAGTGTTTCGAAAAACAAAAAATGTTATTTAGCTACTCCCTCCTTCCATCTATATAGGGCCTAATATGTTTTTCGAGGCTAACTTTGACCAAATGTTAGAGCAATAATATATGACATGCAACTTACACAAAGCATACCGCAAAATTCGTATGTGAAAGGAGCTTTCAATGATATAATTTTCACATTATACATCTCATGTACTATTAATCTTGTCAATAGTCAAAGGCGGTCTTGAAAAACGCATTAGGCCCTATATAAATGGAGTACTAGTGTTGCATAGAAAAAATGGTTATACCGTGTTGAATGGCTTCATCGCCCTTGCTATTAGATTCCATGTATAGAATAACAAAGAATCCACAATCAAACTTGCCAAAAAAAGGTACACCTAAAAATGCTTCCTGAAACAAATGTAGAAAGTTGTGGATGCGCACATGAAAGAAAAGAAAAATGAAAAAGATAATAATATGTTGTTGATTGTTGCGGGTACCCCTTTGGGTTGAAACAATCGAACTTGTCAAGATCAAGCTTCCATAGGTTTCGTTCTCGGACCAGAGTTTTGAAGTTTGTTATCTGCACATATAATATCAGAAAAATTAAGATATAAAAATATGGCACGGTGACATCTTCTTTGATTGGCACAACATCAATTTGATACGAGAAAAATAATGAAAATGACCAAACAAAGATGGAAAAGAGCGGTGTAGTTTTCATACCAGATTGCAACATGGGTGCTCAAGGTTGCTGACGTAGTCAGGGTCGTCGCTCCTGGGGTCAAAAAACATTGAATTGTTTTTGCATCAAGTTCGCAACAACAACTTCCCAATGTCCATCCTTGACAATGGTGAAGAAGAGCTGCAATATTAACATTTTTTTCACAAACCTAGATGATGATGCACTAAAAGATAGCTGTGAAAAGATAGCTTATAGCATTATAAAAAATTCAGTAGCATAAAAACTATAAAATTCAGTCAGAAAGCTATGAACTACAGAAAACTTACCGGGCAACCGGCTGACATCCTACGAAAGCTCTCTGGAGTCGGAGATGAGGGACTTGTTCAAATCCCCATATCTAACCTACGTAGTATAGTTTACTAGATACATAATAGTCTCAGTAATCACCAATTTTAAAGATACATGAAGCAATGCGGCTTGGAACATACTCTGTTCATCCCATATTAGTTGTCACTAAAATGGATATATGTAGATGTATTTTAGTGTTAGATACATCCGTTTAAGCGATTACTACTATGGGACGGAAGGAGTAGTAGTGTTGAAAAACATGCTATCGGATGCATCATTGTACACATCAGGAGTTCTGTTTTATGGTTATTGGGAGTAATTGGTCCAAATAGAAATAGAAACAAATATCCATGTCCTGGTATTTGCCTTGTATAATTTTGAACACACCAATCTAAGAGAAATCAATCAGAATGTTTCTTGGGACAAGGCTACGATTTATTTAATTGGTAGGCATGCTATGGGGCCATTTTTCTTTATCGAGAGTAATATGTGAAGATAGATCTAGAGAAGCCTTCCGATCTTTCAAAACCATAACGATTATATTTTCCTGGGCCTTGGGTGCAACATAGGATGACACACATGACCAGGAGTATAATTGCTAGGTGGCCTCAAGTGTTGTGAATCTGCAATAACATAGAAGGTCTCAAGCCATTCGCTAAACATCCAATGTTGCTAGTATGGAGAAATACCATTATTGTTCCATAATCTGTAAGTGCCTAAAATATTCTGGTGCAAAATTTGGAGGACGATGGGAAATGAAGACTTGATCTCTTATGCAAGGAGGATGCCAATGTAAGAAGCCTTGATATTCTCAGGCGTGAGAAAGATGTCGAGGAAATAACCTTTGACCTGGTAGTCGAGGCGGAGGATTCCAAGCATGTAAGTCGTGGCCTAGTAGTCTAGGAGGACGATATGGACAATATGAGTCTTGCTCTGCTAATACCAGTGGGGCTGGCGAAAATATAGGCCATCATCTACTGGTGCATGATGAGATGAACATGATATGTCATTGATCTGAAAGAAGTGGAGGATGATGTCCATGATAAGCAAGTACCAAAGGAGGACAACGAGGGAATAAGGCTTCCATGTATGTTTTCTCAATACTTAATTCTCCCTTGCATGTATTTACCAGCGATTTTTGGTCCGGTACAACAAACTGATTAATGACTCTTTGTTTGTATCAACTATTGATGTGCCTTTCCAGAAACCATATTTTTCAAGGACACTTACTATGTGCTTCTTTTCAGGACATACATGAATATTTGAACCATATTTCTCCTATAAAGGGGATAAAAGTGTATGTCTCATTTTCCAGAGAAGCCTTCCGATATTTTAAAACCATAGCGATTGTTCCCAGACCATGGGTGCGACATGAGACTCCACACACGACTAGGAGCAGAACCGCCAGGTGGCCTCAGGTGTTGTGAATGTGCAATAATATGGTCAGTCTCAACTCATTCGCTAAACATCCAATTTTGTTGGTAAGGAGAAATACTGTTGTTGTTTTCAAGATCTATTAACGGCCTGAAATATTCTGGTGCAAAATTGTTAGGATGATGGGAAATGAAGCCTTGATGTCCAGTGCAAGTAGGATGCCAATGAAAGGTACCTTGATGTTTTAAGGCATGAGGAGGATGTCGTGGATGTAACACTTGACATGGTAGTTCAGTTGAGGTTGCGGAGCATGTAAATCATCACCTAGTAATCCAGGAGGAGTTAATGGAAAATATGAGCCTTGCTCTACTAGTACAAGAGGAGTAGCCAAAAATATAGTCCATCGTCTACTCGTGCATGAAGAGAATAAACATGTATACGATCTTTGGTCTGAAATAAGAGAAGGATGATGTCCATGATAAGAAATTACCAGAGAAGGACAATGATACGTCTCCAACGTATCTATAATTTTTGATTGCTCCATGCTATATTATCTACTGTTTTGGACATTATTGGGCTTTATTATCCACTTTTATATTATTTTTTGGGACTAACCTATTAACCGGAGGCCCAACCTAGAATTGATGTTTTTTTCCTGTTTTAGGGTTTCGAAGAAAAGGAATATCAAACGGAGTCCAAACGGAATGAAACCTTCGGGAACGTGATTTTCTCAACGAACAAGACCCGAGAGACTTGGACCTACGTCAAGAAAGAAAAGAGGAGGCCACGAGGTAGGGGGCGCGCCTACCCACCCAGGCGCGCCCTCCACCCTCATGGGCCCCTTGTTGCTCCACCGACGTAGTCCTTCCTCCTATATATACCTACGTACCCCCAAACGATCAGATACAGAGCCAAAACCCTAATTCCACCACTGTAACTTTCTGTATCCACGAGATCCCATCTTGGGGCCTGTTCTGGAGCTCCGCCGGAGGGGGCATCGATCACGGAGGGCTTCTACATCAACACCATAGCCCCTCCGATGAAGTGTGAGTAGTTTACCTCAGACCTACGGGTCCGTAATTAGTAGCTAGATGGCTTCTTCTCTCTTTTTGGACCTCAATACAATGTTCTCCCACTCTCTTGTGGAGATCTATTCGATGTAATCTTCTTTTTGCGGTGTGTTTGTTGAGATCGATGAATTGTGGGTTTATGATCAAGTCTCTCTATGAACAATATTTGAATCTTCTATGAATTCTTTTATGTATGATTGGTTATCTTTGCAAGTCTCTTTGAATTATCAGTTTGGTTTGGCCTAATAGATTGATCTTTCTTGCAATGGGAGAAGTGCTTAGCTTTGGGTTCAATCTTGCGGTGTCCTTTCCCAGTGACAGTAGGGGCATCAAGGCACGTATTGTATTGTTGCCATCGAGGATAACAAGATGGGGTTTTCTTCATATTGCATGAGTCTATCCCTCTACATCATGTCATCTTGCTTAAGGCGTTACTCTGCTTTTAACTTAATACTCTAGATGCATGCTGGATAGCGGTCGATGAGTGGAGTAATACTAGTAGATGCAGGCAGGAGTCGGTCTACTTGTCTCGGACGTGACGCCTATATACATGATCATACCTAGATATTCTCATAACTATGCTCAATTCTATCAATTGCTCAACAGTAATTTGTTCACCCACCGTAGAATACTTATGCTCTCGAGAGAAGCCACTAGTGAAACCTATGGCCCCCGGGTCTATCTTCATCATATTAATCTCCTACTACTTAGTTATTTCCTTTGCTATTTACTTTGCCTTTATTTTACTTTACATCTTTATCATAAAAATACCAAAAATATTATCTTATCATATCTATCAGATCTCACTCTCGTAAGTGGCCTTATTGGGATTGACAACCCCTATTTGCGTTGCTTGCGAGGATTTATTTGTTTTGTGCAGGTATGAGGGACTCGCGTGTAGCCTCCTACTGGATTGATACCTTGGTTCTCAAAAACCGAGGGAAATACTTACGCTACTTTGCTGCATCATCCCTTCCTCTTCGGGGAAAACCAACGCAG
The DNA here is from genome assembly GCF_002162155.2 of Triticum dicoccoides. NCBI lineage: Eukaryota > Viridiplantae > Streptophyta > Magnoliopsida > Poales > Poaceae > Triticum > Triticum dicoccoides. The sequence continues at coordinate 744,830,633 of NC_041382.1, read as the reverse complement.
TGCTCAAGAGGTAGCAGACAACGATAGAATAAGACATACATGTATGTGTGGGCTAATATATAATACAAATTTACCATATATCACTTCTTGTGCTTCCCCATGAGTTCTCCTAGTTTCTTGTATTTTCATAATACTCATCTCTCCGTTGCATATATTTACCGATGGTTTTTGGTCTGGTACAACCCTAACCGATTAATGAGTCTTTGTTTGTATCAACTATCGACGTGCCTTTCCATAAACCATATTTTTCAAGGACTATTATTATGTCCTTCTGTCCGGAACATATATAAATATATGAACCTTTCTACAAAGAAGAAAAAATGTATGTTACACTTTCCAGAGAAGCCTTTCGAACTTTAACCATAGCGATTGTTCCCGAAACTTGGGTGCTACACTATACAACACACATGACCAGGAGTAGAACCGCTAGGTGGCCTCAAATGTTGTGGACCCGTAATAATATAGTCGATCTCAAGTCATTCGCTAAACATCGATTGTTGTTTGTCAAGAAAACTACCATTGTTGTTTCCAGGATCTATTAAGGGCTTGAAATATAAAAAAATCCGGTGCAAAACCGGGAGGATGATGGGAAGTGAAGCCTTGATCTCCTATGCAAAGAGGATGCCAATGAAAGATGCCTTGACCTGGTAGTTCAATTGAGGATGTCAAGCATGTAAGTTGTCACCTAGTAGTCGAGGAGGAAGATATGGTGAATATGAGCCTTGCTTTGCTAGTACAAGAGGGGGAAGCCAAAAATATAGGACATCATCTACTCGTGCATAATGAGGATGAACAAAGATCTGAAAGACCAGAAGGACGATGTCCATGATAAGCAAGTAGCACATGAGGACAACAATAGAATAAGACTTACATGTATGTGGACTAACAGATAATACACACTTACCAGATATCACTTCCTGTGCTTCCACATCACTCCCCCAAGTTTCTTATATTTTCTCAATACTTATCTCTCCCTTGCATCTGTACAACGAAACCGATTATTGGGTCTTGGTTTGTATCAACTGTTGATGTGCCTTTCCAAAAAAAATATTTGTTAATTACTATTATTGTGTCCTTCTGTCCAGGACATGCATAAATATATGAACCATATTTATCCTAGAAAGGGGACAGAGTGTATGTTACATTTTCTAGAGAAGACTTCTGTCTGTCAAAACCATAGCGATTGTTCCCATACCTTGGGGGCGACATGGCATACCACACATGACCAGGTGAAACAGCTAGGTGGCCTCAAGTGTTGAGAACCTGCAACAATATTGTTAGTCTGAAGTCATTTTCTAAACATCAAATGTTGTTGGTCGGGAGAAATACCATTGTTATTTCCATGATCTACGAAGTGTTGAAATATTCTGGTGCAAAATTGGGAGGACAATGGGAAATGAAGTTTGATCTCTTGCGCAAGGAGGATGCCAATGGAAGACGCATTTACATTCGGGGGCTTGAGGAGGATGTCAAGGATGTAACCCTTGAACTGGTAGTTTGGTTGATGATGTCGAGCATGTCATCGTTGCGTAGTAGTCCATGCGGAGGAGATGAACAATATGATCCTTGCTCTGCAAGTACCAGAATAGGATGCCAAAAATATGGGCCATCATTTACTCATGCATGAAGAGGATGAAGAAGGTATGATCATTGATCTGAAACAAGAGAAGGATGATGTCAATGATAAGCAAGTACCAGACGAGGACAATGATAGAATAAGACATACAATTATGTGGTCTAACAGATAATACAAACTTACCATATGTACCTTCTTGTGCTTCCACATGAGTTCCCTTGGTTTCTTGGATTGTCACAATACTTATCTCTCACTTGCATTTGTTCACTCGTGATTTTTGGTCCCATACAACAAAACCAATTATTGGGTCTTGGTTTGTATCAACTATTGATGTGCCTTTCCAAAAGTAGGCAAGTACCAAAGGAGGACAATGTTAGAATAAGACTTACAATTATGTGGTCTAACAGATAATAAAAACTTACCCCCCCCCCCACACACATATATATATATATATATTTCACTTCTTGTGCTTCCACATGACTTCCCCCGGTTTCTTGTTTTGTCACCATACTTATATCTCACTTGCTTGTGTTAAATGGTGATTTTTGGTTCCATACAACTGTTGGCGTGCCTTTCCAAAGGGAATATTTTTCAAGTACTATTATTATGTCCTTCTCTCTAGGACATACATAAGTATATGACCCATTTTTCTCCTAGAAAGGGGGAAAAGTGTATGTTGTATTTTCCAGAGGAGCCTTCCGATCTTTAAAAAACATAGCAATTATTGACCATGGGTGCGACATGAAAGAACAACTCACGATGAGGAGTAGAACCACTAGATGGACTCAAGTGTTGTGAAGCTGCTATAATATAGTTGGTCTCAAGTCATTCGCCAAACATCCAATGTTGTTGGTCAGGACAAATACCGTTGTTGTTTCCATGATCTATTAAGGGCATAAAATATTCTAGCGCAAAACTGGGAGCATGATGGAAAGTGAAGCCTTTATCTCCAGTGCAACGAGGATGCCAATGAGAGATGCCTTGACATTCTGGGCATGGAGAATGTCGAGGATGTATCCCTTGACCTTGTTGTTCAGTTGAGGATGACAAACATGTAGGTTGTCACCTAATTGTCTCAGAGGAGGTTATGTACTAAGGCTTTCTCTACAAGTACTAGTGGGGGACGCTAAAAGTATAGGCCATCGTCTACTCATGCATAAAGAGGATGAACATCATATTATTGTTCATCTAAAAGAAGACAAGGTGGATGTCCATGATAAGAAAGTACCAGAGGAGGAAGATAATAGAATAAGACTTACTAACAGATAATACAAACTTACCTTATATCACTTCTTGTGCTTTCACATGAGTTCCCCCGGTATCTTGTATTGTCACAATACTTATCTCTCCCTTGCATGTGTTTAGCAGTGATTTTTGGTCCCATACAGCAAATTGGATTATTGAGTCTTGGTTTGTATCGATTGTTGACGTTCCTTTCCAAAACCCATGTTTTTATAGGACTATTATTATGTCCTTCTATCCGAGACATACATAAATATATGAACCACTTTTCTCCTAGAAAGGGGGAGAAGTGTATGTTTCATTTTCCAGAGAAGCCTTCTGATCTTTGAAAACCATAGCGATTGTTCCTCGACCTTGGGTACAATATGGGACACAACTGACGACCAGGAGTAGAACCGTAGGTGGCCTCAAGTGTTGTGAACCTGCAATAATATAGTCGGTCTCAAGCCTTTCGCTAAACATAAAATGTCATTGGTTAGGAGAAATACCATGGTTGTTTCCATGATTTATAAAGGCTTGAAATATTCTGGTGCAAAATTAGGAGGGCTATGGAAAATCAAGCCTTGCTCTCCTGCGCAAGAAGGATGCCAATGAAAGACGCCATGACATTCTGGTGCATGAGAATGATGTCGAGGATGTAACCCTTGACCTGGTAGTTTGGTTGAGGATGTCAAGCATGTAATCGTCACCTAATACTCCATGAGACGATATGAACAATATGATCCTTGCTCTGCTAGTACCAGAGGAGGACGCCAGAAATATAGGCCATCCTCTACTATGCATGAAGAGGATGAAGAGGGTATAATCACTGGTCTAAAACAAGAGAAGGATGATGTCAATGATAAGCAAGTACCAAAGGAGCACAACGATAGAATATGACTTGGTCTAACAGATAATACAAACTTACCATATGTCCCTTCTTGTGCTTGCACATGAGTTCCCTTGTTTTCTTCTATTGTGACAATACTTATCTCTCACTTGCATGTGTTTAGTGGTGATTTTTGGTCCCATACAACGAAATCGATTATTCGGTGTTGGTTTGCATCAACTATTGATGTGCCTTTCCAAAAGCAAGCAAGTACCAAAGGAGGACAACCATAGAATAAGACTTACAATTATGTGCTCTAACAAATAATACAAACTTACCATATATATATATCACTTCTTGTGCTTCCACATGGCTTCCCCTAGTTTCTTGTTTTGTCACCATACTTATCTCTCACTTGCTTGTGTTTAATGGTGGTTTTTGGTCCCCATCAGCCATTCTTGTGGCGGTTCTATCTGCCGGGAGAACCACTATCCCGACAGTTTGTCTGGCCTTTAAAGAGCCTTCTCCCGACAATTTTTCTGTCCTTACATCAGTATTGTGGTGTAGTGGATTATTGGGTCTTGGTTTGTGTCAACTGTTGGCATGCCTTTCCAAAGGGAATATTTTTCGAGGACTATTTTTATGTCCTTCTCTCCGGGACATACATAAGTATATGACCCATTTTCCTCCTAGGAAGGGGGAAAAGTCTATGTTCTATTTTCCAAAGAAGCCTTCCGATCTTTAAAAACCATATCAATTGTTGACCCTGGGTGAGACATGAAACACAACTCACGATAAGGAGTAGAACCACTAGCTGGACTCAAGTGTTGTGAAGCTGCTATAATATAGTCAGACTCAAGTCATTCGCTAAACATCCAATGTTGTTGGTCAGGACAAATACCGTTGTTGTTTCCATGATCTATTAAGGGCATAAAATATTCTAGCACAAAACTGGGAGTATGATGGGAAATGAATCCTTTATCTCTCGTGCAAGGATGATGCCAATGAGAGATGCCTTGACATTCTGGGCATGAGGAGGATGTCGAGGATGTATCCCTTGACCTTGTAGTTTAGTTGAGGATGACGAACATGTAAATTGTCACCTAATAGTCTAGGAGGAGTATATGTACTAAGGCTTTCTCCACAAGTACTAGTGTGGGATGCTAAAAGTATAGGCCATTGTCTACTCGCGCATAAAGAGGATGAACATCATATTATCGTTGATCTCAAAGAAGATAAGGTTAATGTCCATGATAAGTAGGTACTAGAGGAGGAAGACAATATAATAAGACTTACTAACACATAATACAAACTTACCTTATATCACTTCATGTGCTTTCACATGAGAGTTCCCCCAGTATCCTGTATTTTCACAATACTTATCTCTCCCTTCCATGTGTTTAAGAGTGATTTTTGGTTCCATACAACGAAACCGATTATTGAGTCCTTGTTTGTATCGACTGTTGACGTTCCTTTACAAAACCCATGTTTTTACAGGACTATTATTATGTCCTTCTACCCGAGACATACATAAATATATGAACCACTTTTCTCCTAGAAAGTGGGAGGAGTGTATGTTTCATTTTCCAGAGAAGCCTTCCGATCTTTCAAAACCATAGCGATTGTTCCTCGACCTTGGGTGCAATATGGGACACAACTCATGACCAGGAGTAGAACCGCTAGGTGGCCTCAAGTGTTGTGAACCTGCAATAATATAGTCGGTCTCAAGCCTTTCGCTAAACATAAAGTGTCTCTGGTTAGGAGAAATACCATTGTTGTTTCCATGATTTATAAAGGCTTGAAATATTCTGGTGCAAAATTAGGAGGGCTATTGGAAATCAAGCCTTGCTCTCCTGCGCAAGAAGGATGCCAATGAAAGACGCCATGACATTCTGGTGCATGAGAAGGATGTCGAGGATGTAACCCTTGACCTGGTAGTTTGGTTGAGGATGTCGAGCATGTAATCGTCACCTAATACTCCATGAGGACGATATGAACAATATGATCCTTGCTCTGCTAGTACCAGAGGAGGACGCCAGAAATATAGGCCATCCTCTACTGTGCACGAGGAGGATGAAGAGGGTATAATCATTGATCTGAAACAAGAGAAGGATGATGTCAATCATAAGCAAGTACCAAAGGAGCACAACGATAGAATACGACTTGGTCTAACAGATAATACAAACTTACCATATGCCCCTTCTTGTACTTCCACATGAGTTCCCTTGTTTTCTTGTATTGTGACAATACTTATCTCTCACTTGCATGTGTTTAGTGGTGATTTTTGGTCCCGTACAACGAAATCGATTATTTGGTCTTGGTTTGCATCAACTATTGATGTGCATTTCCAAAAGCAAGCAAGTACCAAAGGAGGACAACCATAGAATAAGACTTACAATTATGTGCTCTAACAAATAATACAAACTTACCACATATATATATCACTTCTTGTGCTTCCACATGACTTCCCCTGGTTTCTTGTTTTGTCACCATACTTATCTCTCACTTGCTTGTGTTTAATGGTGATTTTTGGTCCTCGACGGCCGTTCTCGTGGCGGTTCTATCTGCCGGGAGAACCACTATCCTGATAGTTTGTCTGCCCTTTAAAGAGCCTTCTCCCGGCAATTTTGCTGTCCTTACATCAGTACTGTGGTGTAGTGGATTATTGGGACTTGGTTTGTGTCAACTATTGGCATGCCCTTCCAAAGGGAATATTTTCCGAGGACTATTATTATGTCCTTCTCTCCGGGACATACATAAGTATATGACCCATTTTTCTCCTAGAAAGGGGGAAAAGTGTATGTTCTATTTTCCAGAGAAACCTTCCGATCTTTCAAAACCATATCAATTGTTGACCCTGGGTGAGACATTGTAACGCCCGGATAATTAGGCTACAGTAAAACTCTTCTAATGATGCCATGTCATCCGTGTTACTGTTGCTAATCAAGTGGTAGTTCAAAATCATTGCAATTCAAAATATGAATTAGTGACAAACACCCTAAGTTTTCAAAAGGCAAAGCGAAAATGTTCGGGGGTTGCCAAATATTGCACTGGTAATTATGGTGAAGCAAACACCATTTTATAAAATGCCTAAATGCCCTAAAACTAAATAAAACAGAAAGGGAAAATAAATAAAAGAAAGAGATTAAAAAAACAAAACAAAAGGGGGGGGGAAGCCCCCTGGACCAGGCAGCCCAACCCACCCGCACGGCCACCGCCCAACCCCCTGGCCCGCAGTCAGCCTGGCCGGCCCAGCCGGCCCAGCTCCCACACCGCGTCCCCTTCCCCTGTTCCCCCGACCCGGGTCGGAACAGGGCACGTCCCAGCCGAACCCACCTCGCCGGCGACGAGGCGAGGGGATAAGGACGCCGACGCCGCGCCCTTCGGTCTCTCCTCCCACTCGCCCCACTCTCCCCTCGGTCCTTGCGCCTTCCCCCTCAGATCCACCGCGCTTCCCTTCGTTCCCCTCCGTAACCGAGCGCCGCCGTCGCCATGGCTGCGCCATAACCGCGGCCACCGGCCACCCCGCGCCTCGCTAGCACGTCCACGAGACGCGTCGACGACCTCTACTTCAGCTACGCCTCGCCATCGAGCTCGAGGAGCACCGCAGGCCACGGATCGAGTCGTCTGCTTCCTCGACGGCCGCCGGCGATCCCCTTCCTCCCCGGCGAGCTCTGCTGCTCCTAAGCCACCACGGGTCTTTCTTGACCACTCGGTGAGCTCCACTCCGTCCTCTCCCCCTCTCCTTCTTCGCCTCACGGTGCCCTAGCTAGCTACCGCCGAAGCACCCGACCGCGCCGCCGCCTGCACGCGTCGCCGGCGCCCTTCCGGTGGCCAAATGGTCACGGGGCCGAGTCCTTTGTGCTCAGCGCGTCGCGCAGCTCCCCCCTGGCCTTCCCGTTAGCCCCGAAGCGCGCGGTGTCGCCATCTTCATTTCGCGCCCGAACCACCTCACCGCCGACGAGCTCGTGGCGCTCGACTCCGGCCACCACCGCCTCTACAACCACCCCCACTCACTTCGCCGTCGTCTTGCCGTTCGAACGCGACCGGTCCCGCTCGGTTTGGTGCCCTATGGGCGAAACCCGCCACTATCCCGAGCCGCGCCGCCGCGAAAACGGACTCGCCGGCGTCTAAACGCCGGCCGGCTGATGTGGCATGCGTGGGGTCCACCCCCTGGGTCACTGCCTGTGGGCTTGGGGCCCCAACTGGCCAAGTTGACCGGGTCAACTACGCTGATGTGGCAGCCACTGCCACTGACATGCGGGCCCCATGTCTTAAAACGAATAAAAATAAATAGATAAATTGCTAATTAATTAAATTAATTAATTAAACACTAATCTCTCACTGACTACCGGGCCCCACCCACTAATTAACCCAATTTAGTTAGTTTTAGAATTCTGTTAATATCCTTGACAATGACATGTGGGTCCCACTGGACCCACCTGTCTGGTTTGACTGGTCAACTGACCAGTTGACCTGCTGACATCACTCTGATGTCATGCTGACGTCATCATTCACTGTTTTGGATAATGCTGGAATTAAATAACTAAATAAAATCAGAAAATGATTTAAATCTTTAGAAAATCATATCTTTTAATCCGTAACTCGGATGAAAATACTTTCTACATGAAAGTTGCTCAGAACGACGAGACGAACCCGGATAAGCAGCCCGTTCGTCCACCACACACCTCTAACATACCAAACACGCAACTTTCCCCCTCCGGTTCATCTGTCCGAAAACGCGAAACACCGGGAATACTTTCCCGGATGTTTCCCCCCTTCGTCGGTATCACCTACTACCGCGATTGGGCACACCTAGCATCGTTACTTGTCATGTCATGCATCGATATGCATTTGTTTGCATTGTATTCATTGTTTCTTCCCCCTCTTCTCTCCGGTAGACTACGAGACCGACGCTGCTGCTGCCCAGTTCGACTACGGAGTTGACGACCCCTCTCTCTTGCCAGAGCAACCAGGCAAGCCCCCCCCTTGATCACCAGATATCGCCTATTCTACTCTATACTGCTTGCATTAGAGTAGTGTAGCATGTTACTGCTTTCCGTTAATCCTATTCTGATGCATAGCCTGACATTGTTGCTACATCTGTTGATACCTTACCTGCAATCCTAAATACTTAGTATAGGATGCTAGTTTATCATTGTTGGCCCTACATTCGTGTCAGTCTGCCTTGCTATAATATTGGGCCGTGATCACTCGGGAGGTGATCACGGGTATATACTATACATACATACATACTATACAGATGGTGACTAAAGTCGGGTCAGCTCGAAGAGTACCCGCGAGTGATTCACTGATTGGGGGCTGAAAGGACCTTTGTCCCGACGGCCCTCTGTGTGGATCTTTGAGGCGGAGCGACATGGCAGGTTGAGACCGCCTAGGAGAGAGGTGGGCCTGGCCCTGTTCGGTGTTCGCGGATACTTAACACGCTTAACGAGATCTTGGTATTTGATCTGAGTCGGCTACGAGCCTATACGCACTAACCATCTACGTGGGAGTAGTTATGGGTATCCCGGCGTCGTGGTATCAGCCGAAGCACTTCAGACGTCAGCGACGGAGCGGCGCGCTCCGGATTGGAACGTAAGCCTGCTCTTGTATTAAGGGGGCTAGTTCTGCTTCCGGCCGCCCACGCAACGTGCAGGTGTGCTATGGGCGATGGGCCCAGACCCCTGTGCGCTTAGGTTTAGACCGGCGTGCTGGCCTCTCTGTTTTGTCTAGGTGGGGCTGCGACGTGTTGATCTTCCGCGGCCGGGCATGACCCAGGAAAGTGTGTCCGGCCAAATGGGATCAAGCGTGTTGGGGAATGTGGTGCACCCCTGCAGGGAAGTTAATCTATTCGAATAGCCGTGATCTTCGGTAACAGGACGACTTGGAGTTGTACCTTGACCTTATGACAACTAGAACCGGATACTTAATAAAACACACCCTTCCAAGTGCCAGATATAACCGGTGGTCGCTCTTCCTCAGGGATATGAGGAGGGGATCGCCGGGTAGGATTATGCTATGAGATGCTACTTGGAGATGCTACTTGGAGGACTTCGACCTACCCTCTTCTGCCTGTTGCAAGACGAAGGTGACCAGAAGCATAGTCTTCAATAAGACTAGCTATCCCCCTTTATTCTGGCATTCTGCAGTTCAGTCCACTGATATGGCCTCCTTACACATATACCCATGCATATGTAGTGTAGTTCCTTGCTTGCGAGTACTTTGGATGAGTACTCACGGTTGCTTTCTCCCCCCTTTTTTCCCCTTTCCTTTCTTCCTGGTTGTCGCAACCAGATGCTGGAGTCCAGGAGCCAGACGCCACCGTCGACGACGACCCCTACTACACCGGAGGTGCCTACTACTACGTGCTGCCCGCTGACGACGACCTGGAGTAGTTAGGAGGATCCCAGGCAGGAGGCCTGCGCCTCTTTCGATCTGTATCCCAGTTTGTGCTAGCCTTCTTAAGGCAACTTGTTTAACTTATGTCTGTACTCAGATATTGTTGCTTCCGCTGACTCGTCTATGATCGAGCACTTGTATTCGAGCCCTCGAGGCCCCTGGCTTGTATTATGATGCTTGTATGACTTATTTATGTTTTAGAGTTGTGTTGTGATATCTTCCCGTGAGTCCCTGATCTTGATCGTACACGTTTGCGTGCATGATTAGTGTACGATTGAATCGGGGGAGTCACAAGTTGGTATCAGAGCCGACTGCCTGTAGGAATCCCCCTTCCACACTCCTTGGCCGAAGTCGAGTCTAGTCACTACAAAACTTTTAGTAACATGGCTGTGAGCCTTACGGGCCCACGTCGCCATTTGGGTGGTACTAGGATCTTTTACTCCTCGACCTTTACTCTGGGACTTTGAACTCTTTTCTACTCGGGTTAAACGAATTTACTAACTCTGACATTAGGATCCCGTTACCACGTTCACCCCAAAGTTGGATAAGCCATAGTTATTCTGTAGGATAGCATTTTGAATAGTGCCCATGTTGTCATTTGACTCCATTGAAACATCTTTGTTTTCAGATGGAACCCGCGAGGCAGGTCGTGCGCCACACTGCGGCCATTGGAGCCTCAGGATCACCTGCTGTGCTAGCTGATATGATGACCTATCTGGGTTATCGCTGGCACCCTGAGTACACCGTCTACAAGGAGTACCAGGACTTTAACCAGGAGCAGTACCGTGCCATCGTCCACCTCTACTCTCGGGAGTATGAGTCCACTACTGTGCTGCACACCGCTCATGGTGTTGGAGTGACCATCGAGATGGCAGTCCACGATGCTGCTCATGCTGCTCTAACACGTCTTCGTGGCAAGTATCAGGCATTGGACACTTCCCCTTTCAGGCACATTCCTATCGCATCTGATGTTGGTGCGGAGGGATACTACACTGCCGCCTACTCCACCGTCACCCGAGAGCCTTTCCACCATCAGCGCCTGGTTCTGCATGCTGATGGGCTGGACCGAGCTAACAGAGCTCTTCGCCACGAGTTGTACACCACTCGTCAGCACCTTTACAGGGCTCTGACGCGGTTGCACCCCTTTGTCCGGTCTGGACAGCTGCCGCGATCTGCGATCTACCCAGCCAGGACCGTGATGCCCCACGGTGTCGGATGGCCAGAGGTGGGAGGCTACTCTCCCGCACTTGGTCCTCTTCCGCCACCTGAGCGTCGGGTTCTACACCAGAGTATCCGCGGCCCCCAGGCCACTGACGTGGAGGACTATCCGTTGCCTCACTACCAGCTGTCAGGTTACAGCTACCTTCACAGTACCTCCTGGGACTGATGTAGTCTTGCTCATTAGTCTTAGATGCACTCGCGAGCCTGCGTGCCGCCTATGATGACTTAATCTATGTACTGAACTCTATGTACTGAACTCGATGTCCGACCCCTTTTGTAAGTTATGCCGACTATCTATGTGGTAGCTGTCGTGCTCCTTTCATTATGCATGTTTCATCATGAATGACCCTTGTCTATGCAAATTTCTCAATACTGAACTACCCCTGTTATATATTAGCAGGATGGTTAGACCAGCTGGTCGTGGTCGTGGTGGCAACTTCCCACCACCGCCTGAGTACATGGCTGGTATGATCCAACAGCTTGAGATGAATCGCCAGTTCATGGAAAACGTGATGGCTCAGTTTCCTCGCCCCAATATGAACCAGCATCCAAATACAACCACTCTGCAGGATTTCATACGCCTCAACCCAAGTGTGTACCGCAGCTCAACCCAGCTGCTTGATGCTGATGACTGGCTCCGTGACATCACCTATGAGATGGAGTCTGCTGATGTAGCCCCTGCCAGCTATGTCACTTTTGCTTCCTTCTTCCTGAAGGGACCCGCAGCTCAATGGTGGGACAGCCACAGGCGTACTCTGCCAGTTGGAACAATCATCACCTGGCCAGACTTCCAGGCTGCTTTCCGTGCCCGCTTCATCCCACAAGGAGTCATGGACCGGAAGAAGCGTGAGTTTCGAAACCTCACCCAAGGCAACAAGACTGTTGAAGCTTATCAGCGAGAGTTTTTGGACTTGTCTCGCTATGCTGAAGAGGACCTTGCAACTGATGCACGTAGACAGGAGAAGTTCCGTGACGGCCTTCAAGCTGACATCAAGCTCGCACTTCTAGTGCACGACTTTGCTGATTTCGCCACCTTGGTGAATAAGGCCATCAATGTTGAGACTGGTCTGCAAGAACACCAGAGCTCTCAAAGGCGCAACCGTGACACGGGCTCATCTTCGGGCCCGCCCTCGCAGAAGCGTAAGATATGGATCCTGAACAGCATGTACCGTCCAAATGCACCTGCCCCAAGGCAGTCTTATGCTGCACCTCGTCTGCCTACTGCTCCAACTAGGCTGCCAAGGCTTCCAGCTCCGCCACCCCAAGCTCCTGTTCCCACTCCCAATAATGGCCTGTGCTACAAGTGTGGTCAACCAGGTCACCGTGCTAGGGATTGCATTCAGAATCAGAATCAACTGGCCCTTCCAGCCGCTGGCCGTGGAAACAACCAGACCCGCAATAACAATGCCAAGTCTTATGGCCGTGTTCATGCCAACCACGTTGATCTGAATGAAGCTCAAGACCAGCCTGCTACTGTGATGGGTACACTCCTCGTAAATTCAGTACCTGCATCTGTTTTATTCGATACAGGTGCATCGCATTCATTCATGTCAGAAGATTTTGCATGCTTGCACGACATTAAATGTGAGGACATGAATGCTTCACTATTAGTACACACTCCTGCGGGCCAATGTCGAACCTCCATGATTTGCAACGACGTCCCTGTAGAAATCGAAGGACTGGAATTCCTTGTCTCTCCCATCGTACTGAAGTCCTGTAGCATTGACCTCATTCTGGGAATGAATTGGTTAAAGGCGCATACTGCTTCTATCGTTTGCGCCACCAAGACCGTCCATCTGCTACACCCTTCTGATGAGATAATAAGCTACAATGCCCATCTGGTTAAGAATGCCGAAGTAAGGCTCTATGCATTGAATGCATTGAACGCCGCACCACTCGAGGGCATTGAAAACATCCCCGTCGTGCGTGACTTCCTCGACGTCTTTCCAGAAGAACTCCCAGGGATTCCCCCCGCTAGAGCTGTCGAATTCGTCATCGACTTGAAACCAGGCACTACTCATATAGCCAAGCGACCCTACAAGATGCCGCCGCATGAACTCCTTGAGCTTAAGGAGGAAATCGATAAATCTCTTCGAAGCGGTTTCATTCGCCCAAGTTGCTCTCCTTGGGGAGCACCTTCTCTCTTTGTCAAGAAGAAAGATGGGACAAACCGATTGGTCCAAGACTACCGTCCTATAAATCAAGCTACTATTCAGAATAAGTATCCTCTTCCTCGGATCAATGATCTGTATGATCAACTGGCTGGTTCATCAGTATTCTCTAAACTCGACTTGAGGTTGGGATACCACCAGATCCGTGTTCGTGAGGAGGATATCCCCAAGACCGCCTTTGTGACTCGTTATGGTTCATACGAGTACACCGTCATGTCTTTCGGCTTGACCAATGCTCCAGCCACCTTCTCTCGCCTGATGAACTATATATTCATGGATTACCTCGACAAGTTCGTCGTGGTTTATCTGGATGATATCCTGATATTTTCCAAGAGTGAAGAAGAACATGCTGAACATCTTCGTCTTGTGCTGGAAAAGCTACGAGAGCATCAGCTATATGCCAAGTTCTCCAAGTGCGAATTCTGGCTGCCCGAAGTAACCTATCTCGGGCATGTCATCTCTAAGGATGGTATTGCCGTCAACCCTGAACGAGTTCAGGCTATTCTCGATTGGACTCCTCCGAAGAACGTTAAGCAAGTCAGAAGTTTTCTCGGTCTCGCCAGCTACTGCCGTCGATTCGTCGAGAACTTCTCCAAGATTGCCAGGCCTCTGACTAACCTATTGCATAAGGGCGTCAAGTTCCAATGGACAGATAAATGTCAGGAAAGTTTCCAGGCACTCAAGGACAAGTTGACTTCTGCCCTAGTACTAGCTCCTCCTGATACTAAGAAGGACTTCATCATTTACTGCGACGCTTCCCGTCAAGGATTAGGCTGTGTCCTAATGCAAGAGCGCAAGGTGGTTGCCTATGCCTCTCGTCAATTGCGCCCTCACGAAGAGAACTACCCAGTTCACGACCTCGAACTTGCTGCTATCATTCATGCGCTAAAATAGTGGCGACATTACCTACTCGGTAATCGTTGCGAGATCTTCACTGACCACCAAAGTCTGAAGTATCTGTTTACTCAGCCAGACCTGAACCTCCGTCAGCAGAGATGGATGGAGACTGTTGTAGACTTTGATTTGGGTATTTCCTATACACCAGGCAAGGCTAATGTAATGGCTGATGCCTTGAGCCGCAAGTCTTACTGCAACCACCTCCAGGTTCACAAAGTTCAGCCCTCACTTGTTGAAGAATTCAGAAAGCTAAACCTCCATATTGTGCCTCCGGGTACACTCGCTCCCCCTCCTCCGGAGTTCCGCAAGATGAATCTCCGTGTTGTTTCCCAGGGTTCCCTCTATACCCTGGCTGTTGAACCCGATCTCGTGGGCACCATAAAGACAATGCAGGGATTTGACTCTGAAGTCTACAAGATTAAGCAAGACCTCAAAGGAGGAAGTCCCTCATCCTTCACTATTGCTGATGATGGCGCCTTGTACTTCAAAGGCCGCCTAGTGGTGCCATGTAAGAAGGAAAACCTGAATATGACTCAGGAGGTTATGAAAGAAGCTCATGATACGCCTCTATGTATCCACCCTGGTAGTACAAAGATGTACCAAGACATCCGCCAGAGATTCTGGTGGTCTAACATGAAGCAAGACATTGCTCGTTATGTTGCTGAATGTGACGTTTGCCGTCGTATCAAAGCAGAACATCAAAGGCCTGCTGGAACTCTGCAACCTATATCTATTCCTGAATGGAAATGGGACCATGTCGAGATGGACTTCATTACTGGATTTCCCAAATCGCAAAAGGGTAATGATGCTATTCTTGTCGTCATTGACCGACTTTCTAAGGTTGCACATTTTCTGGCGGTCAAAGAAACGATCACTGCTAGTCAGCTTGCAACTCTCTACATGTCCAGAATTGTTTCGCTTCACGGTATTCCACTGGTTATCAGTTCAGACCGTGGCAGTTTATTCACTTCAAGATTCTGGGCAAGTTTCCAAGAAGCTATGGGCACTCATCTGTCTTTCAGCACTGCTTTTCATCCACAGTCACAAGGGCAAGTTGAACGTGTCAACCAAGTTCTCGAAGACATGCTTCGAGCTTGTGTTATATCCTTCGGCAAGAAATGGGAGGAATCTCTCCCGTATGCTGAGTTCTCTTATAATAATAGCTATCAAGCTAGTCTGAAGATGGCCCCCTTCGAAGTGTTATATGGACGAAAGTGTCGAACCCCTCTGAACTGGTCAGAAACGGGGGAACGTCCACTCTTTGGTCCGGATATTATCCAACATGCCGAAGAGCAAGTCCGCATTATTCGCGAGAATCTCAAGACTGCTCAGTCACGCCAAAAGAGTAATTATGACCGTCATCATAAAGACATGGTCTATCAACCTGGCGAAAAGGCCTATCTTCGCGTTACACCAATGAAGGGTGCTCACCGCTTCGGGATCAAGGGCAAGCTAGCTCCTCGCTATATTGGCCCATTCACTATTCTCGAGAGGCGTGGAAAGGTGGCATATCAACTGGAGCTTCCGCCGAACCTTTCTCAGGTTCACGATGTGTTCCATGTATCACAGCTCCGCCGCTGCTTCAAGGACCCAATCCGAGCAGTGGATCATGAAGTGCTCGAATTGCAACAGGACCTCTCCTATAAAGAGCATCCGGTCCGCATTCTCGACCAAGCTGAACGCCGCACCCGCCAGAAGGCGATCAAGTTCCTCAAAGTCCAGTGGTCGCACCATTCTGAAGATGAAGCCACTTGGGAACGTGAGGATCGCCTGCGTGATGAATACCCCGCACTGTTTCCTTCTACCTCCTAAATCTCGGGACGAGATTTCTTGTAGTGGAGGAGATTTGTAACGCCCGGATAATTAGGCTACAGTAAAACTCTTCTAATGATGCCATGTCATCCGTGTTACTGTTGCTAATCAAGTGGTAGTTCAAAATCATTGCAATTCAAAATATGAATTAGTGACAAACACCCTAAGTTTTCAAAAGGCAAAGCGAAAATGTTCGGGGGTTGCCAAATATTGCACTGGTAATTATGGTGAAGCAAACACCATTTTATAAAATGCCTAAATGCCCTAAAACTAAATAAAACAGAAAGGGAAAATAAATAAAAGAAAGAGATTAAAAAAACAAAACAAAAGGGGGGGGAAGCCCCCTGGACCAGGCAGCCCAACCCACCCGCACGGCCACCGCCCAACCCCCTGGCCCGCAGTCAGCCTGGCCGGCCCAGCCGGCCCAGCTCCCACACCGCGTCCCCTTCCCCTGTTCCCCCGACCCGGGTCGGAACAGGGCACGTCCCAGCCGAACCCACCTCGCCGGCGACGAGGCGAGGGGATAAGGACGCCGACGCCGCGCCCTTCGGTCTCTCCTCCCACTCGCCCCACTCTCCCCTCGGTCCTTGCGCCTTCCCCCTCAGATCCACCGCGCTTCCCTTCGTTCCCCTCCGTAACCGAGCGCCGCCGTCGCCATGGCTGCGCCATAACCGCGGCCACCGGCCACCCCGCGCCTCGCTAGCACGTCCACGAGACGCGTCGACGACCTCTACTTCGGCTACGCCTCGCCATCGAGCTCGAGGAGCACCGCAGGCTACGGATCGAGTCGTCTGCTTCCTCGACGGCCGCCGGCGATCCCCTTCCTCCCCGGCGAGCTCTGCTGCTCCTAAGCCACCACGGGTCTTTCTTGACCACTCGGTGAGCTCCACTCCGTCCTCTCCCCCTCTCCTTCTTCGCCTCACGGTGCCCTAGCTAGCTACCGCCGAAGCACCCGACCGCGCCGCCGCCTGCACGCGTCGCCGGCGCCCTTCCGGTGACCAAATGGTCACGGGGCCGAGTCCTTTGTGCTCAGCGCGTCGCGCAGCTCCCCCCTGGCCTTCCCGTTAGCCCCGAAGCGCGCGGTGTCGCCATCTTCATTTCGCGCCCGAACCACCTCACCGCCGACGAGCTCGTGGCGCTCGACTCCGGCCACCACCGCCTCTACAACCACCCCCACTCACTTCGCCGTCGTCTTGCCGTTCGAACGCGACCGGTCCCGCTCGGTTTGGTGCCCTATGGGCGAAACCCGCCACTATCCCAAGCCGCGCCGCCGCGAAAACGGACTCGCCGGTGTCTAAACGCCGGCCGGCTGATGTGGCATGTGTGGGGTCCACCCCCTGGGTCACTGCCTGTGGGCCTGGGGCCCCAACTGGCCAAGTTGACCGGGTCAACTACGCTGATGTGGCAGCCACTGCCACTGACATGCGGGCCCCATGTCTTAAAACGAATAAAAATAAATAGATAAATTGCTAATTAATTAAATTAATTAATTAAACACTAATCTCTCACTGACTACCGGGCCCCACCCACTAATTAACCCAATTTAGTTAGTTTTAGAATTCTGTTAATATCCCTGACAATGACATGTGGGTCCCACTGGACCCACCTGTCTGGTTTGACTGGTCAACTGACCAGTTGACCTGCTGACATCACTCTGATGTCATGCTGACGTCATCATTCACTGTTTTGGATAATGTTGGAATTAAATAACTAAATAAAATCAGAAAATGATTTAAATCTTTAGAAAATCATATCTTTTAATCCGTAACTCGGATGAAAATACTTTCTACATGAAAGTTGCTCAGAACGACGAGACGAACCCGGATACGCAGCCCGTTCGTCCACCACACACCTCTAACATACCAAACACGCAACTTTCCCCCTCCGGTTCATCTGTCCGAAAACGCGAAACACCGGGAATACTTTCCCGGATGTTTCCCCCCTTCGTCGGTATCACCTACTACCGCGATTGGGCACACCTAGCATCGTTACTTGTCATGTCATGCATCGATATGCATTTGTTTGCATTGTATTCATTGTTTCTTCCCCCTCTTCTCTCCGGTAGACTACGAGACCGACGCTGCTGCTGCCCAGTTCGACTACGGAGTTGACGACCCCTCTCTCTTGCCAGAGCAACCAGGCAAGCCCCCCCCTTGATCACCAGATATCGCCTATTCTACTCTATACTGCTTGCATTAGAGTAGTGTAGCATGTTACTGCTTTCCGTTAATCCTATTCTGATGCATAGCCTGACATTGTTGCTACATCTGTTGATACCTTACCTGCAATCCTAAATACTTAGTATAGGATGCTAGTTTATCATTGTTGGCCCTACATTCGTGTCAGTCTGCCTTGCTATAATATTGGGCCGTGATCACTCGGGAGGTGATCACGGGTATATACTATACATACATACATACTATACAGATGGTGACTAAAGTCGGGTCAGCTCGAAGAGTACCCGCGAGTGATTCACTGATTGGGGGCTGAAAGGACCTTTGTCCCGACGGCCCTCTGTGTGGATCTTTGAGGCGGAGCGACAGGGCAGGTTGAGACCGCCTAGGAGAGAGGTGGGCCTGGCCCTGTTCGGTGATCGCGGATACTTAACACGCTTAACGAGATCTTGGTATTTGATCTGAGTCGGCTACGAGCCTATACGCACTAACCATCTACGTGGGAGTAGTTATGGGTATCCCGGCGTCGTGGTATCAGCCGAAGCACTTCAGACATCAGCGACGGAGCGGCGCGCGCCGGATTGGAACGTAAGCCTGCTCTTGTATTAAGGGGGCTAGTTCTGCTTCCGGCCGCCCACGCAACGTGCAGGTGTGCTATGGGCGATGGGCCCAGACCCCTGTGCGCTTAGGTTTAGACCGGCGTGCTGGCCTCTCTGTTTTGTCTAGGTGGGGCTGCGACGTGTTGATCTTCCGCGGCCGGGCATGACCCAGGAAAGTGTGTCCGGCCAAATGGGATCAAGCGTGTTGGGGAATGTGGTGCACCCCTGCAGGGAAGTTAATCTATTCGAATAGCCGTGATCTTCGGTAACAGGACGACTTGGAGTTGTACCTTGACCTTATGACAACTAGAACCGGATACTTAATAAAACACACCCTTCCAAGTGCCAGATATAACCGGTGGTCGCTCTTCCTCAGGGATATGAGGAGGGGATCGCCGGGTAGGATTATGCTATGAGATGCTACTTGGAGATGCTACTTGGAGGACTTCGACCTACCCTCTTCTGCCTGTTGCAAGACGAAGGTGACCAGAAGCGTAGTCTTCGATAAGACTAGCTATCCCCCTTTATTCTGGCATTCTGCAGTTCAGTCCACTGATATGGCCTCCTTACACATATACCCATGCATATGTAGTGTAGTTCCTTGCTTGCGAGTACTTTGGACGAGTACTCACGGTTGCTTTCTCCCCCCTTTTTTCCCCTTTCCTTTCTTCCTGGTTGTCGCAACCAGATGCTGGAGTCCAGGAGCCAGACGCCACCGTCGACGACGACCCCTACTACACCGGAGGTGCCTACTACTACGTGCTGCCCGCTGACGACGACCTGGAGTAGTTAGGAGGATCCCAGGCAGGAGGCCTGCGCCTCTTTCGATCTGTATCCCAGTTTGTGCTAGCCTTCTTAAGGCAACTTGTTTAACTTATGTCTGTACTCAGATATTGTTGCTTCCGCTGACTCGTCTATGATCGAGCACTTGTATTCGAGCCCTCGAGGCCCCTGGCTTGTATTATGATGCTTGTATGACTTATTTATGTTTTAGAGTTGTGTTGTGATATCTTCCCGTGAGTCCCTGATCTTGATCGTACACGTTTGCGTGCATGATTAGTGTACGATTGAATCGGGGGAGTCACAGACATGAAACACAACTCACGATAAGGAGTATAACCACTAGCTGGACTCAAGTGTTGTGAAGCTGCTATAATTAGTCGGTCTCAAGTTATTCTCTAAACATCCAATGTCGTTGGTCAGGACAAATACCATTGTTGTTTCCATGATCTATTAAGGGCATAAAATATTCTAGCACAAAACTGGGAGCATGATGGGAAATGAAGCCTTTATCTCTCGCGCAAGGATGATGCCACTGAGAGATGCCTTGACATTCTGGGCATGAGGAGGATGTCGAGGATGTATCCCTTGACCTTGTAGTTCAGTTGAGGATGACAAACATGTAAATTGTCACCTAATAGTATCGGAGGAGGATATGTACTGAGGATTTCTCCACAAGTACTAGTGTAGGATGCTAAAAGTATAGGCCATCCTCTACTCGCGCATAAAGAGGATGAACATCATATTATCGTTGATGTCAAAGAAGATAAGGTTAATGTCCATGATAAGTAGGTACCAGAGGAGGAAGACAATAGAATAAGACTTACTAACACATAATACAAACTTACCTTATATCACTTCATGTGCTTTCACATGAGAGTTCCCCCGGTATCTTGTATTTTCACAATACTTATCTCTCCCTTCCATGTGTTTAAGAGTGATTTTTGGTGCCATACAACGAAACCGATTATTGAGTCCTTGTTTGTATCGACTGTTGACGTTCCTTTCCAAAACCCATGTTTTTATAGGACTATTATTATGTCCTTCTATCCGAGACATACATAAATATATGAACCACTTTTCTCCTAGAAAGTGGGAGGAGTGTATGTTTCATCTTCCAGAGAAGCCTTCCAATCTTTCAAAACCATAGCGATTATTCCCGGACCTTGGGTGCAATATGGGACACAACTCATGACCAGGAGTAGAACCGCCAGGTGGCCTCAAGTGTTGTGAACCTGCAATAATATAGTCGGTCTGAAGTCATTCGCTAAACCTCAAATGTCGTTGATCAGTAGAAATACCGTGGTTGTTTCCATGATTTATTAAGGCTTGAAATATTCTGGAGCAAAATTGGGAGGGCGATGGGAAATCAAGCCTTGATCTCCTGCACAAGAAGGATGCCAATGAAAGAGGCCTTGACATTCTGGGGCATGATAAGGATGTCGAGGATGTAATCCTTGACCTGGTAGTTTGGTTGAGGATGTCGAGCATGTACTCGTAACTTAGTAGTACAGGAGGATGATATGAACAATATGATCCTTGCTCTGCTAGTACCAGAGGAGGACGCCAGAAATATAGGACATCATCTACTATGCATGAAGAGGATGAAGAGGGTATAATCATTGATCAGAAACAAGAGGAGGAGGTCGTTGAGAGGAAAGTACCAAAGGAGGACAATGATAGATTAAGACTAACAATTATGTGGTCTAATAGATAATACAAACACATCGTATTTCACTTCTTGTGCTTCAACATGAGTTGCCATGGTTTCTTGTATTTTCACAATATTTATCTCTCACTTGCATGTGTTTAGTGGTAATTTTTGGTCCAGTACAATGAAAAGGATTATTGGGTCTTGGTTTGAATCAACTCTTGATGTGCCTTTCCAAAAGCAACAAGTACGAAAGGAGGACAATGATAGAATAAGAGTTACAATTATGTGGTCTAACAGATAGTACAAACTTACCATATATCACTTCTTGTGCTTCGAAATGACTTCCCCTGGTTTCTTGTGTTGTCACGATACTTATCTCTCACTTGCTTGTTTTTAGTGTTGATGTTCGGTTTCGTAAAAGGAAAGCGATTATTGGGTCTTGGTTTGTATCAAACTGTTAGCATGCCTTTCCCAAGGCCATATTTTTCGTGGACTGTTATTATGTCCTTCTCTCCGGGACATACATAAGTATATGATCCATTTTCTCCTAGAAAGGGAGAAAAGTGTATGTTTCATTTTCCAGAGAAGCCCTCCAATATTTCCAAACCATACAAACGGTTGATCTTGGGTGCTATTGGATTATATGGTAGGGTGTGTCAACTGCAAATTAAAATTTACCTACATGCAAAAAAACCAAGTACATGCTATGGGAGATGGATCACAGATCTTTACCACTAGACACGCAGTGCCGTGCAGTGGAAGTAGAGTTGAGGCAGTGCATCCAAAGTCGTATCCTCCTCATCCGATCTCGCTCGAGCAACCAGAGTGGATCCCGTGTACAAGTTTTCCGGAGCGGCGCAAGTGCACCGCCTCTAGCGGTATCCGCGCGTGCAAGAGGAACACTGTGCGGCGGACTACTAGGTGCAATCACACAGTCGGCGGCAAGTGGAGATGGCTATTCGCAACACATGCAAACACTAGTGACAGTGCCGAAGCGATCAACCGCATGAGTGTGCCCAACCCCCACTATATATAGGCACTCGTCGTGGGCTCAACATTTGGGCCTCGCACAAATCCTAAAGCCCACAAGTCTACTTGGCGATGATCCAAGTCCAGCTCGGATCACTTCCGATCGGTGTCCTCGGATCCAACCTCGTAGGTTCTTTCTCTTAAGCACGCGACCCCTTAGGTTCAAGTCTGCTTGGTCATAGTTCGGATCACCTCCGACCTACACGGTTGGTAGCAGCCTCTAGCAAGGCATGCCAACCACCAAGTAGACTATGAAGCTAGTTAGGTAAACCTATACAACATGTCACACTCATGTTCCCTTTGTGACATGATATATGTTGTCGGGCTCAAGGCGAGTCTGTTATCCTTGTGCTAGCCCGGCCACTTTCTCGTTCCAGTGATGCCGACCACTAACCAGATTATCTCATAATCCCTGTCACATGGCCATGCTTATCTTGGTCGGATCACACGAGGGGCCCAGAGTATATCTCGCCTGATCGGAGGGGCAAATCTCATCTTGCTCGACCATGTCTCGCAGCATGGGTCTGGAGAAGCCCGAAACCTACCTTTGTAACTACTCAGTCACCGAGTAGCGTTTGGTCGGCCCAAAGCAGGTCTGTCACCATCCCGAGTACATGCTCCATCTTAGGTCTTAGGACATAGAACGTATGTTGTACTAGAGACTCACAGATGACATGTCGCTGTGTCTCATAGTTGGGTCTATCCGACTCGGACCTTATGTCAACTCGGATTCAACATAGGATCCGACTATGTCGAATCCGACCAGACCCTTCCGAGTCCATATTATCTGGTTAGCATCCAATGCTTCATGGCTAGTGAGACCAAGCCATCAACCATGTCATATGCTAGTCTAGTCGGATGTGCGTCCACATAACCCTTTCGACTAGGGACCTTTTAGGACAGTCATCATATAGTGCATAGTCCCACAAACAAGTCACATACTTGCTGATACACATCATTGACAATCTCCAAGCACTATCTTTATTCATAAGCACATAGGAAATATCATCATACATGATTGCCTCTAGGGCATATCTCCAACATGTGCGACATGGGACACAACTCACGACAAGGAGTAGAACTGCTAGGTGGACTCAAGTGTTGTGAAGTTGCTATAATATAGTCAGTCTCAAATCATTCGCTAAACATCAAATGTCATTGGTCAGGAGAAATACCGTGCTAGTTTCCATGACTTCTTAAGGCTTGAAATATTCTGGTGCAAAATTGGGAGGCCGATGGGAAATCAAGCATTTGTCTCCTGCGCAAGAAGGATGCCAATGGAAGACGCCTTTACATTATGGGGCATGAGAAGGATGTCGAGGATGTAATCCTTGACCTGGGTGTTCAGTTGAGGATAACGAACATGTAAGTTGTGACCTAATTGTCTAGGAAGACAATATGTACTAAGGCTTTCTCCACAAATACCGGTGGAGGACGCTAAAAGTATAGGCCATCGTCTACTCGTGCATAAAGAGGATGAATAACATATTATCGCTGATCTGGAAAAAGACAAGGTTGATGTCCATGATAAGCAAGTACCAGAGGAGGAAGACAATAGAATAAGACTTACTAACACATAATACAAACTTACCTTATATCACTTCTTGTGCTTTCACATGAGTTCCCCCAGTATCTTGTATTGTCACAATACTTATCTCCCCTTTGCATGTGTTTAGCATCGATTTTTTGGTCCCATATAACGAAACTGATTATTGAGTCTTGGTTTGTATCGACTGTTGATGTTCCTTTCCAAAACCCATATTTTTATAGGATTATTATTATGTCCTTCTATCTGAGACATACATAAATATATGAACCACTTTTCTCCTAGAAAGTGGGAGAAGTGTATGTTTCATTTTCCAGAGAAGCCTTCGGATCTTTCAAAACCATAGCGATTGTTCCTGGACCTTGGGTTCAATATGGGACACAACTCATGACCAGGAGTAGAACCGCTAGGTGGTCTCAAGTGTGAACCTGCAATAATATAGTCGGTCTCATGTCGTTTGCTAAATCTCAAATGTCGTTGGTCATGAGAAATACCGTGGTTGTTTCCATGATTTATTAAGGCTTGAAATATTCTGGTGCAAAATTGATAGGACGATGGGAAATCAAGCCTTGATATCATGCGCAAGAAGGATGCCAATGAAAGAGGCCTTGACATTCTTGGGCATGAGAAGGATGTCGAGGATGTAACCCTTCACTTGGTAGTTTGGTTGAGGATGTTGAGCATATTGTCATCACCTAGTACTCCAGGAGGAGGATATGAACAATATGATCCTTGCTCTGCTAGTACCAGAGGAGGATGTCAGAAATATAGGCCATCATCTACTGTGCATTTAGAAGATAAGAGGGTATAATCATAGATCTGAAATGAGAGGAGGAGGTAATTGATAAGCAAGTACCAAAGGAGGAGAACGATAGAATAAGACTTACAATTATGTGGTCTAATAGATAATACAAACACACCATATTTCACTTCTTGTGCTTGAACATGAGTTGCCCCGGTTTCTTGTATTGTCACAATAATTATCTCTCACTTGCATGTGTTTGGTGGTGATTTTTGGTCTAGTACAATGAAAAGGATTATTGGGTCTTGCTTTGTATCAACTGCTGATGTGCCTTTCCATAAGAAAGCAAGTACAAAAGGAGGACAAAAATAGAATAAGACTTACTATTATGTGGTCTAACCGATAATACAAACTTACCATATATCACTTCTCGTGCTTCCACATGACTTCCCCCAGTTTCTCGTATTGTCACAATACTTACCTCTCACTTGCTTGTTTTTAGTGTTGATGTTCGGTTCCGTATAAGGAAATCGATTATTGGGTCTTGGTTTGTATCAACTATTACCGTGCGTTTCCAAAGGCCATATTTTTCGAGGACTGTTATTATGTCCTTCTCTCTGGGACATACATAAGTATATGATCCATTTTTCTCCTAGAAAGGGAGAAATGTGTATGTTTCATTTTCTGTAGAATCCCTCCGATCTTTCCAAACCATACCAATTGTTAACCCTAGGTGCGACATGGGGCACAACTTACGACGAGGAGTAGAACCGCTAGGTGGACTCAAGTGTAGTGACGCTGCTACAATATAGGCGGTCTCAAATCATTCGCTAAACATTTAATGTTGTTGGCGAGGACAAATACCGTTGCTCTTTCCATGATCTATTAAGGGCATAAAATATTCTAGCGCAAAACTGGGAGGACGATGGGAAAGGAAGCCTCTATCTCGTGCGCATGGAGGACACATTTGAGAGATGCCTTGACATTCTGGGCATCAGGAGGATGTATCCCTTGACCTGGTAGTTCAGTTGAGGATGATGAACATGTAAGTTGTCACCTAATAGTCTAGCAGTAGGATATGTACTAAGGCTTTCTCCACAAGTACTAGTGGAGGACGCTAAAAGTATAGGCCATCATGTATTCGTGAATAAAGAGGATGAACATCATATGATCATTGATTTGAAAGATGACAAGTTTGATGTTCATGATAAGGAAGTACCAGAGGAGGAAGACAACATAATAAGACTTACTAACACATAATACAAACTTACCTTATATCACTTCTTGTGCTTTCACATGAGTTCCCCCGATATCTTCTATTGTGACAATACTTATCTCTCCCTTGCATGTGTTTATCAGTGATTTTTGGTCCCATACAACGAAACCGATTATTGAGTCTTGGTTTGTATCAACTGTTGACGTTCCTCTCCAAAATGCATGTTTTTATATGACTATTATTATGTCCTTCTATTCGGGACATACATAAATATATGAACCACTTTTCTCCTAGAAAGGGGGAGAAGTGTATGTTTCATTTTTCAGAGAAGTCTTCCGATCTTTCAAAACCATAGCGATTGTTCCTAGACCTTGGTTGCAATATGGCACACAACTCATGACCAGGAGTAGAACCGCTACGTGGCCTCAAGTGTTGTGAACCTGCAACAATATTGTCGGTCTCAAGTCGTTCCCTAAATATCAAATGTTGTTGGTCAGGAGAAATACCGAGGTTGTTTCCATGATATATTAGGGCTTGAAATATTCTGGGGCAAAATTGGGAAGGCGTTGGGAAATCAAGCCCTGATCTCCTGTGCAAGAAGGATGCCAATGAAAGATACCTTGAGATTCTGGGGCATGAGAAGGATGTCGAGGATGTAACCCTACACCTGGTAGTTTGATTGAGGATGTCGTGCATGTAATCGTCACCTAGTAGTCCATGAGGAGGATATGAACAATATGATCTTTGCTCTGCTAGTACCACAGGAGGATTCCAGAAATATAGGCCATCATCTACTATGCATGAAGAGGATGAAGAGGGTATAATCATTCATCTGAGATAAGAGGAGGAAGATGTCATTGGTAAGAAAGTACCAAAGGAGGATAATCATAGAATAAGACTTACAATTATGTGGTCTAATAGATAGTACAAACATACCATATATCACTTCTTGTGCTTCAACACAAGTTCCCTCGGTTTCTTGTATTGTCACAATAATTATCTCTCATTTCCATTTGTTTAGTGGCGATTTTAGGTCCAATACAACGAAAAGGATTATTGGTTGTTGGTTTGTATCAACTAGTGACGTGCCTTTCAAAAGCAAGCAAGTACCAAAGAGGACAACAATAGAATAAGACTTACAATTATGTGGTCTAACAGATAATACAAACTTACCATATGTCACTTCTTGTGCTTCCACATGGCTTCCCCCGATTTCTTGCATTGTCACAATACTTATCTCTTAGTTGCTTGTTTTCGGTGTTGATTTTCAGTTCCGTATAAGGAAACTGATTATTGGGTCTTGGTTTGTATCAAATGTTAGCGTGCCTTTCCAAAGGCCATATTTTTCGAGGACTGTTATTATGAGCTTCTATCCGGGACATACATAATTATATGATCCATTTTTCTCCTAGAAAGGGAGAAAACTATATGTTTGATTTTCTACGGAAGCTTTACGATCTTTCCAAACCATACCAATTGTTGACCATGGGTGCGGCATGGGACACAACTTACAACGAGGAGTAGAAGCGCTAGCTCTCAAGTTGTGAAGCCGCTATAATATAGTCGGTCTCAAATCATTCGCTAAACATCCAATGTTGTTGGTCATGAGATATATCGTTGTTGTTTCCATGATCTATTAAGGGCATAATATATTCTAGTGCAAGACTGGGAGGATTATGGGAAATGAAGCCTTTGTCTCCCACAAAAGGAGGATGCCAATGAGAGATATGCCTTGGCATTCTGGGCATGAGGAGGATGTCGAGGTGGTATCCCTTGACCTGGTAGTTTAGTTGAGGATGACGAACATGTAAGTTGTCACCTAATAGTCTAGGAGGAGGATATGTAATAAGGCTTTCTCCACAAGTACTAGTGGAGGACGCTAATATTATAGGCCATCATGCACTCGTGCATAAAGAGTATGAACAACATATCATCATTGATCTAAAGAAGTTAAGTTTGATGTCCATGATAAGCAAGTAGTAGAGGAGGAAGACAATAGAATAAGACTTACTAACACGTAATACAAACTTACCATATATGACTTCTCGTGCTTCCATATGAGTTCCCCCGGTTTCTTGTATTGTGACAATACTTATTTCTCCCTTGCATCTGTTCAACAGTGATTTTTTGTCCCATACAACAAAACCAATTATTGAGTCTTGGTTTCTATCAACTGTTGACGTTCCTTTCCAAAACCCATGTTTTTATAGAACAATTATTATGTCCTTCTATCCGGGACATACATAAATATATGAACCACTTTTCTCCTAGAAAGGGGGAGAAGTGTATGTTTCATTTTCTAGAGAAGCCTTCCGATCTTTCAAAACCATAGCGATTGTTCCTGGACCTTGGGTGAAATATGGGACACAATTCATGACCAGGAGTAGAACCCCTAGGTGGCCTCAAGTGTTGTGAACCTGCAATAATGTAGTCCTTATCAAGTCATTCACTAAACATCAAATTTTTTTGGTAAGGAGAAATACCGCAGTTGTTTCCATCATTTACAATGGCTTGAAATATTTTGGTGCAAAATAGGGAGGGTGATGGGAAATCAAGCCTAGATCTCCTACGCAAGAAGGATGCCAATGAAAGAGGCCTTGACATTCTAGGGCATGAGAAGGATGTCGACGATGTAACCCTTGACCTGGTAGCAGTTTGGTTTAGGATGCCGAGCATGTAATCGTCACGTAGTCCTCCATAAGGAGGATATGAACAATATGATCCCTGCTTTGCTAGCATCAAAGGAGGATGCCAGAAATATAGGCCATCATCTACTATGCATGAAGAGGATGAAGAGGGTATAATCATTGATTTGAAATAAGACGAGGAGGATGTCATTGATAAGAAAGTACCAAATGAGGACAATGATTGAATAAGACTTACAGTTATGTGGTCTAATAGATAATACAAACATACCATATATCACTTCTTGTGCTTCAACATGAGGTCCCCCAGTTTCTTGTACTTTCACAATAATTATTTGTCACTTGCATGTGTTTAGTGCTGAATTTTGGTCCAGTACTATGAAAAGGATTAGTGGGCTTTGGTTTGTATCAACTGGTGATGTGCCTTTCCAAAATCAAGCAGGTACCAAAGGAATACAACAATATAATAATACATACAATTATGTGGTCTAACAGATAATACAAACTTACCATATATCACTTCTTGTGCTTCCACATGACTTCTCTCGGTTTCTTGTATTATTAATACTTATATCTCACTTGCTTGTTTTTAGTGTTGATTTTTGGCTCCGTATAAGGAAACTGATTATTGGGTCTTGTTTTGTATCAATTATTAGCGTGCCTTTGCAAAGGCGATATTTTTTAAGCACTGTTAACATGTCCTTCTCTCCGGGACATACATAAGTATATGATCCATTTTTCTCCTAGAAAGGGAGAAAAGTGTATGTTTCATTTTCCAGAGAAGCCTTATGATCTTTCCAAACCATACCAACTGTTGACCCTGGGTGCGACATGGGACACAACTCACGACGAGGAGTAGAACCGCTAGGTGGACACAAGTGCTATGAACCTGCTATAATATAGTCGGTCTCATGTCATTCGTTAAACATCCAATGTTGTTGGTGAGGAGAAATACCATTGTTGTTTCCACGATCTATTAAGGGCACAAAATATTCTAGCGCAAAACTGGGAGCACAATGGGAAATGAAGCCTTTATGTCCCATGCAAGGAGGATGCCAATGAGAGATGCCTTGACATTCTGGGCATGAGGAGGATGTCGAGTATGTATCCCTTCACCAGGTAGTTCAGTTGAGGATGACGAACATGTAACTTGTCACCTTATAGTCTAGGAGGAGGATATGTACTAAGGCCTTCAACACAAGTACTAGTGGAGGATGCTAAAAGTATAGGCCATTGTCTACTCGTGCATAAAGAGGATGAACAACATATGATCTTTGATATGAGAGAAGACAAGGTTGATGTGCATGATAAGCAAGTACCAGTGGAGGAAGACAATAGAATAAGACTCACTAATATATAATACAAACTTACCTTATATCACTTCTTGTGCTTTCGCATGAGTTCCCCTAGTATCTTATATTGTCATAATACTTATCTCTCCCTTGCATGTTTTTAGCAGTGATTTTTGGTCCCATACAACGAAACCGATTATTGAGTCTTGGTTTGTATCAACTGTTGACGCCCTCTCCAAAACCCATGTTTTTATAGGACTATTATTATGTCCTTCTATCTGGGACATACATAAATATATGCACCACTTTGCTCCTAGAAAGGGGGAGAAGTGTATGTTTCCTTTTCTAGAGAAGCCTTACAATCTTTCAAAACCATAGTGATTGTTCCTGGACCTTGGGTGCAATATGGGACACAACTCATGACCAAGAGTGGAACCGCTAGGTGGCCTCAAGTGTTGTAAACCCGTAATAATACGATCGGTCTCAAGTCATTCGCTAAACATCAAATGTTGTTGGTCAGGAGAAATACCGTGGTTGTTTCCATGATTTATTAAGGCTTGAAATATTCTGGTGCAAAATTGGGAGAGCGTTGGGAAATCAAGCCTTGATTTCCTGCACAAGAAGGATGCCAATGAAAGATTCCTTGACATTCTGGGGCATGAGAAGGATGTCGAGGATTTAACCCTTCTCCTAGTAGTTTGGTTGAGGATGTCGAGCATGTAATCGTCACCTAGTAGTCCATGAGGAGGATATGAACGATATGATCCTTGCTCTGCTAGTACTAGAGGAGGACGCCAGAAATATAGGCCATCATCTACTTTGAATGAAGAGGATGAAGAGGGTATAATCATGATCTGAAATAAGAGGAGGATGATGTCATTGATAATAAAGTACCAAAGGTGGACAATGATAAAATAAGACTTGCAATTATGTGGTCTAATAGATAATACAAACATACCATATATCACTTCTTGTGTTGCAACACGAGTTCCCCCAGTTTCTTGTATTGTCAGAATAATTATCTCTCACTTGCATGTGTTTAGTGGTGATTTTTGGTCTAGTACAATGTCGGTGCAACAAATTCTGGGGCCCTTGCCCAGGCTGTGCACAGGCCTAAGGACAACATTGCAGCACCCAAGATCAGACCAAGCACAAGAGATCAACTCTTTGAAGGATTAAAGTACAGATCAAGAAGACCAAGACGAGCTAGTGAAGCAAGATATCACTAAGGGAGAAACCTCCCTTGACGGGAAGGCGAGCCTGGCAAGGTTGGGGTTACCACGGAAGCAAGCTTCCAGATCGTCCCGGCAGGCTTGCCGGGGCTTGCGGAGGCAAACCACTCCACCGCACCACCTCACAGCAACGCAAGTCATCGATCAGTTCAGTGTCAAGCTCCTAAGTGACAAAGCGGCTGCCTCCTGCCGCATGACAGCCACTTCCTACGAAAAATGCCTCCAAATGACACCCGTCCTAAGATGTGTCAAGCAAGCAGACGTGAAGCTGGCAAAATAGCCCAGCAAGGCTTGCCGGGCGCACCACAGCGCATTTAATGTGCTCTGTCCACCTGCAGAGTTAGGTATGATAGCACTGTTTGCTATCTAACAGTGTGTAAAAGACGGATTTGCGACTATGATGACCCCTTTATCTGTAAAAGGAGGCCCATGGCAACCGTAGAGAGGATTCGGACCCTCAGACATTCATACGCGCGTAGCTACTCTCGCCCCAAGGCAACCTTGCTGGGCAAGAGCGCTGCGTTCTCCACCATTATCCACCAACAATCCACCAAAGCAGGAGTAGGGTTTTACCCCTCGTGGCGGCCCGAACCTAGGTAAATATTGCCTGTGTGATCTTTGTCGTGCTGTGTTGCGCTTCTCCTCTCTTTGTGCAACGTGCGCATTCCCTTTGCGGAACCAAAAGGGGCTCATGGTCCCATAGGTGGCCGTGGTTTCCCATGACATCTTTGGCGCGCCAGCTAGGGGGAGTCACTTGTGTGAACCTGAGAGCGTAAGTAGCGCATCATCTTCATCGACATTTTCATCATCAGCGGCTCCTTCGACTTTGGCACCCAAGAAGAAGCCCGTGCCGCAGATCACCCGTCCACCTTGAAGGCACTGCTGCCTGTGACCGCCGATGCCGCAGGGAATGCGGGGACTCATGAGGATGTGGACGTTGTGGGGGACATGCTCGCAGGCGGTGTTGTCACCAGCTCCCCCGCGGCTGAAGCAGGAACGAGAGGCACCTGAGAAGGACACCGCCAGTAACATCCCGGTGACCATGCTCCATGAGGTATGGGTAGAGAGATAATTCCTTCTATCCCTCCCTGCCTAGCCGAGGGGCATAGCCACGGTGGTGACGTTCGCCCTGAGGCGAATAGCAATCCTTCGGCCGCCCCTGCCGTGGACGCGGTCGCAGGACATGTAGCACCCCCCCCCAGAGCAAATTGGCCATCCAATGCTCCGAACGGGGTCATTGGTGCACACACGCCACCACCTCATCACCACACCATTCAAGCGACTGGCTCCCGACGGTGGGAGCCCGATGCCGCCACTGCTGGCACCGTCAGGAGCCGGGCGGCGCTGCTTCTATATCATCCTCACTTATGCCAAGTACCGCTTTGGAGGCCATGGCGCGGGCCCGGCTACTGCTGAGATTTCCGCTGGCAGCTGATCAGATGGATGAGTGGAGAGCCACCATTCAGAGTCTGATTGGTTGTACCGAGGCTGGAGGCTCACAGCAAGCTGGCCCTCCACAGCCTCCCTAGATGATGACGGTAGCCCATGCAGCTGGCCATGCGGAAGGGGCCACCCCCACGGTGCAATCCCCACCGCAGCAACCAATATGAGTGCTGCACGACCAAGAGCTTGATGGTGTCTCGATGGCTTCATCTGATCCTTGAGCATGTCAAGGACGACGGTGAGTCCCGGAGGACAGGCAGAGGGAAGGCGCGCGCTTCACCATCGAGCGACGCCGCGACAACCACCGCCGGTCCGATGGGTGCGATGGCCCCGACGTCGACGAGCCCGCGCACGACGAAGGCGGATACCTACCCTTCGAGGCTGGGTGCTCTTCCTTCACTCGTGAGCTGCGGCAAGTTCATTGGCCGTCAGCTCACACGTTCAAGCCAGAGATACCAAAGAAGTATGATGGGAGACTGAACCCGACAGAGTTCTTGAGTGTCGGTGTCAAAACCGGCGGATCTCGGGTAGGGGGTCCCGAACTGTGCGTCTAGACCGGATGGTAACAGGAGGCAAGTGACACAAAGTTTTACCCAGGTTTGGGCCCTCTTGATGGAGGTAAAACCCTACGTCCTGCTTGATTAATATTGAAGATATGGGTGTTACAAGAGTAGATCTACCATGAGATCAGAGAGGCTAAACCCTAGAAGCTAGCCTATGGTATGATTGTATGTTGTGATTGTTGTCCTACGGACTAAAACCCTTCGGTTTATATAGACACCGGAGAGGGTTAGGGTTACACAAGGTCAGTTACAAAGGAGGAGATATCCATATACGTATTTCCTAGCTTGCCTTCCACGCCAAGTAGAGTCCCATCCGGACACGAGACGAAGTCTTCAATCTTGTATCTTCATAGTCTAACAGTCCGGCCAATGGAGATAGTCCGGCTATCCATAGACCCCCTAATCCAGGACTCCCTCAGTAGCCCCTGAACTAGGCTTCAATGACGATGAGTCCAACGCGCAGTTGTCTTCGGCATTGCAAGGCGGGTTCCTTCTCTGAACACATCACAGAAGAATTTGAATACAAGGATAGTGTCCGACCCTGCAAAATAAGTTCCACATTCCACCGCAGAGAGAATAATTTTTTTGCAAATCTAATTTACTGGCTTGTTTTGACAGCATGACGTCATGTCATGGCCCGGTGATTATTCGAACCGTTTCTCTTAACCAGCTCCACACATAACGTGAGGCGGTTTCTTGACACACCTTGCCGAAGCGGAGATCGTGTTCCCCTAATTATGGGATTCTCATTAATGTGGTCGTGGGTAACCCAACTGTGTCTAGGACCCCTAGATTATAGGCAAGTCCCAAATGGCTACGGAGAGGACGCTTGATATTCACCCTCTTTATAAGGGGACAAGGTTTTTGCTTTTTCCCTCTCGTGCTCAAGCAAGCCCTTCCCCCGCCTCGAGTTCTAACACCCAAAGCCCAGGTTAGGTGCTCCGGATCTTCAACCATGTCCGGATCCAGCCTTCAAGGCCGATGGATGCCCTCCTCTATCACGGAAGAGGACATTAAGAAGTTGAGGGAGGCCAGATACCTGACCGCCGAGGTTTCGCATCGGCTGCCTGCTCGAGGGCAGGTCGTCCCTACTCCCGAACCCAACGAGAACGTTGTGTTCGTCTCCCACTTCCTCCGAGGTCTAGGCCTCACTCTGGATCCCTTCGTCAGGGGCTTGATGTTCTATTACGGGCTAGATTTCCATGATCTAGCTCCGGACTCCTTTCTCCACATCACGACATTTATTATCGTGTGTGAGGCCTTCCTCCGTGTGACCCCTCACTTCGGCCTGTGGCTCAAGACCTTTCAAGTACAACCGAAGATGATCGAGGGGCAACATGCAGCGTGCGGAGGTGCATCAATAGGCAAGATGGCAGGAGCTCGATGGCCGAAAGGCTCCTTTCCAGAGGTGTTCAAATTATGGCAACGGGAGTGGTTTTATGTCACGACTCCCAGAAGTGCCAAGTGGGCGGCTGCCCCCGCTTTCCGCCCGGGCCCCCCACCACAGCTGATGTCATGGATTAGCAGGGGTCTAAGCTGGGGTCCAGCCAAGGACGTGCCTATACTGCAAAGCCGCATCCTAGATCTCTTCGAGGGAGATTTTAATTTGGTTGCGGTAATACAAGTTATGCTGGTTCGTCAAGTCCAGCCTTGCAAACGCCGGCCCCTGCGCTTGTGGGAGTTCAACCCAGAGGGACTACATGCCATTCAAAGTTTCCTCAGCCTGACGCACGAGGAGATGTACAAGTCATTCTTCGGACCTCAAGTGGGATGTCCGGATATCACCGAGGACATGGGCCTGAGCAGTAACCGCGCCGCCGAACAAGTAAGAAATCCCCTAGCTGAACACGCTGTCTTTCATTCGAAGTTATTTCTGAGAGTTCGCCTTTTGACCAGGACTGGCTAACAAAGGCGAAGATGATTCGGTGTTTGGCCCCCCTCCCTGAGGGTTTGGAAAATCTGGTATTGGAGAAGATGCTCGAGGTCGCACCTTGCCCGGAGCTCTTGAAGGAAGATACCGAGGGAGATAATACGGGCGGACACGGGCCCCCATCGCTATCCGCTCCAACCGAGGGAACGAGTGTCTCCACGAAGGAGGACGATCGGGGGAGGAAAAGGACTGCTTCCGAGGATCCGAAAGCCGAAGCCTCCAAATGGGAGAAGAGGTCTCCCACTGAGGGTCCTGCCTTGGGGGGTGTTTTTGCCGCACAGAGTCTGCGGGGGGATCAGCCCTCCAATGAGTCGTAAGTGATCCAAAATATTTTAATAGCAAGGGTATGCTATCTTTTTCCTCTGAGAAAATAACCACCGCATCTATCTTGCAGTTCAGGCCTCAGCCCCTCTCAAATGAGCTCGTCTTCGGGGGATCTTCTTCCAGAGATGATGGAGAGCGAAACGCCTCCCCCGGACTCCTCCGCTCCAGAAGCGGGCGACCCCGAAGTGTCATCGCGGAGGGCCTCTCCGGATCCGGTGAGGCCAGAAGATAATCCCGTAGACCCCCGAAGTCCCCAGTGTCTGGCTCCAGAAGAGAGCATACGAAAGAGTCCGGCACCGTCTGGTGTGCGGTCGGACATTTGAGGGAGTTGGTGGGGCAAGCGGCCATCTCAGAAGAGCACCGTACGGTGATGGGTACGGTGATGGAGAGAATCTCGTCTGCTGAAAGCGGATTACATGAAGCCTTTATGAGTCTATTGACAGGCTTGGAGGTATATGAGATAATATGTGATAGTACTGCACATGTTAGGTGTGCCCTGTGTAGATAGTAGCCCCTGAGACTCTAGTTGTCGCCAAGAACGGCGGCGAACAGAGGATCATATTCCCAGGCAATAACCAAACTGCCTCTATGTGCAGGTGGTGGGAGCTCCGGTGGCTAGTCGGACTAGGGAGTGTGCCCAATTAAAACGGCAACTGGATGCGGCAGACGCCGACCTCGAGCTTGTTAACAAGAGGCTTGACGAGGCACAAGGTAAGTGTTATTATCCGGTGAACGCCACATAGTAAGAGCGGCATAATGCCAGTATCTCTAATATGTTGTGACTGCAGATGGAGCTGCCACCGTGGAAGCCTTGCGGGTGGAACTTGCCCGAGCCAAGGAACAAGCAAGGATTAGTAATGCGGCTGCTTTGAAGGCGGCCGAAGAGTTGAAAGCCGAGAAGGCCGCACATTGTGAGAGTCAGGAGAAGATGGCCAAGATGGTCGTAGAATTAAAAGACACTGCCGACCGTTGCCGGGTCCTTGAGAAAGAAAACCGATCGAAGGCAACGGACCTTGAGAAGGCCGCAGCGGCAGACAAAGACACCCGTTCTGCTATGAGAGCGAAGAAGGAGGAGCTGCGGGAAGCCGGGGATATTGCGGCTAGGAAACCCTTCATGTTACGGAGGAAGTTCGGAGATCCCCGATATGCCCCTCTGGATCGGCTATGGAGTTTGGCAGATGCGTATATGGATTTGGCGGCGAGCGCTGCCGATGCAGCCAAGTACTTCCAAGGTCAGACAGATCGTGAAGTGGACAAGCTGTTATGGACGCAATTCCATGTTCCAGAGCGTCCGCTTTCATTGACTGACCAGCTAGCCGAATGGGCTAA
Source organism: Triticum dicoccoides (assembly GCF_002162155.2). Classification (NCBI taxonomy): domain Eukaryota; kingdom Viridiplantae; phylum Streptophyta; class Magnoliopsida; order Poales; family Poaceae; genus Triticum; species Triticum dicoccoides. The sequence continues at coordinate 744,794,006 of NC_041382.1, read as the reverse complement.
ACTGAATAGGTTGTCCGGACTCGCCATGAGGTCCGTTGCGGATCAGCTATGGCCGGAAAGGCCAAAGCCGAACAACTATTTCAGCTTAGTGCAGCAGTTCCTTGATGCAGTGTCGCGCATTAATGCGATGAAGAGGTCGGCGTGCATAGAAGGCTCACGAATGGCCCTTGCCCGTGTTAAAGCATACTGGGCGTAGATGGACGCTACCACTGTTGCGGTGCAGGGTTCGGCCATAGGCCAGGTGGCTGCCGAACACTATTTCGAGGAGGTTCTCGAGGGTGCTCGTTTGATAGAGGCCCAGTGCTCGAAAAATATTATGTTTGAGTGATATGTATTCTCATTGTAAGCACAATGCTTTTATGAATTTTTTATAAGGTTATTTTTATACTTTTGCCTGAAAGTAGTATGATGCCTCCTGTGCGGCCATTTATGTATACTTGTGTATAACCTGAAAGATTGCAGCCGTCGGCTTCAAGCCCCACGCATAAAATGCGGGGGTGCTCGCAAAAAATGCGTGTTCACACTTAACCCAACGTCTTGGTCCTATTAAGGAGGTGATAGCGTAGCGAGCGAGGCAACCGAACTATAATGCTTTAACACTTTCACTTAGCCATAGGAGTTTGACAGTGGGGCTACTAGATAGCCCCTGGTGGCTCCGCACTCTCCCGATCGCGGGGTGCGTACATGCCTGGCCGGGAAACGGCCCTTCGTTAAGGCAGAGGAATTCTAACATTCCGATAGGTCACCGAGTGGTTGACCAGTCTCACGCTATATCATGACAGTCAATTTTCGGCTTTCTCTACTAAGGTGCTCGTCCGGATGAACCAGCGCACAATCGCAGTAGTTCTCCTGGTGCTACCTTAGCCGGTAAAGCGGAACATAAGGCACCAAAATACAGGAGTCGGGCAAACCCAACATTTGACCAAAGACAATGATTCGGAGCTGATGCATATAAGGCCAAACTCGCGACGCCGAACACTCCCTAAGGTATTCAGTCTTTATGGTATAAACCGGGCCCAAATAGTGCCTTTCGTAAGAAACCCCTTGTGTCCAGGTACGTGCATTATTCTGACGTGGCCACATGCCAAGACGCCAGCATACTTCTCAACTGTGCTGAGAATGCGGTGGATATGTATCAACAAGAGACAGTAAAAAAGGTTTATGCAGGGTCTTAATCTGAAAAGAATCCTTGGAACGGGTCCCTGCTGCACGTCTGCGCCTGTGTCTCCGTTGTGCCGTATCCTGGACGGGTGTAGCATGATGATCATCTGTAAAAGAGAGGAGCTTAGGTGAAAAAAGTTGTCGTGCAAAAAGATAGTTGTTTAAAGAAATCATGTATAATTCTAGGTAAGTAAGAATTGCCACTTGTCTGCGCATGTTGAGCCCCTTGTATTTGTAATAGTGGTGTGATCATTGATCCGGTATAAATTGCATATGGCTGCGCTGGACTCGTCTAGCCGTGTCCGAGGTCGTGACGGCCTGCTAAATGCTTTAGTTGATGAGGCAATTTTTAGTGTGCGGCTGCCAGGGCAGCCGCATGCTCTTCGGCGCGCAGAGATCGCTTAGTACTTCCGTTCACTGTAATGATGCCATGTGGACCGGGCATCTTGAGTGTGAGGGAAGCGTAGTGTGGTATTGCGTTAAAGCGAGCGAAAGCTTCGTGTCCGAGTAGTGCTTGATAGCCACTTTGAAACAGAGCGATGTGGAATGAGCCCCTGGGCCTGGCATTACTCCTTTAAAGGTAATATTGCTATGGCAAATTTTTGTTGGGTCTATCCCCATTTCGCGGATTGTATCCTGGTATATTAGGTTTAGATTGCTGCCACCATCCATCAGGACTCGTGTGAAGTGGTATCTGTCAATTATTGGGTCTAATACCAGGGCAGCCCATCCTGCATGTTGGACACTTGCTGAGTAATCACGATGGTCGAAAGTGATCGGTTGAGACGACCAGTGGCAGGACTCCGTGGTGATAGGCCTTCGGGCGTATTTTGTTGGGAGTGTCGTTTTGTTTCTGCCATTGATCATGTGTAACACGTTTACTGTTTTGACTTCTGGTGGAAATTTCATTTGTTCCCCAGTGTCTTCCTTGAGAGGCTCATCCTCATCTTCGCTTGGTGTATCATTCCCCTTGTGTACGGCGTTTAGCTTGACGGACTGCTTGAAGACCCAACATTCTCTGTGGGTGTGATTGGCTGGTTTGCCAGGGGTGCTATGGACCTGACATATTTGGTCCAGAATTTTGTTTAGGCTGGACAGTTCGTCTCTGGCGCCTTTAGGAGGCGGCTTTTGCTGACATGGCCGAGAGCTTTTGAATCCGGCGTTTACTGTCATGCTCTTCGTGTTGTCTCTTTTATTCCGGCGTTTGTTATTGTTGTTGCCTCATGATTTCCTGTTTCCATCTCTAACTTCAGATGTACTGGGGTCGTTGGAGCTGCATCGGGCTAGCCAGCTGTCTACACCCGCGTAAAAGCAGGTCATGAGGCTTGTTAATGCTGCCATTGTTCTCGGTTTTTCTTGGCCGAGGTGTCGGGCAAGCCATTCGTCACGGATGCTGTGCTTAAAAGCTGCCAAGGCTTCGGCGTCCGAGCAGTCAACAATTTGGTTCTTTTTAGTAAGAAACCCGTGTCAAAGCTTTTGGGCTGACTCTCCGGGCTGTTGAGTTATATGACTCAAAGCATCCGCGTCTGGAGGTCGGACATAAGTCCCTTGAATGTTTGCCCAAAAAGCGTCTTCGAGCTCTGCCCAGCTTCCAATGGAGTTTTCAGGGAGGCCTTTAAGCCAATGACGAGCTGGCCCTTTGAGTTTGAGTGGTAAGTACTTGATGGCGTGGAGATCATCTCCTCGAGCCATATGGATGTGGAGGATATAGTCCTCGATCCAGACCCCAGGGTCTGTTGTTCCGTCGTATGCCTCTATGTTTACAGGTTTGAATCCCTCTGGAAATTCATGATCTAGCACCTCATCGGTGAAACATAGGGGGGGTGCGGCACCCCTGTATCTAGGTGTACCGCGTTGTTCAGATGTTTTTGTGTTATATCGTGTGCTGGGGCGCACTTGCGTGGTCCATAGATGGATCTGGTTACGATGTCCTTTTGGTGCAAGCCCTCGCGTGAATCGCGTATTGTCTTGTGGGTGGCATTGTTTGCCGCTCTATGTTGGCCGTGAGGTCGTCTATCCGACCAGGTGGCTGTTTTGATTTTTGGTTGTGAGGGGTCTGAGGCCTCCTCATCGAATTTAGGTAGCAACTTCCGCTTTGGGTAGCTCTTGGTGGGGCGATTGTCGCCATACTTTGCTACTGTGTTGAGTACTTTACTCCATCTGATTTGGAGTGTGTCATGCGCAGCCTTGAGCCTTTGCTGCTGCTTTTTCAGACTCCTCGCGGTGGCAACAAGCCTTTGACGGGCATTCTGCTGCTCCGGGTGCCTGTCCGGTGTTGTGTCGTCCGGACTATTATCTTTGACAGAATTGGTTTGTTCGGTTTGATTCTCCATATTGTCGTGATCCGGTAGTGGTTCGCCCTGCTCCAATGCTGGGTCTGTGTTATCATTATTTCTGGCAAGGCGTGATTTGGGGCGGCGCTTGCGCCGCCGCTTTGACTGCTTCTCGAGGGAATAAGCCTTCGGTGCGTCATTCTGTTCCTTGTCATCTTCCTTTGGTGTGTCCACCATGTATACGTCATATGATGAATTGGACGTCCAGCGCCCTATGGCGGTGGTTCCTCTTCGCCTCCCGCATCATCGTCCATACCGTCGATGTCTGCAGAGTCGAAGTCGAGCATGTCGGTTGAGTCATCGAGAGTGGCTATTAAGTGGGTGGTGGGTGGGCGTTGAATTTCGTCGTCTGCATCCCAATCCTATTGGCCATAATCCGGCCAGGGATCTCCAGACAAAGAGAGAGACCTTAGTGAATTCAGAATGTCGCCAAAGGGCGAGTGCTGAAAGGTATCTGCGGTGGTGAATTCCATGATCGACGCCCAATCGGATTCGGTTGGCGGGGGTGCGGGCGGTTCGGAGTCAGAAAAGGAGTCTGGCACCTTGGAGTCATGGGCTGTGCATAGGATTATGCTGGTGTTCAGCTCGATCGCCGTTGAGACTACATCCCCTGAGGCGTTGTCTAGCCACCCGTCCTCGATTAGCGTAGCTGGCTCCGAGCTAAGGGTCGGAGCTGATGTGGGCGCGGCCTCTGGGGTATCGTTAGGTGGCAAATCTAAGTCATACCCATCGCGATAGTGCGGCGCGCCCGGCTGTGGCTCGAATCCGTCGAAGATCAAGTCCCCACGGATGTTGGCCGTGTAATTCAAACTTCCAAATCTGACCTAATGGCCAGGGGCGTAGCTTTCAATCTGCTCCAGATGGCCAAGCGAATTAGCTCGCAGTGCAAAGCCGCCGAATATGAAGATCTGTCCGCGGAGAAAGGTCTCACCCTGGACCGCATCGCTATCGATGATAGTAGGAGCCATCAAGCCTAACGGCGACGACACAGAGGAACTCTCAATGAAAGCACCAATGTCGGTGTCAAAACCGGCGGATCTCGGGTAGGGGGTCCCGAACTGTGCGTCTAGGCCGGATGGTAACAGGAGGCAAGCGACACAAAGTTTTACCCAGGTTCGGGCCCTCTTGATGGAGGTAAAACCCTATGCCCTGCTTGATTAATGTTGAAGATATTGGTGTTACAAGAGTAGATCTACCATGAGATCAGAGAGGCTAAACCCTAGAAGCTAGCCTATGGTATGATTGTATGTTGTGATTGTTGTCCTACGGACTAAAACCCTTCGGTTTATATAGACACCGAAGAGGGTTAGGGTTACACAAGGTCGGTTACAAAGGAGGAGATATCCATATACGTATTGCCTAGCTTGCCTTCCATGCCAAGTAGAGTCCCATCTGGACACGAGACGAAGTCTTCAATCTTGTATCTTCATAGTCTAACAGTCCGGCCAATGGAAATAGTCTGGCTGTCCGGAGACCCCCTAATCCAGGACTCCCTCATTGAGCATCTACACCATCGCTATTCAAGTTGCCGGGGGAAGAGACGAGAAGGTTTTTGCCAACTACTTCCCTTTGGCGCTCAAGCCAAACGTGAGGTCTTGGCTGATGCACCTGCCGGAGAACTCCATCTCGACCTGGGCTGACCTGTGCCATGAGTTCATTGGTGCCTTCACGGGCGGCCACCAAGAACCAGGCGGCCCGGCGATTTGCAGCTTCTCCCGCAGAAGGAAGGAGAGACTCTATGGAAGTACATGCAGAGGTTTAGCCAAGTCCACATAAATATTCCAGATATCCACCCGGCAGCTGTGATAGCTGCGTTCCAGTCCAACGTGCGCAACCTTTGGATACATTCCAAGATGAATGTTCGGTTGCCCAAGACTGTGAAGGAGCTTTACACCTTGGTGGACAAGTGTGCTCGGGTGGAGGAAGGGAGAAAACTCCCTGGAGAGGAAGATGGCGTCGACATCGACTCAGAGGATGACGACAAGGCCACCAGCCAAAAGAAGAACAAGAAGCATAACAAGAGGCGCAAGGATAAGGCAGTAACAACCGTTGAGGGATCGCGCACACCTAGTACCAGCAAGAAGGTTAAGGCTAAAGCCCCCGGCAAGGAAGTTGCTGCATGCACCGATTGTCGGGAGGTTGCGGCTGCCGAGAAGGCTGGGAAAGGTGATGGTCCGTACTGCAAGATTCATCGGACCAAGGGCCACGATCTCCAGGATTTCCATCAAGTTGAATAGCTCATCAAGAAGTAGAGGGCTGGGTATGAGAAGCATGACAAGGAAAAAGGTCAGAATGGCACTGGCGTGAAGGGTCGAGGCGGCGAAGCAAGTCGCTCCGGCAAGGATCCTCAGAATCAAGGAAAACCCGCCAAAGGCCGTGAGAAGGAGTATCACAAGGATGAAAGTGATGGAGGGGATGAAGAGGAAACCACTGAGTAGGAATTCCAGAGGGCCACTAACGCCATGTGCATTGACGAGGGTGCATCTCTGCACTCCTCTCACCGCCAGCTTAAACAGTGGGCACGTGAGGTCAATGTTGTGGAGCCAACAACAGACTCTCAGAAGCCACTCAAGTGGTCATGCACACCTATCATCTTTGACGAAGTGGACCACCCTGACCGCACCACCGCGGTAGGGTGTTTGCCGTTGTTGGTCTCACCAACAATCCGCAACCTCAAAGTCACAAAGATGTTGGTTGACGGCGGGGCCGGGTGAATCTGATTTCCCCAAAAGTCATCAGCAGACTTCAGATAGAAGAGGAAGAGCTCAAGGTCACGGGCACGTTTCAAGGAATCAATCCCGGAAGGATTCATCCTAATGGAAAGATCATGTTGCCAGTGACATTTCGGAGGAGAGTTGAACTACCAGATTGAGAAGGTTGTGTTTGATGTGGTCGACCCCCCCTTTCTGTACAATGGAATCCTTGGGCGCCCAGCTCTGGCCAAATTCATGGCAGCATCCCACTATGCCTACAACACCTTGAAGATGCCAAGGCCGGTGGGCGTCATTTCCGTTCCGTCAGACAAGAAGGACACAATTATTTGCGTGGATAAGATGTACCGGGACGCAGTTGCGGCAGAGGCCGCTGAAGCCGCAGCTCCCGCCAAGGAAAGCAAAAGAAAGAAAAAGGCTAGCAGGGATGCTAGCAAGGAATCCGGGAAGCATACCTCTTCGGAGTATGTTGCGCCTGTTGATGACTTGCCGGAGAGTTCCAACAGCAAGAGATCCAAGGCTGCTGCACCCCATGTGAAAAAGGTCCCAGCAGGGCTGGCTGGCGCTGATGGTACTTTTACTATCAGGTGCACCCTCGATCACAAATAGGAAAGCATGCTCGTTGCCTTCCTGCGGGTGAATATTGATGTGTTTGCTTGGCAACCATATAATATCCCTGATGTTCCTATGGAGGTAATTGAGCACCACCTTGGTGTCTGCCCACATGCCTGACCCGTCAAGCAGAAGGTCTGAAAGCAAGCCTTGGAGCGGCAGTAGTTCATTGCCGAGGAGATCAAGAAACTTGAGGCAGCTGGTTTGGTCAGAGGAGTAATACATCCAACGTGGTTAGCAAACCCAGTGGTCACACGCAAGGCTAACATAAAATGGAGACTTTGCATAGATTTCACGGATCTTAACAAGGCCTGCCTAAAGGACCCAATTCCCTTGCCGCGCATCGACCAGATTGTGGATTCTACTTTCGGGTGTGATTTGCTCTCCTTTCTAGATGCGTACTCTGGATATCATCAAATCTTTATGTCCTAGGAAGACTAAGAGAAGACCTCATTCATCACCCCATGCGGCACATACGGCTTCGTGCGAATGCCTTTCGGGTTGAAGAGTGCCAGGTCCACTTTTGCAAGAGCAGTCCAGATTGGTTTTGAATCATAGTTGCACAAGAACATTGAAGCTTATATGGATGATATTGTGGTCAAGACCAAGGATAGATCGACCTTCATCCAGGACTCAGAAGAGACGTTTTCTAATCTGCACAAGATCAACTTGAAGCTGAACCCGGAGAAGTGTGTGTTTGGCGTTCCCTCTGGCAAGCTACTTGGTTTCTTTGTGTCCATCGCGAGATAGAGGCCAACCCCGATAAGATCAAGGCTATCAAGCGGATTCAGGCACCCAAGATAGTTAAGGATGTGAGGCGTTTGACAGGGTGTGTTGCCACGCTTAGCAGTTTCATCTCCAAGTCTTCCGAGCGTGCCTTGTCGTTCTTCAAAATTCTGAAGAAGGCGGGACCCATGAAGTGGACTCCGGAAGCAGACGCAGCACTGCAGGATTTGAATACCTACTTGTCTTCTGTGCCCACTTTGGTTGCTCCCAACCCACAAGAGTCGTTGCTGCTATAACTGGCGGCAACTAATCAAGTGGTTAATGCAGCACTAGTGGGGCAGCAGGAAATAGAGGAAGCAGTAGCCTCAGCCAGCATTCCTTCCAAGGGAGAGAATGAGCACAGCCCGGCAAGGCCAGACGTAGGTCAAGATAGAGAAGAGCATGGCAACAGAGTCAACCCCAATGATGCGGCAAGGAAGAAAGTGGTGCAACGCCCAGTATACTTCGTCATCTCTCTATTATAGGGGGCTAGATCCAGGTATTCTGGCGTTCAAAAATTGATTTTTTCCTAGTCATGGCCTCAAGGAAACTGCACCACTACTTCAAAGCCCATGAGATCATGGTTGTCACCCGCTTCCCTTTGCAAAGGATACTCCGAAACCCTGAGGCTACCGGCAAAATAGTGGAGTGGGCATTGGAGTTATCCAACTTTGGCTTAAAGTTTGAAAGCACATCAACAATTCAGAGCAGAGCACTGGCAGAGTTTATTTGCAGAATGGACACCAACCCCTGATGAAGAGGTACTGGAGATAGTTATTCTCGACAAGGAAGCACCCCAAAAATGGATTATGTATTTCAATGGTGCCTTCTCCCTAAAAGGTGCAGGGGTTGGTGTGCTTCTTGTTGCTCCCATTGGGGAGCACCTGAAGTACATCGTCCAGATGCATTTTCCCCAGGAGGAAGTGACCAACAATACTGCAGAGTATGAAGGGCTCCTTGCCGGGCTCAGGATTGCAACAGAGTTGGGAATCAAGAAACTGATCATTCGAGGAGATTCGCAATTTGTGGTACGACAAGTCAACAAGGATTACCAAAGTCTATTGATGGAGGCATATGTCGAGGAAGTGAGAAGACTAGAGGAGCGCTTCGATGGATTGCAAATAGAGCATGTGCCCCATGCGAAAAACAACATTGCTGATCATCTATCGAAGTGCGTTGCACAGAAGCTTCCTATGGGACCAGGAACTTTTGTTCTCCAACTTACTCAGCCCTCCGTGTCCCCAGCAACAATGTCTCAGAAGAGGAGGAATCTGGACTCCGGCAAGCCTCTCTCGGTAGAGCCTCCCGGGGCTCCTAGTAGAGAGCTTGATGGGAACAACTCCCCTTTAGCTGTTGAGCTACCCCCTCCCACCATACCACCGGTCCTCGTGGTCGAGGGGTGCGCTCCCATGAAGGAGGAGGTGCCGCTAGTCCTCATTGCCGAGCCCCAGGCTCCAACTTGGGCACGGCACATAGTTCATTTCCTCCAAACCGGAGAACTTCCCGTAGAGCAAGAAGAAGCTGAAAGAGTATCCCGAAGGGCTAGTATGTATCAGTTTGTCGATGACACACTATACAAAAGAAGGCCCAGTAGTGTAAAATTGAAGTGCATTTGCCAGGAAGAAGGAAAGGAACTGCTGGCGGAAATACACAAAGGCATGTGCGGCTCCCACATTGGATCAAGGGCCTTGGTTGGGAAAGCATTCCAGCAAGGATTCTATTGACTCATATCCCTCCAAGATGCGGTCGAACTAGTCACCAAATGTGAAGCCTGCTAGTTCCATTCCAAGAATATCCCTCTGCCTGCCCAAGCTCTTCAGACAATCCCTTTGTCATGGCCGTTTTCAGTCTGGGGGCTCGATATCCTCGGCCCTTTACCCCGAGCTGTCGGGGGCTTTGAATTCTTGTTCGTTGCAATCGACAAGTTTACAAAGTGGCTAGAAGTAGAAGCCATGAGGAAGGTGACTGCTCAGTCAGCTGTCAAGTTCTTGAAAGGATTGGTGTGCCGCTTCGGGGTCCCTGCCCAGATCATCACTGACAACATCATCCAGTTCACGGGCCACGCCTTCATGCAATATGTTCATGCCCTCGGAAGCAAGATCTCATTTTCCTTTGTTGCACATTGCAGAAGCAATGGACAAGCTGAGAGGGTGAATGCTGAAGTGTTGCAAGGACTCAAGAAAAGAACATTTGAAGGCTGCAGAAGTGCGGCATGTGATGGATCGACGAGCTTCCGGTGGTTCTTTGGTCCCTCAGAACGACACCAAATCGAGCTACCGGGCAGACTCCCTTCTCCCTAGTCTGTGGGGCAGAAGCAGTTATCCCCACGGAACTCATTTACGGGTCGCCTCGAGTGCTTGCCTACGATGAACTAGCGCAGGAGCAGCACTAGCATGACGATGTTGTGCTTCTGGAGGAGAACCGTCTTCAGGCTGCTACACGTGCTGCATGCTACTAACAAGCCTTGCGTCGCTATCATAGCCACAAGGTTCATGCCTAGTGTTTTGAGGAAGGCGACCTTGTCCTTAGGCGCGTTCAGTCCGCCAAGGGTACAAACAAGTTGACACCGGAGTGGGAAGGCCTTTACCGGGTGGTACGAGTCACCAGACCTGGCGCAGTCCGTCTGGAGATCGGAGATGTCATTCAATTGCAAAACTCATGGAATATTGAGAATCTCCGCAAGTTCTACCCGTAAGGCGTGGCTGTCAGGCCCTACCCGACAACCACCCTTTTGTATAGGCCTTGCCTCAGTTGCATGTGACCCCTTGTACAAAGCCAGGCGCAGACCTTGAGCTATAGAGAAATAAATGAAGCACTAGGGGGCCCCGACATATAGCATGCATGCATAAGCATATCATGAGCATCACATGTTCGTGTAGATAAGATCGCATCTGGCATCATTTTCATCTGCATAAACTGCAGGCTCTTGCCGTGGACTTGGTCCCCAAGAAGAGATGAGAAGACAAGCCTACACTGCGATCCCCGGCAAGCCAAATAGATATGTTCTTTCTCCTAATCCATACGTGTTCTGTAGGTAAAGACTTATGCATAAGAAAACATCGATGCCCTTTGAAATGTAGGTGCTCTCATCCTTTGACTCAAACGTTGCTTCGGTCGGGATGGTCGCAATGGCCTTTGATGGAAAAGGACTGGCGGGGGGCTAGTCCCTCTTTATGGTTTTTGCCAGGTAGGCCTAACTCTGCGGCAACAAAACTGAGGGTACTGACAGGATAGCTTATCGGGGGAAACTTGTTTACTTAAAAGTATAGATGCATCCCACCTCTGCATGGACATGTTACATGCACGAGTCCCGGCAAGGTTTATCTTTTTCATTAATATGCTGATCGACAAGTACAGACCTTATAGAACACAAACATGGATTAAAGAGATTACATAATTTGAACTAAAGTTTGCCAAGTGCCTATAGATTTAAGATAAAAAAAGATAAGTGCCTCGTGACGCCCTTTATTGTCCCTCTCCTCCTAGGCATTGCGACAGGAGGTGAAGAGGGCGAAAGGAGTGCCTGGGAAGAGGCCCAGCCTGACCCTGTCGGGCTCCAGGAGAGGTAGCCTGGCGGGGATAGGTGGGCACAGACGAAGGTGATCGTGAAGAGATCGGCGGAGGCGACCCGTCAGCCGCCACCACCAGGGCCAGCAGGACACGGTAGGGTGAACGAAGTTGCAACCCGCGAGGAAGCCTACCGGGAACCAGCTAGAAGGCTGCTGGAGGAGCCAGGAGCACCATCCCCACCCCTGCATCCAACTCCCCGGCAAATCACCTTGCCGGAGAGGAGATGCAGGTGCAGATATTGGTGCCGCCACCTGACAGTGACGGTGCGGCTGGTGTTCATCCGGAGTCAGAGTCGTCGCCCTCCCAGCCGACGCCGTCGTCATCGCCGTCACTGCCCTCCTCGTCGCTATCACTCGAGGAGGAGCTTTCGTCATTGGTCAAGCTCTCCGCACAGCACCCTAAGCGAGCACCCAAGCTCCCAAAAACCTTGATGGAAAGGAAATCGTCCTCCATTAACATAAAATGGAGGACGTGCCCTTCCAACAAGCTATGGGCACGAGCAAAAGTCTTCCAGCCTTGATGGAAGTACATGACATGAGGGGCGGGGAAATCTACACCCACCCGTATGTTGCCATTCCCGCAGCCCCTCATGTGCTGTCTCAAAGCTCGCGGCTGCTCAAGCTCCATCACCCTTGCAAATGGAGTAGGGAGGCAGAGGCGGCCATGCAGAGGCTTATACAGCCTAAGGACGAACTCCAGGGGCTGGTCTCCAATGTGGCCTTCCATCGGGGGAGGGGCGGCCTGCGGGGGCGCAATCAGAGCGCCACCCCGTCCCCCTCGGCCTCGTATGCCATGTCGACCTTGACCTCGTCCTCTCCCACCTCCTCTCGTAGCCGGCTCCATCCCCGCATCCTCGGAGGGAGGAGGGAGACGATGTCGATTAGAAGCTCTCATCGCCACTTAGGGAGGGCCGGACCCTCGACCTCTCACCATGACAGACATGGGCTATTGCAGAAACGAAGAAGGAGGGAGGTGTGGAGGAACGTCTCTCACCACGCCCCCTTTTTATAGGCGGTCGTGGCAGGGGCTGGATTTTCTTCGTAGAGGTGGCCGCCCCACTCGTCCAGTCCGGTTCCTCCTCGCCATCAATGGTTTGAAGAATCAAGGCCGACCCCCTGTGCCAACCTACGGTGCCTGGCTTTCTGCCATGGCGCTCATTCCCGCGCCCTCCACATCTGCAGCCAACCTCGCGCAATGCATGCGATACACATGGCGGAGGCGTTTGGAGTAGGGCGAGTAGTGGGGTGGTAGTTACCTCCCCATGAACAAAGGACATGGGTAACTCCACGGATCGTGGCCCATTTTATCCATCATTGCAATTGGCGTTACACGACGCGCGGGAGAACCGGAAACTGGCCTAGGCTCAGGTTAATGAAGAAGCAAAGAAAATCTCAAAGGGCGAAGCCACCCCTATGCTCCTACCTGTGCACTGGTTGGGGCCTACCTCGACGACGCCCGACAGCGCGTACGGTCCAAGCCCGGGGGCTCCTGTCGGTGCAACAAACCCTGGGTCCGTTGCCCAGACTGTGCACGGGCCTAAGGACAAGATTGCAGCACCCAAGATCAGACCAAGCACAAGAGATCATCTCTTTGAAGGATTAAAGTGCAGATCAAGAAGACCAAGACGAGCCAGAGAAGCAAGATATCGCTAAGGGAAAAACCTCCCTTGCCGGGCAGGCGAGCCTGGCAAGGTTGGGGTTACCCCAAAAGCAAGCTTCCAAATCATCCTGGTAGGCTTGCCGGGGCTTGCGAAGGCAAACCACTCCACCGCAGCACCTCACAACGACGCAAGTCATCGTTTAGTGCAGTGTCAAGCTCCTAAGTGACTAAGTGGCTGCTTCCTGCCACATGGCAGCCACTTCCTACGGAAAATGCCTCCAAATGACACCCATCCTGAGGCGTGTCAAGCAAGCAGGCGTGAAGCTGGAAAAACAGCCCGGCAAGGCTTGCCAGGCGCACCTGATGTGACATTGAGTGGCACATTTAATGCGCTGTGTCCGCCTGCAGATTTAGGTATGATACCATTGTTTGCTGTGCTATCTAATTAGTGTGTAAAAGACTGATTTGCCACTGTGGTGACCCCTTTATCTATAAAAGGAGGCCCATGGTAACCGTAGAGAGGATTCGGACCCTCACACATTCATACACGCGTAGCCACTCTCGCCCCAATGAAACCTTGCGGGGCAAAAACACTGCATTTCTCCACCATTATCCACCATCAATCCACCAAAGCAGGAGTAGGGTTTTATGCCTCACGGCGGCCCAAACCTGGGTCAAAACTGCCCATGTGATCTCTGTCGTGCTGCGTTGCACGTCTCCACTCTTTATGCAACATGCCAATTCCCCCCGCCGAACCAAAAGGGGCTCATGGTCCCATAGGTGGTCGTGGTTTCCCATGACATGCAACGAAAAGGATTATTGGGTCTTGGTTTGTATCAACTGGTGATGTGCCTTTCCAAGAGAAAGCAAGTACCAAAGGAGGACACTGATAGAATAAGACTTACAATTATGTGGTTTAACAGATAATACAAACTTACCATATATAAATTCTTGTGCTTCCACATGATTTCCCTCGGTTTCTTGTATTATCACAATACATATGTCTCACTTGGTTGTTTTTGGTGTTGATTTTCAGTTCCATATAAGGAAACCAATTATTGGGTCTTGGTTTGTATCATCTGTTAGCGTGCCTTTCCAAAGGACATATTTTTCGAGGACTGTTATTATGTCCTTCTCTTCGGGACATACATAAGTATATGATCCATTTTTCTCCTAGGAAGGTAGAAAAGTGTGTGTTTGATTTTCTAGAGAATCCTTCTGATCTTTCCAAACCATACCAATTGTTGACCCTGGGTGTGACATGGCACACAACTCATGACGAGGAGTAGAACAGCTAGGTGGACTCAAGTTTTGTGAAGCTACTACAATATAGTCAGCCTCAAATCATTCGCTAAACATCCAATATTGTTGGTCAGGAGAAATACCATTGTTGTTTCCATGATCTATTAAGGGCATAAAATATTCTAGCGCAAAATTGGGAGCATGATGGGAAATGAAGACTTTATCTCCCGCGCAAGGAGGATGATAATGAGAGATGCCTTGACATTCTGGGAATGATGAGGATGTCGATGATGTATCCCTCGACATGGTAGTTTAGTTGAGGATAATGAACATGTAAGTTGCCATCGAATAATCTAGGAGGAGGATGTGTACTAAGGCTTTTTCCACAAGTACTAGTGGAGGACGCTGAAAGTATAGGCCATCGTCTACTCGCGCATCAAGAGGATGAACACCATATGATCGTTGATCTTGAAGAAGACAAGAATGATGTCCATGATAAGAAGCACCAGAGGAGGAAGACAATAGAATAAGACTTACTAGCATATAATACAAACTTACCTTATATCACTTCTTGTGCTTTCACATGAGTTCCCACGGTATGTTGTATTGTCGCAATACTTATCTCTTCGTGCACGTGTTTAGTAGTGATTTTTGGTCCCATACAATGAAACCGATTATTGAGTCTTGGTTTGTATCAACTGTTGATGTCCCTTTCCAAAACCCATGTTTTTATAGGACTATTATTATGTCCTTCTATCCGTGACATACATAAATATATGAACCACTTTTCTCCTAGAAAGGGGGGAGTGTATGTTTCATTTTCCAGAGAAGCCTTCCGATCTTTCAAAACTACAGCGATTGTTCTTGGACCTTGGGTGCAATATGGGACACAACTCATGACCAGGAGTATAACCGCTAGGTGGCCTCAAGTGTTGTCAACCTGCAATAATATAGTAGGTCTCAAGTCATTCACTAAACATCTGATTTTTTTGGCCAGGAGAAATACCGCGATTGTTTCCCTACTTTATTAAGGCTTGAAATATTCTGGTGCAAAATTGGTAGGGCGATGGAAAATCAAGCCTTGATCTCTTGCACGAGAAGGATGTGAATGAAAGATGCCTTGATATTCTGGGTCATGAGAAGGATGTCGAGGATGTAACCCTTGACCGGGTAGTTTGGTTGAGGATGTCGAGCATGTAATTGTCACCTAGTACTCCATAAGGAGGATATGAACAATATGATCCTTGCTCTGCTAGTACCAGAGGAGGACGCCATAAATATAGGCCATTGTTAAGGATGAAGAAGATGACAAGTGTATAATCATTGATCTGAAACACAAGGAGGAGGAGGATGTCATTGATAAGCAAGTACCAAATGAGGACAACGATATAATATGACTTACAATTATGTGGTCGAATAGATAATACAAACATAATATATATCACTTCTTGTGCTATCAACACCAGTTCCCCCGGCTTCTTGTATTGCCACAATAATTATCTCTCACTTGCATGTGTTTAGTGGTCATTTTTGGTCCAATACAATGAAAAGGATTATTGGGTATTGGTTTGTATCAATTGGTGATGTGCTTTTCCAAAAGCGAGCAAACACCAAAGGAGTACAACAATATAATAAGACTTACAACTATGTTGTCTAACAGATAATACAAACATACCATATATCAATTCTTGTGCTTCCACATGACTTCCCCCGGCTTCTTGTATTGTCACAATACTTATCTCTCACTTGCTTGTTTTTAGTGTTGATTTTTGGTTCCGTATAAGGAAACTGATTATTGGGTCTTGTTTTGTATCAACTGTTAGCGTGCCTTTGCAAAGGCGATATTTTTTAAGCACTGTTAATATGTCCTTCTCTTCGGGACATACATAAGTATATGATCCATTTTTCTCCTAGAAAGGGAGAAAAGTGTATGTTTCATTTTCCAGAGAAGCCTTATGATCTTTCCAAACCATACCAACTGTTGACCCTGGGTGCGACATGGGACACAACTCACGACGAGGAGTAGAACCGCTAGGTGGACACAAGTGCTATGAACCTGCTATAATATAGTCGGTCTCATGTCATTCGTTAAACATCCAATGTTGTTGGTGAGGAGAAATACCATTGTTGTTTCCTAATCTATTAGGGGCATAAAATATCCTTGCGCAAAACTGGGAGCATGATGGGAAATGAAGCCTTTATCTCCCGCGCAAGGAGGATGCCAATGAGCGATGCCTTGAAATTCTAGGCATGAGGAGGATGTCGAGGATGTATCCGTTCACCTGGTAGTTCAGTTGAGGATGACGAACATGTAAGTTGTCACCTTATAGTCTAGGAGTAGGATATGTACTAAGGCCTTCACCACAAGTACTAGTGGAGGATGCTAAAAGTATAGGCCATCGTCTACTCATGCATAAAGAGGATGAACATCATATGATCTTTGATCTGAAAGAAGACAAGGTTGATGTCCATGATAAGCAAGTGCCAGTGGACTAAGACAATAGAATAAGACTTACTAATATATAATACGAACTTACCTTATATCACTTCTTGTGCTTTGATGTCTACTACACGACCTTCTTCTTGTAGACGTTGTTGGGCCTCCAAGTGTAGAGGTTTGTAGGACAGTAGCAAATTTCCCTCAAGTGGATGACCTAAGGTTTATCAACCCGTAGGAGGCGTAGGATGAAGATGGTCTCTCTCAAGCAACCCTGCAACCAAATAACAAAGAGTCTCTTGTGTCCCCAACACACCCAATACAATGGTAAATTGTATAGGTGCACTAGTTCGGCGAAGAGATGGTGATACAAGTGGTATATGGATAGTAGATAAAGGTATTTGTAATCTGAAATTATAAAAACAGCAAGGTAACGAATGATAAAAGTGAGCGTAAGCGGTATTGCAATGCTAGGAAACAAGGCCTAGGGTTCATACTTTCGCTAGTGTAAGTTCCTGCAACAATACTAACATAATTGGATCACATAACTATCCCTCAACATGCAACAAAGAGTCACTCCAAAGTCACCAATAGAGGAGAATGAATGAAGAGATTATGGTAGGGTACGAAACCACCTAATAGTTATTCTTTCCAATCAATCCGGTGGGCTATTCCTATAAGTGTCACAAACAGCCCTAGAGTTCGTACTAGAATAACACCTTAAGACACAAATCAATCAAAACCCTAATGTCACCTGGATACTCCAATGTCACCTCAAGTATCCGTGGGTATGATTATACGATATGCGTCACACAATCTCAGATTCATCTATTCAACCAACACAAAGGACCTCAAAGAGTGCCCCAAAGTTTCTACCAGAGAATCATGACGAAAATGTGTGCCAACCCCTATGCATAGGTTCATGGATGGAACCCGCAAGTTGATCACCAAAACATACATCAAGTGAATCACGTGATATCCCATTATCACCATAGATATCCACGGCAAGACATACATCAAGTGTTCTCAAATCTTTAAAGACTCAAACCGATAAGATTACTTCAAAGGGGAAACTCAATTCATTACAAGAGAGAAGAGGGGGAGGAGAAACATAAGATCCAACTATAATAGCAAAGCTCGCGATACATCAAGATCGTGCCAAATCAAGAACACGAGAGAGAGAGAGAGAGATCAAACACATAGCTACTAGTACATACCCTCAGCCCCAAGGGAGAACTACTCCCTCCTCATCATGGAGAGCACCGGGATGATGAAGATGGCACCGGAGAAGGATTTCCTCCTCCGGCAGGGTGCCGGAACGGGTCTAGATTGGTTTTCGGTGGCTACGGAGGCTTCTGGCGGCGGAACTCCTGATCTAATCTCTGTTCTGGAAGTTTTAGGATACGTGGGTATATATGGGTGAAAGGAGTACGTCGGTGGACCGAAGGGGGGGCCACGAGGCAGCGGGTGCGCCCCCTACCCTCGTGAGCTCCTCCTTCATCTTCTGACGTAGGGTCCAAGTCTATCCGGTAGGTTTCCTTCCAAAAATAACTTCTCCAGTTGATTTCGTTCCGTTTCGACTCCGTTTGATATTCCTTTTCTTCGAAACACTGAAATAGGCATAAAAGAGCAAATCTGGGCTGGGCCTCCGGTTAATAGGTTAGTCCCAAAAATAATATAAAAGTGGAAAATAAAGCCCAATATTGGCCAAAACAGTAGATAATATAGCATGGAGCAATCAAAAATTATAGATACGTTGGAGACGTATCAAGCATCCCCAAGCTTAATTTCTGCTCGTCCTCGAGTAGGTAAATGATAAAAACAGATTTTTTGATGCGGAGTGCTACTTGGCATAATTTTAATGTAATTCTTCTTAATTGTGGCATGAATATCCAGATCCGAAAGATTCAAGACAAAAGTTCATATTGACATAAAAATGATAATACTTCAAGCATACTAACTAAGCAATTGTGTCTCTTTGAAATAACATGGCCAAAGAAAGTTATCCCTACAAAATCATGCACAACCCCGATGACAAGCCAAGCAATTGTTTCATACTTTTAATGTTCTCAAACCTTTTCAATCTTCACGCAATACATGAGCGTGAGCCATGGACATAGCACTATAGGTGGAATAGAATGGTGGTTGTGGAGAAGACAAAAAGGGAGAAGATAGTCTCACATCAACTGGGCGTATTAATGGGCTATGGAGATGCCCATCAATATATATGAATGTGAGTGAGTAGGGATTGCCATGCAACGGATGCACTAGAGCTATAAGTATATGAAAGCTCAACAAAAGAAACTAGTGGGTGTGCATCCAACTCGCTTGCTCACGAAGACCTAGGGCATTTTGAGGAAGCCCATCATTGGAATATACAAGCCAAGTTCTATAATGAAAGATTCCCACTAGTATATGAAAGTGGCAACATAGGAGACTCTCTATCATGAAGATCATGGTGCTACTTTGAAGCACAAGTGTGGTAAAAGGATAGTAGCATTGTCCCTTCTCTCTTTTTCTCTCATTTTTTTAATTTTTTATTTGGGCCTTTCTATTTTTTTATGAACTCTTTTTTTCTTTTTTTATTTGGGCTTCTTTGGCCTCTTTTATTTATTTTTCGTCCGGAGTCTCATCCCGACTTGTGGGGGAATCATAGTCTCCATCATCCTTTCCTCACTGGGACAATGCTCTAATAATGATGATCATCACACTTCTATTTATTTACAACTCGATGATACAACTCGATACTAGAACAAAGATGACTCTATATGAATGCCTCCGGCGGTGTACCGGGATATGCAATGAATCAAGAGTGACAAGTATGAAAGAATTATGTACGGTGGCTTTGCCACAAATACAATGTCAACTACATGATCATGCTAAGCAATATGACAATGATGGAGTGTGTCATAATAACTGGAACGGTGGAAAGTTGCATGGCAATATATCTCGGAATGGCTATGGAAATGCCATAATAGGTAGGTATGGTGGCTGTTTTGAGGAAGGTATATGGTGGGTTTATGGTACCGGCGAAAGTTGCGCGGTACTAGAGAGGCTAGCAATGGTGGAAGGGTGAGAGTGCGTATAATCCATGGACTCAACATTAGTCATAAAGAACTCACATACTTATTGCAAAATTCTAGAAGTTATCAAAGCAAAGTATTACGCGCATGCTCCTAGGGGGATAGATTGGTAGGAAAAGACCATCGCTCATCCCCGACCGCCACTCATAAGGAAGACAATCAATTAATAAATCATGCTCTGACTTCATCACATAACGGTTCACCATACGTGCATGCTACGGGAATCACAAACTTCAACACAAGTATTTCTCAAATTCACAACTACTCAACTAGCATGACTCTAATATTACCATCCTCATATCTCAAAACAATCATCAAGTATCAAACTTCTCTTAGTATTCAACACACTCATAAGAGAATTTTATTATTCTTGAATACCTAGCATATTAGGATTTTAAGAAAATTACCATGCTATTTAAGACTCTCAAAATAATATAAGTGAAGCATGAGAGTTCATCTATTTCTTCAAAATAAAACTACCACCATGCTCTAAAAGATATAAGTGAAGCACTAGAGCAAATGACAAACTACTCCGAAAGATATAAGTGAAGATCAATGAGTAGTCGAATAATTATGCAACTATGTGAAGACTCTCTAACATTTAATAATTTAAGATCTTGGTATTCTATTAAAACAGCAAGCAAATCAAAATAAAATTACATCTAAAAATAGCAAACATCATGTGAAGAAGCAAAGACTTAGGATCAACCGATACTAACCGATAGTTGTTGAAGAAGAAAGGTGGGATGCCAACCGGGGCATCCCCAAGCTTAGACGCCTGAGACTTCTTGAGATATTATCTTGGGGTGCCTTGGGCATCCCCAAGCTTGAGCTTTTGTGTCTCCTTAATTCCTCTCATATCACGGTCTCCCTAAATCTCAAAATCTTCATCCACACAAAACTCAACAAGGACTCGTGAGATAAGTTAGTATAAACCATTTCCAAAACCTTATCATACTCTACTGTAGCAAATCACTAAAATTATTATTCAACATTGCATACTAAATGCCTCTGCATATTTAATAGTCCTATCCTCAAATAGAATCATTAAAGAAGCAAACATATGCAAACAATGCAAACATAACAGCAATCTGCCTAAACAGGATAGTCTGTAAAGAATGCTGCAACATCCATACTTCCGTAGCTCCAAAAATTATGAAATAAAATTACCACTGTATTAAATTTATCAGAGCTTAATATGCAAAAGGTTTCAACATTTTATCACATTTTTACTTTTCTAGGGAATTATTGCAACAGCGGTAAACTTTCTGTTTTCAAACAGCAACATGTATACTTGTAACATAGGCATAGTAAAGGCTATCAATGCCACTTTTATTGAAATAAAAGATGCAAAGCATTGTTCTAAATAACAGCAAGCAAATCCTAACAAAATAAATTGACGCTCCAAGCAAAACACATATCATGTGGTGAATAAAAATATAGCTCCAAGTAAAGTTACCGATGAACGAAGACGAAAGAGGGGATGCCTTCCGGGACATCCCCAAGCTTAGGCTCTTGTATATCCTTGAATATTACCTTGGGGTGACTTGGGCATCCCCAAGCTTAGTCTCTTTCCACTCCTTACTCCATAGTCCATCGAATCTTTACCCAAAACTTGAAAACTTCACAACACAAAACTTAACAGAAAACTCGTAAGCTCCGTTAGTATAAGAAAATAAATCACCACTTCAATGTACAGTAATTAACTCATTATTTATTTATATTGGTGTTAAACCTACTGCATTCCAACTTCTCTATGGTTTATAAAAAAATTTACTAGCCATAGATTCATCAAAATAAGTAAACAACACATGAAAAACAGAATCTGTCAAAAACAGAACAGTCTGTAGTAATATGAATCAAACGTATACTTATATAGCTCATAAAATTCGAAAATAAATTTCTGGACCTGAGGAATTTATCTATTAATCATCTTCAAAAAGAATTAACTAAATATCACTCTCCAATAAAAAATGGCAGCAATTCTCGTGAGCGCTAAAGTTTCTGTTTTTGACAGCATGATCAACAAGACTTCCTAGCTAGGCACGATGATTGGGTTGCCTCCCAACAAGCGCTATCGTTTAATGCCCCTAGCTAGGCACGATGATTTCAATGATGCTCACATAAAAGATAAGAATTGAAACATAAAGAGAGCATCATGAAGAATATGACTAGCACATTTAAGTCTAATATACTTCTTATGCATAGGGATTTTGTGAGCAAACAACTTGTGGGAACAAGAATCAACTTGCATAGGAAGGTAATGCAAGCAAAACTTCAAAATTTTAAGCACAAAGAGAGGAAACTTGATATTATTGCAATTCCTACAAGCATATGTTCCTCCCTCATAATAATTTTAAGTAGCATCATGAATGAATTCAACAATATAACCAGCACCTAAAGCATTCTTTTCATGATCTACAAGCATAGAAAATTTACTACTCTCCACACAAGCAAAATTCTTCTCATGAATAATAGTGGGAGCAAACTCAACAAAATAACTATCACGTGATTGAAAATTAAGATCAAGATGACAAGTTTCATGGTTATCATTATTATTTATAGCATACGTGTCATCACAATAATCATCATAGATAGGAGGCATGCTTTCATCATAATAAATTTGCTCATCAAAACTTGGGGGACAAAAAATATCATCTTCATCAAACATAGCTTCCCCAAGCTTGTGGCTTTGCATATCATTAGCATCATGGATATTCAAGGAATTCATACTAACAACATTGCAATCATGCTTGCCATTCAAATATTTAGTGCCGAACATTTTATAGATTTCTTCTTCTAGCACTTGAGCACAATTATCCTTTCCATCATACTCATGAAAGATATTAAAAAGGTGAAGCGTATGAGACAAACTCAATTCCATTTTTTATAGTTTTCTTTTATAGAATAAACTAGTGATAAAACAAGAAACTAAAAGACTCGATTGCAAGATCTAAAGATATACCTTCAAGCACTCACCTCCCTGGTAACGGCGCCAGAAAAGAGCTTGATGTCTACTACACAACCTTCTTCTTGTAGACGTTGTTGGGCCTCCAAGTGCAAAGGTTTGTAGGACAGTAGCAAATTTCCCTCAAGTGGATGACCTAAGGTTTATCAATCCGTAGGAGGCGTAGGATGAAGATGGTCTCTCTCAAGCAACCCTGCAACCAAATAACAAAGAGTCTCTTGTGTCCCCAACACACCCAATACAATGGTAAATTGTATAGGTGCACTAGTTCGGCGAAGAGATGGTGATACAAGTGGTATATGGATAGTAGATAAAGGTACTTGTAATCTGAAATTATAAAAACAGCAAGGTAACGAATGATAAAAGTGAGCGTAAACGGTATTGCAATGCTAGGAAACAAGGCCTAGGGTTCATACTTTCGCTAGTGTAAGTTCCCTCAACAATACTAACATAATTGGATCACATAACTATCCCTCAACATGCAACAAAGAGTCACTCCAAAGTCACTAATAGAGGAGAATGAACGAAGAGATTATGGTAGGGTACAAAACCACCTCAAAGTTATTCTTTCCAATCAATCCGGTGGGCTATTCCTATAAGTGTCACAAACAGCCCTAGAGTTCGTACTAGAATAATGCCTTAAGACACAAATCAATCAAAACCCTAATGTCACCTAGATACTCCAATGTCACCTCAAGTATCCGTGGGTATGATTATACGATATGCGTCACACAATCTCATATTCATATATTCAACCAACACAAAGGACCTCAATGAGTGCCCCAAAGTTTGTATCGGAGAATCACGACGAAAACGTGTGCCAACCCCTATGCATAGGTTCATGGGTGGAACCCGCAAGTTGATCACTGTCGGTGTCAAAACTGGCGGATCTCGGGTAGGGGGTCCCGAACTGTGCGTCTAGGCCGGATGGTAAGAGGAGGCAGGGAACACGATGTTTTACCCAGGTTCGGGCCCTCTTAATGGAGGTAAAACCCTACGTCCTGCTTGATTAATATTGATGATATGGGTAGTACAAGAGTAGATCTACCACGAGATCAAGGAGGCTAAACCCTAGAAGCTAGCCTATGGTATGATTGTTGTATATGGAGTTGATTGTCTATGGACTACAACCCTCCGGTTTATATAGACACCGGGGGTTAGGGTTACATAGAGTCGGTTACAATGGTAGGAGATATTTGAATATCCGCATCGCCAAGCTTGCCTTCCACGCCAAGGAAAGTCCCATCCGGACACGGGACGAAGTCTTCAATCTTGTATCTTCATAGTTCAGGAGTCCGACTGGAGGTATAGTCCGGCTACCTGAACACCCCCTAATCCAGGACTCCAGTAGACCCTGAACCAGGCTTCAATGACGACGAGTCCGGCGTGCAAATTGCCTTCGGCATTGCAAGGCGGGTTCCTCCTCCAAGTCCTTCATAGAAGATTGTAAACACCAAGAGTAGTGTCCGGCTCTGCAAAATAAGCTTCCACATATTGCCATAGAGAGAATAATATTAACACAAATCAAATCTGCTGACGTATTCCGCAGTACGTCAACACACTACAGCCAAGTCCCTCACTCGAATCGTTTTCACTTTTCCACCTTAGCGTGTTTTGCGAGGCGGTTTCCTTGGCACGTCTTGTCAAAGCAGAGATCGTGTACCCCCCTTTTACGGGATTCTCATCAATACGGACGTGGGTAACCCAACCGTGCCCGTTAGCATGTTTTCTCGATTAAAGGCGAGTCCCAAATGGTTACGGGGAGGGCTCCTGGTATTCAACCTCTTATAAAGAGACCAGGGCCTTACTCCTTTTCTCCAATCCCAAAACAAGTTCGCCCGTCGCCTCGAGTTCCAACACCCTAGGCTCCAGATTCCGGGTGTCTCAGACCTTCAACAATGTCCGGTTCCGACCTTCAAGGCCGATGGATGCCCTCCTCCGTCACGGAGGAGGACGTGCTAAAGTTGAGAGAGGCTAAGTTCTTGACCGCCGAAATTTCGCACAGGTTGCCTGCTCAAAGGCAGGCTATCCCCAGTCCCCAGCCCGGCGAGAGCGTAGTGTTCGTGTCTCACTTCCTTCGGGGGTTAGGCTTCCCGATGAATCCCTTTGTGAGGGGACTGCTGTTTTATTACAGGCTAGAATTTCACGACTTAGCTCCGGAGTCCATCCTCCATATCTCCTCGTTTATCGTTGTATGCGAAGCGTTCCTCCGTGTTACCCCTCACTTCGGATTATGGCTCAAGACTTTCAAAGTGGAGCCGAAGATGATCAAGGGACGGCACGCAGAGTGCGGAGGCGCTATTATAAGCAAAAATGATGATGCTCCATGGCCCGAGGGCTCTTTTCAAGAGGAGCTAGGCTTGTGGCAAGGAGAGTGGTTTTATATCACCACTCCCCGGAGCACCAAGTGGGTGGCGCTTCCTGCCTTTCGCTCGGGTCCCCCACCACGGCTAGCGTCATGGGTTAACAGAGGGTTAGATTGGGGTTTGCCCCAAGACGTGCCCTTGTTACAGGGACGCATTAAGGATCTCTTGGAAGGAGACCTTAGCCTGGTCAAGGTGACGCAGGTCATGCTGATTCGCCGAATATTGCCCGGCAAATGTCGCTCCCTTCGCCTGTGGGAGTTTAATCCAGAGGGACCGCGAGCTCTCCAGAATTTCATGGGCGCAACACCCACGGAGATGTATAAACTGTTCTTCGGATCACGAGAGATGTGTCCGGATTTAACCGAGGATGCAGGCCTAAGCTGCAATCGCCCGGATACTCAAGTAAGCAACCTTGTGCCCAGACCTTCTATCCGTATAATTGTCATAAACTTGCCCCTGAAAGAGCCGTCCTTTTAAACAGGAGTGGATAGCGAAGGCAAAGCTGATCAGGTGTCCGGCTCCCCTTCCCGAAACCAGGCCGGATCCTGTGCTGGTCAGGATGCTGGAGATAATGCCTTTGGAGGGAAGCAAGGGGGAGGACAAGGAAACTATGGCCTCCTCGAAGGAGGCTGCTCCGAAGGGAGGAATCGACAATTCCTCTCCTAAGGGGAATAAGAGAGCCGCCTCTGATGACCCGGAAACCATGGCCTCGAAGCGGGGCAAAAAATCCTCGTCAGAGGGTCCGACGCCGGGGAGTTCCTTGGCCGGACTACGCCCTCAAGGGGATCAGCCCTCCAGCGAGCCGTAAGT
Organism: Triticum dicoccoides; assembly: GCF_002162155.2. Lineage (NCBI taxonomy): Eukaryota > Viridiplantae > Streptophyta > Magnoliopsida > Poales > Poaceae > Triticum > Triticum dicoccoides. The sequence goes on along the minus strand of NC_041382.1, from coordinate 744,768,349 downwards.
AGAGAAAGATTTTCCTTTTGAGGGATGAGGGAAATCCTTGATTTAGATATGAGAAGATTAACTGAATTTTTACCTTGTAGCTCGGACCTCAGCCCTTCTCAGCAGAGCTCGTCTTCGGGGGATCTCCTTCCGGAGATGATGGAGAGTGGGACGCCTCCCCCTGTCGTGCCGCCTAGCGAGGCGGGCGACCCTAAGGTGTCGTCGCGGAGGGTTTCTCCGAATCCGGCAGGGGCGGAAGATAGCTATGTGGCCCCCCGAGGTTCTCTGCGTCCGGCCTTCGAAAGAGGTCGTGGGACAAGTCCGGCACCGTCTGGTGCTCGGCCGAAGGAGCTAAAGATTCTGCTGGGGCGAGCTTCTATCTCGGAGGAGCACCGTGCATTGATGGGCACGGTGATTGAAAGGATCTCATCTGCAGAGAGCGGATTGCATGAGACCGTCAAAAGTGTACTGACAGGTTTTGAGGTACATTAGATAATGTACACTTTTGTCAGTTGCGCATGCATAGGATGCGCCCTGTGTAGATAGTAGCCCCTGAGACTCTGCGCTTCGTCAAGAAATGACGGCACGCGGAGGATCATAATCCCAGGTCTAAGATGTCGCCTTTGAATGTAGGCGGCAGGGTGTCCGGAATCAAGCCGAACTGATGATTTTGTCGAACTAAAGCGGCAACTGGACGTGGTAGATGCCGACATCGCGCTTGTCAACAAGCGGTTTGATGAGGCTCAAGGTATGTAATTCCTCGGGCGGCATCAGGTAAGAAGAGTTTTATGCCAGTGTCTTACGATGTGTATGCTTGACGCAGATGGTGCGGCCGCCATGGAGAGTCTTAGGGCAGAACTTGCCCGAGCTAAAGAACAAGCCAGAGAAAGTGATGCGGCTGCCAAGAAAGCCCTTGAAGAGCTAAGAGCTGAACAGGTTGCTCACTGCCGAAGCAAGGAAGAGATGGTCAAGATGGCCGAAAAGTTAAAGAGTGCTGCAGACCGTTGCAGACTTCTTGAGAAAGAAGACCCGGCGAAACAGACGGACTTAGAGAAGGCCGTTGCCAATGCCAAGGACGCGCGCTCTGTGATGAGAGCTACGAAGGAGGAGCTGCGTCAGGCCAAACAGATTGCGGCTGGAAAGCCCTTTATGCTGCGAAGGAAATTTTGCGATCCGAAGTTTGCTCCATTGGACCGGATGTGGAGTGTGGAGGATACCTATCTGGATTTGGCAGCGAGTGCTGCTGATGCGACCGAACACTTTCGAGATCAGAAAGATCGCGAAGTGGAAAAGCTTTTCTGGTCGCAGTTTCACAATCCAGAGCGTCCGCTGGCAGTGGATGATCGTTTCGCTCAATGGGCCGAACTGAATAGGTTGTCCGGACTCGCCATGAAGTACGTCATGAGTCATCTGTGGCCGGGGAGATCGGAGCCGAAGAGTTATTTCAGCTTGGGGCAGCAATTCCTTGACGCGGTGCCGCGTATTAATGCAATGAAGAGGTCAGCATGCATAGAGGGCGCAAGGATGGCTCTTGCCCATGTCAAGACATACTGGGCAGAGATGGAGACCACCATTGTTGCGTCCCGAGATTCGGACAAAAGCCGAGTACCCTCCGAGCACTATTTTCAGGAAGTCCTTGAAGGCGCTCGTGTAATAGAGACGCAGTGCTCGAAAGATGCTATGTTATGATAGCATATGTAATTATAAAGTAATATTTTGATAAACTGTAGTGGCCTTTTTATACTTGTGCCTTCAAGTATTGGGAACACCTCCTGTGCGGCCGTTTTAAGATATATATATATATATACAAAATCTGAAAGATGGCAGTCGTTGGCTCCAGCCCCCACGCACATAGTGCGGGGGTGCTCGCAGAAGACGCATTTTCACACTTAACCCAACATCCTGGTCCTACAAAGGAGGTGATAGCGCAGCGGGCCAGGCAACCGGACTATAATGCTTTAACACTTTCACTTAGCCATAGGAGCTTAACAGTGAGACTATTTAGGTAGCCCCTTGGTGGCGACTGCGCTCGCCCGAGTTCGGGGCGCGTATGTTCCTGACCGAGAAGCGGCCCTTCGTTAAAGCGGAGGAATCCGATAGATTCCGATAGGTCATCGAGTGGCTGACCAGTCTCACGCTACATCATGAGAGTCAGTTTTCGGCTTTCTCTACTCAGGTGCTCGCCCGGCCGAACCGGGGCACAATCGCAGTAGTTCTCCTGGTGCTACCTTAGCCGATAGAGCGGAACGTAAGGTAGCCGAACTCAGGAGCCGGGCAACCCAACATCTGACCAAAGACATGATTCGGAGCTGATGCATATAATGCCAAAACTCGCGACGCCGAACACTCCCTAAGGTGTTCGGTCTTTATGAGTGCGGGCGAAACAACACTCTTTATTATTAAAAAAGCCCCTAGTGTCCAGGTACGTGCAAAAATTCTGACGTGGCCACATGCCAAGACGCCAGCCTCCTCCTTGGTTATATCAGAAAGAAAAAATCAGGGGATGTGTAGCAACAAGAGACAGTAAAAAAGGTTTACGCAGGGTCTTAATCTAAAAAGAATCCTTTAGGACGGGTCCCTACTGCACGTCTACGCATGTGTCTCCATTGTGCCGTATCCTGGACGGGCGCCGCACGACGTTCATCTGTAAAAGAGAGGAACTGAGTTGAAAATAGGTCGTGCCGAAAAAGTTTAAAATAAACAAAGTGTAAAGTAAAATATATAAGATTGAGCTTTATTGTCTCTTATTGTATATGCGTGGAGCCCCTAGTGCGGGGGTATGTGGCCTCTAGGCCTGCATCAATGATGATTTTGCACCGAACTCGTCTATCCGCGTTCGTGGTCTTGAATGACCTATTTCGAAGTTTTTTGGCCGGTGAGGCCATTTTGCTGTGGGGCTGTAAAAGTGTCCGCATAGTCCTCCGCTTGGGGAGGCGCACTTTAGTGCTTCCCCTTCAAAGAGATGATTCCTCGTGGACCGGGCATCTTAAGCGTAAGAGATGCATAATGCGGTATTGCGTTAAAGCGAGCGAAAGCTTCGCGTCCCAGTAGTGCTTGATAGCGACTTGAGAACGAGACTATATGGAAGGTCAGCTTTTCGCGGCGGAAGTTATCGGCAGAGCCGAATATGACTTTGAGCCGGAGAAAACCCATACAATGGGTGTCCAGACCAGGTATTACCCCTTGAAAGGAGGTTTTGCTGCGGTGGATTCTTGCTGGGTTTATCCCCATGTGCTGGATTGTATCCTGATATATCAGGTTTAGTTCACTGCCGTCGTCCATAAGGACATTTGAAAACTGGAGTCCGCCAATTATTGGGTCGAGTATCAAGGCAGTCCAGCCTACATTCTTTATATTTCTAGAATAATCTAGCTGATCGAAGATGATCGGTTTTGACAACCAGTGGCAGGACCCTTTGGGGATGGGCCGTGTGGTGCGTACCTTTACGGGCGCCGCACGTTTTGTTATGTGAAGTGAGTTCACTGTTTTTACTTCTTGTGGGAAGTTCTTTTGTTTCCTGGTGCTCTGCTTTTGGGGTTCGTCCTCGTCTTCGCTTGGTGTGTCGAGCCCCTTGTGTTCGGCATTGAGTCTGCTGGATTGTTTGAAAACACAACAGTCTCTGTGGGTATGGTTAGCAGGCTTCCCGGGAGTACTGTGTATCTGACATATCCTGTACAGAATTTTATTTAGGTTGGATGGATCGTCCCTGTTATCCCGTGGGGGCGATTTTGCCTGATTTTGTCGTGAGCCTTTGAATCCTGCATTGACTGCCGTGCTCTTCGGACTTTTGTCCTTAGTCCAGCGACGGTCCTTGTTGCGTCGCAGTTTTCTGTTTCCATCCCTAATTTCGGATGTACTTGGGTCGCTGGGGCTGCACCTTGCCAACCAGCTGTCCTCCCCTGCACAAAAGCGGGTCATGAGGCTTGTTAGTGCGGCCATTGTTCTGGGATTTTCTTGGCCGAGGTGTCTGGCGAGCCATTCGTCTCGGACGTTATGCCTGAAAGATGCTAAGGCTTCGGCGTCCGGACAGTCGACTATCTGATTCTTTTTAGTGAGGAATCTATTCCAGAACTGCCGAGCTGATTCTCCGGGTTGTTGAGTTATGTGACTAAGATCGTCTGCATCCGGAGGGCGGACATAGGTCCCTTGAAAGTTTGCTCGGAAAGCATCCTCGAGCTCTTCCCAGCTTCCAATTGTGTTTTCGGGAAGGCTTTTAAGCCAATGCCGGGTTGGCCCTTTAAGCTTAAGGTGTAAATATTTTATGGCATGGAGATCATCTCCTCTAGCCATGTGTATGTGGAGGATATAATCCTCGATCCAAACTCCAGGGTCTGTTGTTCCATCATATGCCTCTATGTTTACGGGTTTGAATCCCTCTGGAAATTCATAGTTCAGGACCTCATCGGTGAAACATAGGGGGTGTGCGGCGCCCCTGTATTTGGGTGTGCCGAATTCTGATGATGGCTTCATAGCGTTGCTTACGAGAGCTTGCTTTCTTGGCCCATAAATGGACCTGACTGGGCCATGATGCGAATCCTTAAGTGGGTCGCATGCCGATTTAGGTGCGGCACCGCTTGCCGCTTTATGGGGTCGTCTATCCGACCGTGTGGCTTTCTCATTTCTTGAATGTGAGGGCTCTAGGGCCTCTTCGTCGAATTCAGGCAGTAGCTTTCTTTTAGGATAGCTTTTAGTGCGGCGACTGTCGCCGTATTTATCTGCGGTATTGATTACTTTGCTCCATCTAATCCGGAGTGCATCTTCTGCTGTTTTTAGCTTCCGCTTCTGCTTTTTTAGGCTGAGTGCAGTTGCAACGAGCCTCTCGTGGAGATTCTTCTGCTCCGTAGGTTTATCCGGCGTGAGGTCGTCCGGAATGCCGTTTTCGCCGGAGGAGGGATGTTCAGTTTCTCTATCCGTGTTGCCCTGTTCGGACGGTTGCTCTAAGGCCTGCTTGTTGTCTACCGGCTCGTCCTGCTCTATGGCTGGGTTTTTGTCAAGGCGGGGCTTAGGTCGGCGTTTACGCCGACGCTTTGATTGCTTTTCGGGGAGTCGATCTCTCGTCCCATCCCCTTTTTCCTCGTTGTTGCTTACTTTAGGGGTGTCCACCATGTACACATCGTGAGATGAGGTGGCTGTCCAATGCCCTATGGGCGTTGGTTCGTCGGTATCTCCTGCATCGTCATCCATGCTGTCGATGTCTCCGGAGTCGAAGTTGAGCACGTCGTTTAAATTGTCGACAGTGGCTACCAAGTGGGTGGTGGGTGGGCTTTGAATTTCTTCATCGTCCGTATCACATCCTCGCTGACCTAGTTTGGCCAGGGCTCTCCTGATAAAGAGAGAGACTTGAGAGAGTTCAGGATATCGCCAAAAGGCGAGTGCTGAAAGACGTCTGCGGCGGTGAACTCCATTATCGGTGCCCAATCGGATTCGATCGGCAGGGGCGCGGGGGGGTCGGAGTTCGGAAAGGAGTCCGGATCCTCGGAGTCACGGATCATGCAGAGCGCGGGGCTAGCGTTCGGCTCAATCGCCTTTGAGATCGAAGCCCCCGAGGTGACATCCAACCGCTCATCCTCGATTGGTGCAATAGGCTCTGAGTTAGGGGTCGGAACCGATGCGTGTGCGCCCCCTACCCTCGTGAGCTCCTCCTTCATCTTCTGACATAGGGTCCAAGTCTATCCGGTAGGTTTCCTTCCAAAAATAACTTCTCCAGTTGATTTTGTTCCATTTCGACTCCGTTTGATATTCCTTTTCTTCGAAACACTGAAATAGGCATAAAACAACAAATCTGGGCTGGGCCTCCAGTTAATAGGTTAGTCCCAAAAATAATATAAAAGTGGAAAATAAATCCCAATATTTCCCAAAACAGTAGATAATATAGCATGGAGCAATCAAAAATTATAGATATGTTGGAGACGTATCATGCTTTCACATGAGCTCCCCTGGTATCTTGTATTGTCACAATACTTATCTCTCCATTGCATGTTTTTCCTAGGAATTTTTGGTCCCATGCAACGAAATGGATTATTGAGTCATGGTTTGTATCAAGTGTTGACGTTCCTTTCCAAAACCCATGTTTTTATAGGACTATTATTATGTCCTTCTATATGGGACATACATAAATATATGAACCACTTTTCTCCTAGAAAGGGGGAGAAGTGTATGTTTCATTTTAGAGAGAAGCCTTCCGATCTTTCAAAACCACAGCGATTCTTCCTGGACCTTGGTTGCAATATGGCACACAACTCATGCCCAAGAGTAGAACCGCTAGGTGGCATCAAGTGTTGTAAACCCGCAATAATATATTCAGTCTCAACTCATTCGCTAAACATCAAACGTTGTTGGTCAGGAGAAATACTGTGGTTATTTCCATGATTTATTAAGGCTTGAAATATTCTGGTGCAAAATTGGGAGGGCGTTGGGAAATCAAGCCTTGATCTCCTGCGCAAGAAGGATGCCAATGCAAGATGCCTTGGCATTCTGGGGCATGAGAAGGATGTCGAGGATGTAACCCTTCACCTGGTAGCTTGGTTGAGGATGTCGAGCATGTAATCGTCACCTAGTAGTCCATGAGGAGGATATGAACAATATGATCCTTGCTCCGCTAGTACCAGAGGAGGACGCCAGAAATATAGGCCATCATCTACTATGCATGAAGAGCACGAAGAGGGTATAATCATGATCTGAAACAAGAGGAGGAAGATGTCATTGATGAGCAAGTACCAAAGGAGGATAACGATAGAATACGACTTACAACTATGTGGTCTAATAGATAATGCAAACATACCATATATCACTTCTTGTGATGCAACATTTGTTCCCCTGGTTTCTTGTATCGTCACAATAATTGTCTCTCACTTGCATGTGTTTAGTGGTGATTTTTGGTCTAGTACAACGAAAAGGATTATTGGGTCTTCGTTTGTAGCAACTGGTGATGTGCCTTTCCAAGAGAAAGCAAGTACCAAAGGAGGACAATGATAGAATAAGACTTACAATTATGTGGTCTAACAGATAATACAAACTTACCATATATCAATTCTTGTGCTTCCGCATGATTTCCCCCAGTTTCTTGTATTGTCACAATACTTATGTCTCACTTGCTTGTTTTTAGTGTTGATTTCTGGTTCCGTATAAGGAAACCGATTATTGGGTCTTGCTTTGTATCAACTGTTATCGTGCCTTTCCAAAGGCCATATTTTTTTAGGACTGTTATTATGTCCTTCTCTTCGGGACATACATAAGTATGTGGTCCATTTCTCTCCTAGAAAGGGGGAAAAGTGTTGTTTGATTTTCTAGAGAAGGCTTCTGATCTTTCCAAACCATACCAATTTTTTACCCTGGGTGCGACATGGGACACAACTCATGACGAGGAGTAGAACAGCTGGGTGGACTCAAGTTTTGTGAAGCTGCTACAATATAGTCGTTCTCAAATCGTTCGCTAAACATCCAATGTTGTTGGTGAGGAGAAATACCGTTGTTGTTTCCATGATCTATTAAGGGCATAACATATTCTAGCCCAAAATTGGGAGCATGATGGGAAATGAAGCCTTTATCTCTTGTGCAAGGAGGAGGATAATGAGAGATGCCTTGACATTCTGGGCATGAGGAGGATGTCGAGGATGTATTCCTCGACGTGGTAGTTCAGTTGAGGATAATGAACATGTAAGTTGCCACCGAATAATCTAGGAGGAGGATGTGTACTAAGGCTTTCTCCACAAGTACTAGTGGAGGACGCTGAAAGTATAGGCCATCGTCTACTCGTGCATCAAGAGGATGAACAGAATATGATCATTGATCTTAAAGAAGACAAGGTTGATGTCAATGATAAGCAAGTACCAAAGGAGGAAGACAATAGAATAGTACTTACTAACATATAATACAAACTTACCTTATATCACTTCTTGTGCTTCCACATGAGTTCCCCCGGTATCTTGTATTGTCACAATACTTATCTCTCCTTGCATGTGTTTAGCAGTGATTTTTGGTCCCATAAAATGAAACCGATTATTGAGCCTTGGTTTGTATCAAATGTTGACGTCCTTTCCAAAACCCATGTTTCGATAGGACTATTATTATGTCCTTCTATCTGGGACATACATAAATATATTAACCACTTCTCGCCTAGAAAGGGGTAGAAGTGTATATTTCATTTTCCAGAGAAGCCTTATGATCTTTCAAAACCATAGCGATAGTTCCTGGACATTGGGTGCAATGTGGGACACAACTCATGACCAGGAGTTAAACCACTAGGTGGCTTCAAGTGTTGTGAACCTGCAATAATATAGTCGGTATCAAGTCATTCGCTAAACATATAATTTTGTTGGCTAGGAGAAACACCATGGTTGTTTCCATGCTTTATTAAGGCTTGAAATATTCTGGTGCAAAATAGGGAGGGCGATGGAAAAACAAGCCTTGATCTCCTGCACAAGAAGGATGCGAATGAAAAACGCCTTGACATTCTGGGGCATGAGAAGGATGTCGAGGATGTAACCCTTGACCGGGTAGTTTGGTTGAGGATGTCGAGAATGTAATTGTCACCTAGTACTCCATAAGGAGGATATGCACAATATGATCCTTGCTCAGCTAGTACCAGAGGAGGACGCCAGAAATATTGGCCATTGTTAAGGATGACGAGGATGACAAGTATATAATCATTGATGTGAAACACGAGGAGGAGGAGGATGCCATTGATAAGAAAGTACGAAATGATGACAATGATAGAATATGACTTACAATTATGTGGTCTAATAGATAATACAAACATAACACATATCACTTCTTGTGCTTCAACACCAGTTACCCCGGCTTCTTGTATTGTCACAATAATTATCTCCCACTTGCATGTGTTTAGTGGTGATTTTTGGTCCATTACAACAAAGAGGATTATTGGTTCTTGGTTTGTATCAATTGGTGATGTGCCTTTCCAAAAGCAAGCAAGTACCAAAGGAGTACACCGATAGAATAAGACTTACAATTATGTGGTCTAACAGACAAACATACCATATATCACTTCTTGTGCTTCCACATGACTTCCCCCAGTTTCTTGTATTGTCACAATACTTATCTCTCACTTGCTTGTTTTTAGTGTTGATTTTTTGTTCTGTATAAGGAAACCGATTATTGGGTCTTGGTTTGTATTAACTACTAGCCTGCCTTTCCAAGGCGATATTTTTCAAGGACTGTTAATATGTCCTTCTCTCCGGGACATACATAAGTATATGGTCCATTTTTCTCCTAAAAGGGGAGAAAAATGTATGTTTCATTTTCCAGAGAAAACTTCCGATCTTCCCAAATCATACCAATTGTTGACCATGGGTGCGACATGTGACAGAACTCACGACGAGGAGTAGAACCACTAGGTGGACACAAGTGTTGTGAAGCTCCTATAATATAGTCGGTCTCAATTCACTCGCTAAACATCCAATGTTGTTGGTGAGGAGAAATACCATTGTTGTTTCCATGATCTATTAGGGGCATAAAATATTCTTGCCCAAAACCGGGAGCACGATGGGAATGAAGCCTTTATCTCCCACGCAAGGAGGATGCCAATGAGAGATGCCTTGACATTCTGGGCATGAGGAGGATGTCAAGGATGTATCCCTTCACCTTGTAGTTCAGTTGAGGATGATGAACATATGAGTTGTCACCTTATAGTCTAGGAGGAGGATATGTACTAAGGCCTTCACCACAAGTACTAGTGGAGGACGCTAAATGTATAGGCCATCGTCTACTCGTGCATAAAGAGGATGAACAACATATGATCTTTGATCTGAAAGAAGACAAGGTTGATGTCGATGATAAGCAAGTACAAGTGGAGGAAGACAATAGAATAAGACTTACTAATATATAATACAAACTTACCTTACATCACTTTTTGTGCTTTCACATGAGTTCCCCCGGTATCTTGTATTGTCACAATACTTATCTCTCCCTTGCATGTTTTTAGTAGTAACTTTTGGTCCCATACAACGAAACCGATTATTGAGTCTTGATTTGTATCAACTGTTGACGTTCCTTTCCAAAACTAATGTTTTTGTAGGACTATTATTATGTCCTTCTATTGGGGGCATACATAAATATTTGAACCACGTTTCTCCTAGAAAGGGGGAGAAGTGTATGTTTCATTTTCCAGAGAAGCCTTTTGATCTTTCAAAACCATAGCGATTGTTCCTGGAACTTGGTTGCAATATGGCACACAACTCATGACTAGGAGTAGAACCGCTAGGTGGCCTCAAGTGTTGTAAACCCGCAATAATATATTCAGTCTCAAGTCAATCGCTAAACATCAAATGTTGTTGGTCAGGAGAAATACTGTGGTTGTTTCCATGATTTATTAATGCTTGAAATATTCTGGTGCAAAATTGGGAGGGCGTTGGCAAATCAAGCCTTGATCTCCTGCGCAAGAAGGATGCCAATGAAAGATGCCTTGACATTCTGGGGCATGAGAAGGATGTCGAGGATGTAACCCTTCACCTAGTAGTTTGGTTGAGGATGTCAAGCATGTAATCGTCACCTAGTAGTCCATGAGGAGGATATGAACAATATGATCCTTGCTCCGCTAGTACCAGAGGAGGACGCCAGAAATATAGGCCATCATCTACTGTGCATGAAGAGGATGAAGAGGGTATAATCATGATCTGAAACAAGAGGAGGAAGATATCATTGATAAGCAAGTACCAAAGGAGGACAATGATAGAATAAAACTTACAATTATGCGGTCTAATAGATAATACAAGCATACCATATATCACTTCTTGTGCTACAACACGAGTTGCCCCGGTTTCTTGTATTGCCACAATAATTATCTCTCACTTGCATGTGTTTAGTGGTTGTCGGTGTCAAAACCGGCGGATCTCGGGTAGTGGGTCCCGAACTATGCGTCTAGGCCGGATGGTAACAGGAGGCAGGGAACACGATGTTTTACCCAGGTTCGGGCCCTCTTGATGGAGTTAAAACCCTACGTCCTGCTTGATTAATATTGATGATATGGGTAGTACAAGAGTAGATCTACCACGAGATCAAGGAGGCTAAACCCTAGAAGCTAGCCTATGGTATGATTGTTGTCTATGGAGTTGATTGCCTACGGATTACAACCCTCTGGTTTATATAGACACCGGATAGGGTTAGGGTTACATAGAGTCGGTTACAATGGTAGGAGATCTTGAATATCCACATCGCCAAGCTTGCCTTCCACGCCAAGGAAAGTCCCATCCGGACACGGGACGAAGTCTTCAATCTTGTATCTTCATAGTACAGGAGTCCGGCTGAAGGTATAGTCCGGCCACCCGAACACCCCCTAATCCAGGACTCCCTCAGTAGCCCCTGAACCAGGCTTCAATGACGACGAGTCCGACGTGCAAATTGTCTTCGGCATTGCAAGGCGGGTTCCTCCTCCAAGTCCTTCATAGAAGATTGCAAACACCAAGATTAGTGTCCGGCTCTGCAAAATAAGCTTCCACATATTGCCATAGAGAGAATAATATTAACACAAATCAAATCTGCTGACATATTCCGCGGTGCGTCATCACACTACAGCCAAGTCCTTCACTCGAATCGTTTTCATTTTTCCACCTCTGCATGTTTTGCGAGGCGGTTTCCTTGGCACGTCTTGTCAAAGCAGAGATCGTGCACCCCCCTTTTATGGGATTCTCATCAATACGGACGTGGGTAACCCAATCGTGCCCGTTAGCATGTTTTCTCGATTAAAGGAGAGTCCCAAACGGTTACGGGGAGGGCTCCTGGTATTCAACCTCTTATAAAGAGACCAGGGCCTTACTCTTTTTCTCCAATCCCAAAATGAGTTCGCCCGTCGCCTCGAGTTCCAACACCCTAGGCTCCAGATTCCGGGCGCCTCAGACCTTCGACAATGTCCGGTTCCGACCTTCAAGGCCAATGGATGCCCTCCTCCGTCACGGAGGAGGACGTGCTAAAGTTGAGAGAGGCTAAGTTCTTGACCGCCGAAATTTCGCACAGGTTGCCTGCTCAAAGGCAGGCTATCCCCAATCCTCAGCCCGGTGAGAGCGTAGTGTTCGTGTCTCACTTCCTTCGGGGGTTAGGCTTCCCGATGGATCCCTTTGTGAGGGGACTACTGTTTTATTACGGGCTGGAATTTCACGACTTAGCTCCGGAGTCCATCCTCCATATCTCCTCATTTATCGTTGTATGTGAAGCGTTCCTCCGTGTTACCCCTCACTTCGAATTATGGCTCAAGACTTTCAAAGTGGAGCCGAAGATGATCAAGGGACGGCACGCAGAGTGCGGAGGTGCTGTTATAAGTAAAAATGCTGATGCTCCATGGCCCGAGGGCTCTTTTAAAGAGGAGCTAGGCTTGTGGCAACGAGAGTGGTTTTATATCACCACTCCCCGGAGCACCAAGTGGGTGGCGCTTCCTGCCTTTCGCTCGGGTCCCCCACCACGGCTAGCGTCGTGGGTTAACAGAGGCTTAGATTGGGGTTTTCCCAAAGACGTGCCCTTGTTACAGGGACGAATTAAGGATCTCTTGGAAGGAGACCTCAGCTTGGTCAAGGTGACACAGGTCATGCTGATTCGCCGAATATTGCCCGGCAAACGTCGCCCCCTTCGCATGTGGGAGTTTAATCCAGAGGGACCGCGAGCTCTTCAGAACTTTATGGGCGCAATGCCCGTGGAGATGTATAGACTGTTCTACGGATCACAAGAGATGTGTCCGGATTTAACCAAGGACGCAGGCCTAAGCTGCAATCGCCCGGATACTCAAGTAAGCAACCTAGTTCCCAGACCTTCTATCCGTATAATTGTCATAAACTTGCCCCTAAAAGAGCCGTCCTTTTAAACAGGAGTGGATAGCGAAGGCAAAGTTGATCAGGTGTCCGGCTCCCCTTCCCGAAACCAGGCCGGATCCCGTGCTGGTAAGGATGCTGGAGATAATGCCTTTGGAGGGAAGCAAGGGGGAGGACAAGGAAACTATGGCCTCCTCGAAAGAGGCTGCTCCGAAGGGAGGAACCGACAATTCCTCTCCTAAGGGGAAGAAGAGAGCCGCCTCTGACGACCCAGAAACCATGGCCTCGAAGCGGGGGGAAAAATCCTCGTCAGAGGGTCCGATGCCGGGAGTTCCTCGGCCGGACTACGCCCTCAAGGGGATCAGCCCTCCAGCGAGCCGTAAGTAGAGAAAGATTTTCCTTTTGAGGGATGAGGGAAATCCTTAATTTAGATCTGAGAAGATTAACCGAATTTTTACCTTGTAGATCGGACCTTAGCCCTTCTCCGTAGAGCTCGTCTTCGGGGGATCTCCTTCTGGAGATGATGGAGAGCGGGACGCCTCCCCCTACCGTGCCGCCTAGCGAGGCGGGCGACCCTGAGGTGTCATCGCGGAGGGTTTCTCCGAATCCGGCAGGGGCGGAAGATAGCTATGTGGCCCCCCGAGGTTCTCCGCGTCCGGCCTTCGAAAGAGGTCGTGGGACAAGTCCGGCACCGTCTGGTGCTCGGCCGGAGGAGCTAAAGATTCTGCTGGGGCGAGCTTCTATCTCGGAGGAGCACCGTGCATTGATGGGCACGGTGATTGAAAGGATCTCATCCGCAGAGAGCGGATTGCATGAGGCCGTCAAAAGTTTACTGGCGGGTTTTGAGGTACATTAGATAATGTACACTTTTGTCAGCTGCGCATGAATAAGATGCGCCCTGTGTAGATAGTAGCCCCTGAGACTCTGCGCGCCGTCAGAAATGACGGCACGCGGAGGATCATAATTCCAGGTCTAAGATGTCGCCTTTGAATGTAGGCGGCAGGGTGTCCGGAATCGAGCCGAACTGATGATTTTGCCGAACTAAAGCGGCAACTGGACGTGGCAGATGCCGACGTCGCGCTTGTCAACAAGCGGCTTGATGAGGCTCAAGGTATGTAATTCCTCGGGCGGCATCAGGTAAGAAGAGTTTTATGCCAGTGTCTTACGATGTGTGTGCTTGACGCAGATGGTGCGGCTGCCGTGGAGAGTCTTAGGGCAGAACTTGCCCGAGCTAAAGAACAAGCGAGAGAAAGTGATGCAGCTGCCAAGAAAGCCCTTGAAGAGCTGAGAGTCCAACAGGCTACTCATTGCCGAAGCAAGGAAGAGATGGTCGAGATGGCCGAAAAGTTAAAGAGTGCTGCAGACCGTTGCAGACTTCTTGAGAAAGAAGACCAGGTGAAACAGACGGACTTAGAGAAGGCCGTTGCCAATGCCAAGGACGCGCGCTCTGCGATGAGAGCTGCGAAGGAGGAGCTGCATCAGGCCGAACAGATTGCGGCTGGAAAGCCCTTTATGCTGCGAAGGAAATTTTGCGATCCGAAGTTTGCTCCGTTGGACCGGATGTGGAGTGTGGAGGATACCTATCTGGATTTGGCAGCGAGTGCTGCTGATGCGACCGAACACTTTCGAGATCAGAAAGACCACGAAGTGGAAAAGCTTTTCTAGTCGCAGTTTCACAATCTAGAGCATCCGCTGGCAGTGGACGATCGTTTGGCTCAATAGGCCGAACTGAATAGGTTGTCCGGACTCGCCATGAAGTACGTCATGGGTCATCTGTGGCCGGGGAGATCGGAGCCGAAGAGTTATTTCAGCTTGGTGCAGCAATTCCTTGACGCGGTGTCGCGTATTAATGCAATAAAGAGGTCAGCATGCATAGAGGGCGCAAGGATGGCTCTTGCCGGTGTCAAGACATACTGGGCAGAGATGGAGACCACCATTGTTGCGTCCCGAGATTCGGACAAAAGCCGAGTACCCTCCGAGCACTATTTTCAGGAAGTTCTTGAAGGCGCTCGTGTAATAGAGACGCAGTGCTCGAAAGATGCTATGTTATGATAGCATATGTAATTATAAAGTAATATTTTGATAAACTGTAGTGGCCTTTTTATACTTGTACCTTCAAGTATTGGGAACACCTCCTGTGCGGCCGTTTTAAGATATATATATACAAAATCTGAAAGATGGCAGTCGTTGGCTTCAGCCCCCACGCACATAGTGCGGGGGTGCTCGCAGAAGACGCATTTTCACACTTAACCCGACGTCTTGGTCCTACAAAGGAGGTGATAGCGCAGCGGGCCAGGCAACCGGACTATAATGCTTTAACACTTTCACTTAGCCATAGGAGCTTGACAGTGAGACTATTTAGGTAGCCCCTTGGTGGCGACTGCGCTCGCCCGAGTTCGGGGCGCGTATGTGCCTGACCGGGAAACGGCCCTTCGTTAAAGCGGAGGAATCCGATAGATTTCGATAGGTCATCGAGTGGCTGACCAGTCTCACGCTACATCATGACAGTCAGTTTTCGGCTTTCTCTACTCAGGTGCTCACCCGGCCGAACCGGGGCACAATCGTAGTAGTTCTCCTGGTGCTACCTTAGCCGATAGAGCGGAACGTAAGTTAGCCGAACTCAGGAGCCGGGCAACCCAACATGTGACCAAAGACATGATTCGGAGCCGATGCATATAATGCCAATACTCGCGACGCCGAACACTCCCTAAGGTGTTCGGTCTTTATGAGTGCGGGCGAAACAACACTCTTTATTAAAAAAGCCCCTAGTGTCCAGGTACGTGCAAAAATTATGATGTGGCCACATGCCAAGACGCCAGCCTCCTCCTTGGTTATATCAGAAAAAACCAGGGGATGTGTAGTAACAAGAGACAGTAAAAAAGGTTTACGCAGGGTCTTAATCTAAAAAGAATCCTTTAGGACGGGTCCCTACTGCACGTCTGCGCCTGTGTCTCCGTTGTGCCGTATCCTGGACGGGCGCCACACGACGTTCATCTGTAAAAGAGAGAAACTGAGTTGAAAACGGGTCGTGCCGAAAAAGTTGAAAATAAACAAAGTATAAAGTAAAATATATAAGATTGAGCTTTATTGTCTCTTATTGTATATGCGTGGAGCCCCTAGTGCGGGGGTATATGGCCACTAGGCCTGCATCAATGATGATTTTGCACCGAACTCGTCTATCTGCGTTCGTGGTCTTGAATGACCTATTTCGAAGTATTTTGGCTGGTGAGGGCATTTTGCTGTGGGGCTGTCAAAGTGGCCGCATAGTCCTCTGCTTGGGGAGGCGCACTTTAGTGCTTCCCCTTCAAAGAGATGATGCCTCGTGGACCGGGCATCTTAAGCGTAAGAGATGCATAATGCGGTATTATGTTAAAGCGAGCGAAAGCTTCGCGTCCCAGTAGTGCTTGATAGCGACTTGAGAACGGGACGATATGGAAGGTCAGCTTTTCGCGGCGGAGGTTATCGGCAGAGCCGAATATGACTTCGAGCCAGAGGAAACCCATACAATGGGTGTCCGGACCAGGTATTACCCCTTGAAAGGAGGTTTTGCTGCGGCGGATTCTTGCTGGGTTTATCCCCATGTGCTAGATTGTATCCTGATATATCAGGTTTAGTCCACTGCCGCCGTCCATAAGGACATTTGAAAACTGGAGTCCGCCAATTATTGGATCGAGTATCAAGGCAGTCCAGCCTACATTCTTGATACTTCTAGAATAATCTAGCTGATCGAAGATGATCGGTTTTGATAACCAATTGCAGGACCCTCTGGGGATGGGCCGTGTGGTGCGTACCTTTACGGGCGCCGCATGTTTTGTTATGTGAAGTGAGTTCACTGTTTTTACTTCTTGTGGGAAGTTCCTTTGTTTCCTGGTGCTCTGCTTTTGGGGTTCGTCCTCGTCTTCGCTTGGTGTGTCGAGCCCCTTGTGTTCGGCATTAAGTCTGCCGGATTGTTTGAAAACCCAACAATCTCTGTGGGTATGGTTAGCAGGCTTCCCGGGAGTACTGTGTATCTGACATATCCTGTCCAGGATTTTATTTAGGTTGGATGGATCGTCCCTGTTGTCCTGGGGGGACGATTTTGCCTGATTTTGTCATGAGCCTTTGAATCCTGCATTGACTGTCGTGCTCTTCGGACTTTTGTCCTTAGTCCAGCGACGGTCCTTGTTGTGTCGCGGTTTTCCGTTTCCATCCCTAGTTTCGGATGTACTTGGGTCGCTGGGGCTGCACCTTGCCAACCAGCTGTCCTCCCCTGCACAAAAGCAGGTCATGAGGCTTGTTAGTGCGGCCATTGTTCTTGGCTTTTCTTGGCCGAGGTGTCTGGCGAGCCATTCGTCTCGGACGTTATGCCTGAAAGCTGCTAAGCCTTCGGCGTCCGGACAGTCGACTATCTGATTCTTTTTAGTGAGGAATCTATTCTAGAACTGCCGAGCTGATTCTCCGGGTTGTTGAGTTATGTGACTAAGATCGTCTGCATCCGGAGGGCGGACATAGGTCCCTTGGAAGTTTGCTCGGAAAGCATCCTCGAGCTCTTCCCAGCTTCCAATTGTGTTTTTGGGAAGGCTTTTAAGCCAATGCCGGGCTAGCCCTTTAAGCTTAAGGGGTAAATATTTTATGGCGTGGAGATCATCTCCTCTAGCCATGTGTATGTGGAGGATATAGTCCTCAATCCAAACTCCAGGGTCTGTTGTTCCATCATATGCCTCTATGTTTACGGGTTTGAATCCCTCTGGGAATTCATAGTCCAGGACCTCATCGGTGAAACATAGGGGGTGTGCGGCGCCCCTGTATTTGGGTGTGCCGGATTCTGATGATGGCTTCATAGCGTTGCTTACGAGAGCTTGCTTTCTTGGCCCATAAATGGACCTGACTGGGCCATGATGCGAATCCTTAAGTGGGTCGCATGCCGATTTAGGTGCGGTGCCGCTTGCCGCTTTATGGGGTCGTCTATCCGACCGTATGGCTTTCTCATTTTTTGAATGCGAGGGCTCTAGGGCCTCTTCATCGAATTCAGGCAGTAGCTTTCTTTTCGGATAGCTTTTAGTGCGGCGACTATCGCCGTATTTATCTGTGGTATTGATTACTTTGCTCCCTCTAATCCGGAGTGCATCTTCCGCTATTTTTAGCTTCCGCTCTGCTTTTTTAGGCTGCGTGCAGTTGCAACGAGCCTCACGTGGAGATTCTTCTGCTCCGTAGGTTTATCCGGAGTGAGGTCGTCCGGAATGCCGTTTTCGCCGGAGGAGGGATGTTCGGTTTCTCTATCCGTGTTGCCCTGTTCGGACGGTTGCTCTAAGGCCTGCTCGTCGTCTACCGGCTCGTCCTGCTCTATGGCTGGGTTTTTGTCGAGGCGGGGCTTGGGTCGGCGTTTACGCCGACGCTTTGATTGCTTTTCGGGGAGTCGATCTCCCGTCCCATCCCCTTTTTCCTCGTTGTCGCTTCCCTTAGGGGTGTCCACCATGTACATATCGTGAGATGAGGTGGCTGTCCAATGCCCTATGGGCATTAGTTCGTCGGTATCTCCTGTATCATCATCCATGCTGTCGATGTCTCCGGAGTCGAAGTTGAGCACGTCGTTTAAATTGTCGACAGTGGCTACCAAGTGGGTGGTGGGTGGGCTTTGAATTTGTTCATCCTCCGTATCCCATCCTCGCTGACCGTAGTTCGTCCAGGGCTCTCCTGACAAAGAGAGAGACTTGAGAGAGTTCAAGATATCGCCAAAAGGCGAGTGCTGAAAGATGTCTGCGGCGGTGAACTCCATTATCGGCGCCCAATCGGATTCGATCGGCAGGGGCGCAGGGGGTTCGGAGTTCGGAAAGGAGTTCGGATCCTCGGAGTCACGGATCATGCAGAGCGCGGGGCTAGCGTTTGGCTCGATCACTTTTGAGATCGAAGCCCCCAACGTGACGTCCAACCGCTCATCCTCGATTGGCGCAATAGGCTCCGAGTTAGGGGTCGGAACCGATGCGTGTGCGGCCTACAGGACACTGTCCGGAAGCAGAGCTAGATCATGCCCCTCGAGGTAGTGCGGCGCGCTTGGCCGTGGCTCGAACCCGTCGAAGATCAAGTCTCCGCGGATGTCGGCCGTATAGTTTAAGCTTCCAAACCTGACTTGATGGCCAGGGGCGTAGCTTTCGATCTGCTCCAGGTGGCCGAGCGAATTGGCCCGCAGAGCGAAGCTGCCGAAGACGAAGATCTGTCCGGGGAGAAAAGTCTCACCCTGGACCGTATCGTTGTTGATGATCAAAGGAGCCATCGGGCCTAAAGGCGACGACACAGAGGAACTCTCAATGAAAGCACCAATGTCGGTGTCAAAACCGGCGGATCTCGGGTAGTGGGTCCCGAACTGTGCGTCTAGGCCGGATGGTAACAGGAGGCAGGGAGCACGATGTTTTACCCAGGTTCAGGCCCTCTTGATGGAGGTAAAACCCTACGTCCTGCTTGATTAATATTGATGATATGGGTAGTACAAGAGTAGATCTACCACGAGATCAAGGTGGCTAAACCCTAGAAGCTAGCCTATGGTATGATTGTTGTCTATGGAGTTGATTGCCTACGGACTACAACCCTCCGGTTTATATAGACACCAGATAGGGTTAGGGTTACATAGAGTCGGTTACAATGGTAGGAGATCTTGAATATCCGCATCGCCAAGCTTGCCTTCCACGCCAAGGAAAGTCCCATCCGGACACGGGACGAAGTCTTCAATCTTGTATCTTCATAGTCCAGGAGTCCGGCTGAAGGTATAGTCCGGCCACCCGAACACCCCCTAATCCAGGACTCCCTCAGTGGTGATTTTTGGTCTAGTACAACGAGAAGGATTATTGGGTCTTGGTTTGCATCAACTGGTGATGTGCCTTTCCAAGAGAAAGCAAGTACCAAATGAGGACAATGATAGAATAAGACTTACAATTATGTGGTCTAACAGATAATACAAACTTACCATATATCAATTCCTTTGCTTCCACATGATTTCCCCCGGTTTTGTGTATTGTCACAATACTTATGTCTCAATTGCTTGTTTTTAGTGTTGATTTTTGGTTCCGTATAAGGAAACCGATTGTTGGGTCTTGGTTTGTATCCACTGTTAGCGTGCCTTTCCAAAGGCCATATTTTTCGAGGACTGTTATTATGTCCTTCTCTTCGGGACATACATAAGTATATGATCCATTTTTTCCTAGAAAGGTACAAAAGTGTGTGTTTCATTTTCTAGAGAAGCCTTCTGATCTTTCCAAACCATACCAATTGTTGACCCTGGGTGCGACATGGGACACAACTCATGACAAGGAGTAGAACAGCTAGGTGGACTCAAGTTTTGTGAAGCTGCTACAATATAGTCAGTCTCCAATCATTCGCTAAATATCCAATGTTGTTTGTCAGGAGAAATATTGATGTTGTTTCCATGACCTATTAAGGGCATAAAATATTCTAGCGCAAAACTGGGAGCACGATGGGAAATGAAGCCTTTATCTCCCGCACAATGAGGATGCAAATGAGAGATGCCTTGACATTCTGCGCATGAGGAGGATGTTGAGGATGTATCCCTTGACCTAGAAGTTCAGTTGAGGATGACGAACATGTAAGTTTCCACCTAATAATTTTGGAGGAGGATGTGTACTAAGGCTTTCTCCACAAGTACTAGTGGAGGACGCTAAAAGTATAGGCCATCGTCTACTCGTGCATCAAGAGGATGAACAACATATGAGTGTTGATCTTAATGAAGACAAGGTTGATGTCCATGATAAGCAAGTACCAGAGGAGGAAGACAATAGAATACGACTTACTAACATATAATACAAACTTACCTTATATCACTTCTTGTGCTTTCACATGAGTTCCCCCGGTATCTTGTATTGTCACAATACTTATCTCTCCTTATATGTGTTTAGCAGTGATTTTTGGTCTCATACAATGAAAGCGATTATTGAGTCTTGGTTTGTATCAGCTATTGACGTTCCTTTCCAAAACCCATGTTTTGATAGGACTATTATTATGTCCTTTTATCCGGGACATACATAAATATATGAACCACTTTTTTTCTAGAAAAGGGGAGAAGTGTATGTTTCATTTTCCAGAGAAGCCTTCTGATCTTTCAAAACCATAGCGATTGTTCCTGGACCTTGGGTGCAATATGGGACAGAACTCATGACC
Source organism: Triticum dicoccoides (assembly GCF_002162155.2). NCBI lineage: Eukaryota > Viridiplantae > Streptophyta > Magnoliopsida > Poales > Poaceae > Triticum > Triticum dicoccoides. The sequence continues at coordinate 744,747,473 of NC_041382.1, read as the reverse complement.
AGGAGTAGAACCGCTAGAACCGCTAGGTGGCCTCAAGTGTTGTGAACCTGCAATAATATAGTCGGTCTTAAGTCATTCGCTAAACATTAAATTTTGTTAGTCAGCAGAAATATCGCGGTTGTTTCCATGCTTTATTAAGGCTTGAAATATTCTGGTGCAAAATCGGTAGGGCGATGGGAAATCAAGCGTTGATCTCCTGCGCAAAAAGGATGTGAATGAAAGACTCCTTGACATTCTGGGGCATGAGAAGGATGTCGAGGATGTAACCCTTGACCGAGTAGTTTGGTTGAGGATGTCAAGCATGTAATCATCACCTAGTACTCCATAAGGAGGATATGAACAATATGATCCTTACACTGCTAGTACCAGAGGAGGACGCCAGAAATATAGGCCATCATCTACTATGCATGAAGAGGATGACGAGGGTATATTCATTGATCTGAAACATGAGGAGGAGGATGCCATTGATAAGCAAGTACCAAATGATGACAACGATAGAATACGACTTACAATTATGTGGTCTAATAGATAATACTAACATAACACATATCACTTCTTGTGCTTCAACACCAGTTACGCCGGCTTCTTGTATTGTCACAATAATTATCTCCCACTTGCATGTGTTTAGTGGTGATTTTTGGTCCAGTACAACGAAGAGGATTATTGGTTCTTGGTTTGTATCAACTGGTGATGTGCCTTTCCAAAAGCAAGCAAGTACCAAAGGAGTACACCAATAGAATAAGACATACAATTATGTGGTCTAACAGATAATACAAAATTAGCACATATCACTTGTGCTTCCACATGACTTCCCCGGTTTCTTGTATTGTCACAATACTTATCTCTCGCTTCCTTGTTTTTGGTGTTGATTTTCAGTTCCGAATAAGGAAACCGATTATTGGGTCTTGGTTTGTATCAACTATTAGCGTGCCTTTCCAAACGCCATATTTTCCAATGACTATTAATACGCCTTTCTCTCTGGGACATACATAAGTATATGATCCATTTTTCTCCTAGAAAGGGAGAAAAGTGTATGTTTCATTTTCTAGAGAAGCCTTCCGATCCTTCCAAACCATACCAATTGTTGACCCTGGGCGTGACATGGGACACAACTCACAACGAGGAGTAAAACCACTAGGTGGACTCAAGTGTTGTGAAGCTGCTATAATATAGTCGGTCTCAAGTCATTCGCTAAACATCCAATGTTGTTGGTGAGGAGAAATATCATTCTTGTTTCCATGATCTATTAAGGGCATAAAATATTCTAGCGCAAAACTGGGAGCACGATGGCAAATGAAGCCTTTATCTCCCGCTCAAGGAGGATGCCAATGAGAGATGCCTTCACATTCTGGGCATGAGGAGGATGACGAGGATGTATCCCTTGACTTGGTAGTTCAGTTAAGGATGACGAACATGTAAGTTGTCACCTAATAGTCTAGGAGGAGGATATGTACTAAGGCCTTCTCCACAAGTACTAGTGGAGGACGCTAAAAGTATGTGCCATCGTCTACTCATGCACAAAGAGGATGAAAAGCATATCATCGTTGATCTGAAAGAAGACAAGGTTGATGTCCAAGATAAGCAAGTACCATAGGAGGAATACAATAGAATAAGACCTACTAACATATAATACAAACTTACCTTATATCATTTCTGTCAGCGTTCTGGGATCGAGGGTACCCAGACCTGCCTGCATGCGACCCAGCGCATGGGCCCCATCAATGGCCCTGTACGGCCCATCTACAACAACTCTAAGGCAAGACCCTCGTGAGGCAAACAACACCATGACCTCTAGAGGAGCGGCCTCCCCAGGCTGCCTCCAGAGGGGCAGAGACTTCTATGCAGGTACCTAGCCTCACGAGGCTGCGGTGAGGTGAACTATATGACTACCAAGGCCAGGCGGGCGCCAGCGGGTGTAGAGGAGACAGTTTCCTCTTCAGTGCTAAGGGAGCAAGGGCAGGCGCAGGTTCCTGAGGAAGGACCCAAAGCTTTCCTTTTCGGTGCAACGAGACCAAGGCCACGAGCTCGTCAGGACGGATGTCATCGCCGAGCCCACCGTTGCGTCATGGCCAGAAGCTTTGCAGGTGAAGACCACCTTTTGTCAAGATAAGATGTACTCCCTGCCCCCCTTAAAAATTGGCCGTTGTGGAATCCCTTCCCGCCTAAGCTATGAGGGAAGAGGACCAAGACCACTATAAATATGGGTTGGCCACCACCATAGAAGGGGATCTGAGATCGAACCCTTGGCCAATCCACCCTCTCCACTCGAGCCCTCGCGAGGCAACTCATCCACTGTACTAGTTTATCCTCTACCTCATCGTGAGGCCAATGCACCAAAAGCAGGAGTGGGGTTTTACACCCCAAGGTGGCCCGAACCTGGGTAAATCTCTGTGTTGTTCCCTTCCACATGATCCAGCGTACTCGTCGAGATCAGGTCATGTGCATGGCGGGCTAGCGTTGTTGGAGAGCGAGATCCTTCGTTCATGCCCCTGAGCTCGAACCTTCATGCACTACAAAAAAGACACCTGCGTGACATTGTGGGCCAAACGAACTTTTTTCTGTCATGCTTATGACACTTCTATGACGATAATTGTGACAAAACCCGGTATCATCATAGATGTGGTGAGCTCCTATTTCTATGACGAAAAATCATGAGAGAAAATGGGCTTTTCGTCCTAGGAGGGCCGAAGACGCACCGGTATGACATTCTTTGGGCGGTCCATGCCAGAAAAAATTGTGGTAGAAGCGAGGGCGAGGAAAATTTCAAGAAATTCCCAATTACGATGGGTGGTCGAGCCCGAGCAATCCACAGAGGGATTGCGTGTTTCTCTCATACACGTATAGCATGGGTGCGAGGCGTTGGACTCTAAGTTCACTGAACCCTCGCATTAGCTACGTTACTGAATGCCAGCGAGACGTTCGCTTATTGAACCCAAGCGATTGCACTAGCTACGTTACTGAACCCGGGCGATCGGTCCCTTGTGGTTAACTGAACCCGATAGATTCCTTCGCTACTGCTGTTAACTGAACCCGAGCGATTCCTTTGCTATTGCTACTAACTGAACCCCTCTCTCCTGCAAACCATCGGTTATTTTGCCGGATGGCCCGGTTCGGGGGATCTTCTTTCTTTTCTTCTCACTTCTTTTTCTTTTTTCTATTTCATTTTTTTCTTTTTCCAATGTTATTTTTATTTGGAATGGTTTATTGTGGTTTTTATTCTTTTTTCTTTTGCTAAATTGAATGAATTTTTTTTCAAAATCAATGAACCTTTTCAAATAAATGTAATTTTTTCAAAGTCAATGAACTTTTTTTCAAAACCAGTAAAGTTTTTTGAAAAAAGATGAGATCTTCTCAAATCGAATCAGGGTGTTACAAAATGATGAACTTTTGCAAGAATGATTATTTTTTGTCAAAATTGATGAACTTTTTCCATTTGAGATGAACATTTTCCAAATTCAGTGGATTTTTATAAAATTCGATGAACTATTTTCCAAAATTGATGTTTTTTTTCATAATTGGCGATTTTTTGTCAAAATCGATGAAAATTTTCAATTTGATAAACTTATTTTCAAAATTGATAAACCTTTTCAAATTTGTGGCCAATGGCCATAGCGAACCTAAAGGAAAACCCAACGATTCTCGTTTTTCTAAAGGGATCAAGCGATCCTTTTTTTGGGACCTCCTATGCGAAGCATTTTGCGTCGTACAAGAGGTCGACGCACAAGGTAGCCGCGCGGTTAGGCCGGCCCACCGACGCGAAAGCTCTTTGTGTTTCCTACAGCGCGATCTAAAAAACCCCGAAAAACAAAAGATCACGCAAGCATTCGATCCCACGACCTCAATCGCTTTGGACTATTTGGGCGCCAGCCATTAGCTGCTCCACAAATTAGAACCTAAATGTGAAGGCACCACAACGTACAAGAACACCCAGCAGGGTTGAGATTTGGAAACATTTTCAAAAAAAATCTTGAAAACTACAAATAATTTCGAAAAGTCACAGTTTTCTTTTAACATTCCAAAAAAATAGACAAAATGTGAGAAAATTACGTTATTCCAACTTTTTCTAAAAGAATAATTTTGAGAAATTGAACATTATTTGAAATACGGAATTTTTCCTTATTAGGAGAAATAGGTTTGGAAACGGGAAATACTTTTTTAAAATATTGAACATTATTTGAAACAAGAACATTTTTCCTTAAAATGAGAACTAGTTTTGAAAACGGGAAATATTTTCTAAAAATCTTAAACATTATTTGAAACACGAGCATTTTTAAAAAATTGTGAACAAATTTCACAAAACGTAAACATCTTTTGAAATTTATAAATTTTTTTGGAACAAGAATATCTTATGACATTGTGAATGAATTTTGAAAGCAAGATTTCTTTTTTGAATTTCCTGAACATTTTCTAAAAAAAAGCATTTTATGTAATTGGGAACAAATTTGAAAAGGAGAACATTTTGTTGAAACACGAACATTTTTGGGAGTTGTGATTTTTTTTTGAAAAACAAGAACATTTTTTTGAAAACATGAACATATCCAAATTTGAGAAAATAGAACAATTTTTTAAAATTCCACGAACAGTTTTCAAAAACAAACATTTATTAAAAATTGTAAATAAATTGTGAAAACAAGAATATTTTTTGAAACACCAATATTTTTTAAAATTTTCAACAAATCACAAAACGAGAACATATTCTGAAATCCCAAACTAACATTTGAAATTATCAAACAAAAAAACAGGAAAAGGGAAAAAAATTATCAAAAATAAAATATTTTTGAAATTTGGAACGTGATTTTATTCTTGGAAAAATTAAATATTTTTTGAAGACTAAAATTTCTAATCTCTGAACAAATTTATAAAATTTCGAAAATTTTAAGAAACGCAAACATTTTTAAAAAGGAAAAAAATTCAAAGGGAGAACATTTTTAAACTTACGACTTTTAGAATGCAAACATTTTTAACATACAAGAAAAGAATTAATAATTTATTTTTTAAAATTTCGGACAATGTTTTGAAATGCGAACATATTTTGAAATTCAATGAACAATTTTTGAATGCGCAAACACATCTTGAAAACATGTTATTTTTTATTCATGAACATATTTGGAAAGTTAAAATCCCAAACATCTTTGAAATTTGTAAACAAAAATCCAAAGGCGAACATTTTTTGATACTCTCGAAACATTGTTTTATTTCGCGAACAGAATTTGAAAACATGAAAATCTTTTGAATTTGGGAACAAATTCGAAAAGTAGGAACATTTCTTCAAATTCGAACGTTTTTTATTCATGAACAAATTTGGAATTCTGAACTTTTTGGAACTTTCAAATATTTTGTAAACTAGCAAACAAATTTCAAAATTCCAAATGTTTTCGGTATTTTTGAACAAAATTTCAAAACGGGAACATTTTTGAAAAAAATGATCAAAACTTTAAAATTCAAACTTTTAAAATATCTGAAGATTTGTTGAAAACTAAAAAGAATGAAATGAAAGAAAAGAGAAGAATAATCAAAGAAAATGCAAAAAAACTAAAAAGAAAAGAAAAGAAAAAATATGCCGCACGGGCCTGGCTAGGCCTAACCAAGTTGGGACTTGCGGGCCACCCTACAAAACCCATGTATACCCGCGAAGCGTTAGTGTGTGAGCACAGTAACATGGGATCTCCTATACACCGCTCGCTGCGGCAAAGTGCTGGTGCTTCGCACACGAGCGACTATGCTGAGCCGGCCCATTTACAGCGGCACGTTCCCGAGATGAAAAATCGCAAAAAAAGTAACGCTACCGCTGATACTCGAACCCGGGACTTCGTAAAACTTGGCCCCGTGTTCAAACCACCGGGACTTAGAGCATTTCCAGCCGCGCCCCCACCAAGACCCCCAAGACGACTTTTTGGTCGCCGGCGCCAAAAAATCGGCCCAGTCGCGCCCCCAAGGGCCCAATTTTCGCCGGTTCGGGCCGAAATTGGCGCCGGCGGACCCAACCCGAACCCGGCGTGCTGGGGGGCACCGGGCGAATCGTTTTTGGTGTGACAGAGCCGTGGGGCGGCGCCGTACCCTCCGGCAGGCTCAACTCCGAGGGGCGGCGCCGATGGTGGGGCGTGCCCGGCCGCACGCTGGAGGCCGTCCTCGAGTACATCGAGGGCGGCAACACGCCGAGGCTGGAGTACCCCGACCCCCGTCCTTCTCTCGCCGTCGGGGGAGCTCGTGGACGCCGAGCTCCGGCGTCCGCATCGGTGACTCCACCCCCGCCTCTGGCCGCCTCATCGTCGTCGCGTCCAAGCCAGAGCCCGGCCTACCCCCGGAGTACGAGGAGATAGCCCGGCGCGGCTTCTCCGACGAAGATGCCCTACGGTGGGCGCGCGACGACTACCTCCGCGACGAGATGGTCCGGCAGCGCCGGGCCCTGGAGGAGATAGCCGCCCGCAAACGTGGGCGCGAGGACGAGCACGACATCGTGGTCCTCGACAGCGACGACAACGAGGACACCCCCGGACCGTCCAACCCGCCGCGCCAACCGGGGGAGGGTTGCAGTAGGGACGGCGCCCGCGGCGGAGGCGACGACGACGACTACACGCTGTTATACCGCATCCTCGACATTTAGAACTACAAGGGCGGCGGGCGGCAAGGAGCGGCGAGGGAGACGGCGAGGAGCAAACTAGTAGCGTTTTTTTTTCTTTTTTGTAAAATACTTTAAATATGAACGAACTCACCGAAGTTTGGTTTAATTTGCGCCATATTTGTGAGTTTTCAAAAAAACGTGGGCGCCGTAACTGGGGGGCATCACGCCCCAGCACACGGTTTAGCGCCGGTGCGGCCCCCAGGGGTGATTTTAGGTGCCTCCTCGGGGCCAACGGCTGAAGATGCTCTTAGACACGCCCATGATCAATTCGCAGCTCGACAGTTAAAGACACATACGACAGTGACAAAACTTAAACATTAATTCGCAAAAAAATCCCAAAAACTACAGTCCATGTATTGGGTCGAACCAAGGATCTTCTATAACTGAATTTTTCGAAATTACAAATATTTTCTTTAAAATAAAAACATTTTCTAAATTTTCGAACAAATTTTGTAAAACATAAACATTTTGATGATGTGAACAAATTTTGAAAGGATGAACATTTCTTGAATTTGTGAACAAAAAATAAAAATATTTATGTTTTTTCAACCTTCCAGAATTTTTTAATTTGTGAACAAAATTTGAAATCATGAACTATTATTGAGTTTTTGAGAAAATTAGGAAAGCTGGAACATTTTTTGGAATTCCCAAACATTTTCAGAATTTATAAACAAAACTTGAAATTTTGAGCAACATTGAATTTTAAATAAAATGCAAACTATTTTTGAATTTATGAAGTAATTTGCATAACATGAACATTTTTTCAGTTGGACAAAATTATAAAATGAGTACAATTTTTAAATGACAAACATTTTTTGAATTTATAAACAAAACTAGAAATTTTGAGCAACATTGAATTTGTCAAAAAATACAAACTGGTTTTGAATTTATAGAGAAATCTTCAACACACGAACATTTTTTGAATTTGTGAATTTTTTTTGAAAAAGGGAGAAATTTTAAATGACGAAAATATTTTGAACAAAATTTTCCTAGGTGAATAATTTTTTAATAACTATACTAAAATTTGAATATAAGAACATTTTATGAACAACTTTTTAAAAGATTTCCATTTTCTGAGAAACTGAACATTTTATAAGAGTACTAACATTTTTTAAATATTCAAAAAAAATTCAAACATGAACTTTTTGAAAGGAAAAAATGAATAAAAAACAGAAAAGCAAGAAGAAAAAAAAAACAAGAAACAAATTTAACAGAAAAATAAAAATAGGAAAAAATCATCAAAACCAAAAACAAACAATAAAGCCGGTAAAAGAAAAAAAAGGCGGTTGTGGGAACCTTCTAGAAGGTTCTCCAAACCGGCAAAAACTGGCTCGGAACCTGTAGAAGGTTCCCAAAACCGGGAACGGTTAAACGGGCCGGCCAAAGCGGAGCAATCGCTCGAGCTCCAGTGTGCGAAGTAGCCACATCTTGACGCAGAATGTGTCAAATAGGAATTTCCCCTTTTTTTTTAGCGGTACCAGCAATCCACTCGTGAGAGGGAGAGGGGGGGATGGGGCTATTAGGCTGCGGCCAACGAAAGAAAACAGCGAGCGCCAGGGACCCCTATCGGTGCCTGAAGCGCCAAATAGGAGGCCCCCTCTATATGACGCTCGATGCATCAAGAAGACGCCCTTTCGCACAGAGGTGGCACCAAGTAGGCTGGGCCATCAACACGACACTGTAGCATGTTGCTTCACTGATGCAAACCACCACTGTAGCTTGCAACTATACGATTCTAAAAAAAGCTAGCAACTATACTATAGCGACCACTTTTTCTATTTTTTTCAGTTTTTATTAAAACGTGAACATTTTTACAATTCTGAAATTTCTAATTCTCTATGCTATCTGTGGGATCAATACTCTTACTTCGAAAAGATTATAATTAAACCTTGTGCACTTGTAAACTATCAGACAACTCCAACGCTGTTCACAAAACGGACGACAAAAAATGTGTGCGGACACGTGCCACGTGCTCGCGGACAGCAGGCGGACCACCAGACATCCAACCAAAGACACAAATGCCCGCCCGCTCAGTTTTTTTTTTTGCATTGCCTGGAGTGCTGAAAATAATCAAAGATAAATATCACAATTCTTCGATAATTGAAAGATAAATATTCCAATGCAACAATAATTCAAATGTAAATATTACAACCCGAACTCTAAGTTTTAAAATAAAATAGTTCAAATCAGAATTCAAGATGTTCTTATCCGTCTACGGGGCCGCGGGATGTCCGCTGCATGTCCGGAGCGCGGCCATGGCTGGTGGATGGACGCCACGCACATGTCATGTAGGTGAGGTTGAAGGAGACAGCCAGACAGGAGGTGGGCTGGGCCGTTTACTGCAACACTGGACTTAAAGTGCATAGTGCGTATTAGTTTTAGCCATTTTCTTTTTCTGTTTTCATTTCTTTTCTGTTGTCTATTTAGTTAACTGTCTAAACGATTTTTGCTAAACTTGAAATTCCATACTTAAATACTCCCTCCGCCTCAAAATAAGTGACTTAACTTTATACTAGGTTTAGTACAAAGTTAGTACAAAGTTGAGTCACTTATTTTGAGATGGAGGGAGTACTAGACAAGGTACCAAGACCACATGCAAGCTTCAGAAATATTTGGAAAAGCCTAAACATTTGTTTCTTTTGAAATAGCCCAATTAGTTGTTGTTGGACCACTTAAGTATTGCTAGGGTCAAACTAAAAATCCAATTTTGAGTTTATTTCTTCAAGACAAATACTAGGGGATTATTTTAAATAATATGAAGACTTTTTTATTTATTTTTGAAGAAGTTTTATTTTTCCTTGCTATTTGAATTTTGAATTGGAATGGGTTTTGGATCTTAATGACTATTAGTATGTTAATGATGATGACTAGGCATAATTAGAGGAAGTTGACTGTAGCTTCTTTACTGGGTGTTACACATTGTTAAAATAAATCTACTGATATTTGTATACAATAGATTCTGGCATCCAGAGAACATAAGTTGGCATCCTCAAAATGACATCCTTTTTAGGAGTAAGTAGATAGCTCCATTCCTAACTTGGCTAACCAAACAGGACGACGTTAATGAAAAGCCTCATAATCTCCGTAGCTATATCGTATAGTACTAAAAAGATTTTGCGTTTGCTTTGGACCAGAGAGTAAATTGAACTCTGTAATCAACATATGGAGCGATAAGAAACAAACCCAAGGTGCTAATCAAGGTGATCATTTAGTTTCTAGTAAGTAAATACATGATGGTGATAGTTCCGCATCAACCAAAAAAGTTAAGATATCATTTTTCTAGAGATTCAAATCGGAGAATTACAACAATGATGATTTTCTTGAAGGGAGAAATATGTTAAGTAAATAGACTATATGTCATTCTCTGACCAATCCATTACAAAATACATTCTTTTCTGTAGAAAGACCAAAGTGAAAAATAGTTAGATTTGGCTCTACTCAGGAATCTATGATGATTGGCATTCCTTAGTTCACATTACAATGATGGTTATCACCGGTCCTTTAGAAGCAAGATGGGAGAAAAAAGTAACTAAGGAAAAGGGAATACTTGGACGACGTGCACAGCCAAAAGAATAGCAGGAGATGGCTGTCATGCAGTTCAAGCAGAGGAAGAGGAAATCCTCGCGTCGGCTTAGCGATGACCTAGCCGAGGGGCCAGTTCCCCTTGGCAACAATGCGAGATGGAGACTAGAGAGGGTGAGACGACGATGGCCGCAACAAGCGCAAGGTCGACGTGGCAGCCGCAGGTTCGAATCGCCGGTGGATTGGGCGAGCTTGATGTGTCGACGGGTTGGGCAAGCTAGAGGCCGATAACACCGGCGCATGGCCCCACGATGATGAAGAAGTCGTGTCGCCATGACATGAGTTCTCCTCCGATGCGTGGTGGGGAGATGGGGGTCTATGCTGGGAAGGGAGATTGGGGACTGGCGGTTAGAGCTTAGGCAAGACAAATAATGGTGGCAAGGTCAGGAGGACGAATTTGGGGATGTGAGGCCAGCCGGGATTTGCCGGAGACGACGGAGCGGTGACCCCACTTGGATCTGGGAGACGACTAGGAAGCAACTTTTTTGTAGTCTCATACGATGGTGGATGGTTGCACGGGACGGGAGTGTACAGTAGCCTTCGCAAAGGCACCATCGAGGGCGGTGGCCAGATATGAGGGAGACAGAGGTGGGATGGTTGCGCGGGACGGGAGAGTATAGGAGCCTTCGCAAATGCACCATCAAGGGTGGCATCCACACATGAGAGAGACAGTGGTCGGGAAAAGACGAATAGACCAGAAGAAAATCGTAGTCACCGATTGCTAAACCAGACTGAACCACAAAAAACCGACGACACATGTCGCGCAGAGAAGAGCTATCTCCCAGCACTGGGATTGCACGGAGGAGCTCTTGCTTGTTTAATTCTTTTATGTATGCAGTTTCATTTTGTACTTCCTCCCTATTATTGTAGATTTATGAGAAGGGATGAAAAATAATAATACTATTGTGTGCATTGTCCACTACCTGAACACATGTTTAATTCTCGAAGCCTATTTTTTCAAAAAGGAAATAACCAGATGTGAGGCAGAAGCTAGAAGAAAATTTAATAGTTCCTGAAGAATTATTCAAAGCGGTGACCACCTGAATAAACACGTGTTGTTCCAATGTAAATCACTCGGGAGAAAACAAATGAAAAACAGAAAAAAGAGGAAGCTAATTTGAGTCTAATTTTTTTGTACCGAGCTTCTCTGATGTCATCTCACCGTAAACACTTGCACAAAGCTTGTAGAACGGTCTCTTATCTTTGATGTGTAAAAATCCCAATTTTTTAAAAAATGTTTGATTTTCGAAAATACTCTTCATACTGTCCCCAAATCTCCTAGCGTAAGCAGCTAGTTCATGGGCCATTCTGTTACACACCCTCTTGACTGCAGTGATGGAACCTCCCTAAAACTCTCCATTAGAACTAGCTTTTTAATAGACACTTAGCATCCGATTTAAAAAAAATCTATTTATGTCAAGGGAACAATTATAATAAAGAGAGCAGCCAATGTGGGGAAAAACCACTCACAACCGGCAACACCACCTAAGAAACTCCAACTGCGGATTTTATATTCGAAGCCAAGCTTATTGGGCAACCGGCTGGCATCCTGCGAAAGCTCTCTGGCAGTCGACAAGGAGGGAGGCGTTTGACAAGCTTTTTAGTAGAACAAGCCCGCCAGGACAGGGAGGAGACAAGCTTTTTTTTCTTTTTCCAATGTTATTTTTTATTTGGAATGGTTTATTGTGGTTTTTATTCTTTTTTCTTTTGCTAAATTGAATGATTTTTTTCAAAATCAATGAACCTTTTCAAATAAATGTTATTTTTTCAAAATCAATGAACTTTTTTTCAAAACCAGTAAAGTTTTTTTGAAAAAAGATGAACTCTTCTCAAATCGAATCAGGGTGTTACAAAATGATGAACTTTTACAAGAATGATTATTTTTTGTCAAAATTGATGAACTTTTTCCATTTGAGATGAACATTTTCCAAATTTAGTGGATTTTTATAAAATTCGATGAACTATTTTCCAAAATTGATGTTTTTTTTCATAATTGGCGATTTTTTTTTTCAAAATCGATGAAAATTTTCAATTTGATAAACTTATTTTCAAAATTGATAAACCTTTTCAAATTTGTGGCCAATGGCTATAGCGAACCTAAAGGAAAACCCAGCGATTCTCGTTTTTCTAAAGGGATCAAGCGATCCTTTTTTGGGACCTCCTATGCGAAGCATTTTGCGTCATACAAGAGGTCGACGCACAAGGTAGCCGCGCGGTTAGGCCGGCCCACCTACGCGAAAGCTCTTTGTGTTTCCTACAGCGCGACCTAAAAAACCCCGAAAAACAAAAGATCACGCAAGCATTCGATCCCACGACCTCAATCGCTTTGGATTATTTGGGCGCCAGCCATTAGCTGCTCCACAAATTAGAACCTAAATGTGAAGGCACCACAACGTACAAGAACACCCATCAGGGTTGAGATTTGGAAACATTTTCAAAAAAATTCTTGAAAATTACAAATAATTTCGAAAAGCCACAGTTTTCTTTTAACATTCCAAAAAAATAGACAAAATGTGAGAAAATTACGTTATTCCAACTTTTTCTAAAAGAATAATTTTGAGAAATTGAACATTATTTGAAACACGGAATTTTTCCTTATTAGGACAACTAGGTTTGGAAACGGGAAATACTTTTTTAAAATATTGAACATTATTTGAAACAAGAACATTTTTCCTTAAAATGAGAACTAGTTTTGAAAACGGGAAATATTTTCTAAAAATCTTAAACATTATCTGAAACACGAGCATTTTTTAAAAATTGTGAACAAATTTCTCAAAACGTGAACATCTTTTTAAATTTATGATTTTTTTTGGAACAAGAATATCTTATGACATTGTGAATGAATTTTGAAAGCAAGATTTCTTTTTTGAATTTCCTGAACATTTTCTAAAAAAAGCATTTTATGTAAGTGGGAGCAAATTTGAAAAGGAGAACCTTTTGTTGAAACACGAACATTTTTGGGAGTTGTGATTTTTTTTTGAAAAACAAGAACATTTTTTTGAAAACATGAACATATCCAAATTTGAGAAAATAGAACAATTTTTTAAATTCCACGAACAGTTTTCAAAAACAAACATTTATTAAAAATTGTAAATAAATTGTGAAAACAAGAATATTTTTTGAAACACCAATATTTTTTAAAATTTTCAACAAATCACAAAACGAGAACATATTCTGAAATTCCAAACTAACATTTGAAATTATCAAACAAAAAAACAGGAAAAGGGAAAGAAAAAATTATCAAAAATAAAATATTTTTGAAATTTGGAACGTGATTTTACTTTTGGAAAAATTAAATATTTTTTGAAGACTAAAATTTCTAATCTATGAACAAATTTATAAAATTTCGAAATTTTAAGAAATGCAAACATTTTTAAAAAGGAAAAAAATTCAAAGGGAGAACATTTTTAAACTTACGACTTTTGAGAATGCAAACATTTTTAACCTACAAGAAAAAAATTAATAATTTATTTTTTAAAATTTCGGACAATGTTTTGAAATGCGAACATATTTTGAAATTAAATGAACAATTTATATGCGCAAACACATCTTGAAAACATGTTGTTTTTTATTCATGAACATATTTGGAAAGTTAAACTCCCAAACATCTTTGAAATTTGTAAAAAAAAAATCCAAAGGCGAACATTTTTTGATACTCTCGAAACATTGTTTTATTTCACGAACAGAATTTGAAAACATGAAAATCTCTTGAATTTGGGAACAAATTCGAAAAGTAGGAACATTTCTTCAAATTCGAACATTTTTTATTCATGAACAAATTTGGAATTCTGAACTTTTTGGAACTTTCAAATATTTTGTAAACTAGCGAACAAATTTCAAAATTCCAAATGTTTTCAGTATTTGTGAACAAAATTTCAAAATGGGAACATTTTTGAAAAAAATGATCAAAACTTTAAAATTCGAACTTTTTTAAAATATCTGAAGATTTGTTGAAAACTAAAAAGAATGAAATGAACGAAAAGAGAAGAATAATCAAAGAAAATGAAAAAAAAAACTAAAAAGGAAAGAAAAGAAAAAAAAATGCCGCACGGGCCTGGCTAGGCCTAACCAAGTTGGGACTTGCGGGCCACCCTACAAAACCCATGTATACCCGCGAAGCGTTAGTGTGTGAGCACAGTAACATGGGATCTCCTATACACCGCTCGCTGCGGCAAAGTGCTGGCGCTTCGCACATGAGCGACTGTGCTGGGCCGGCCCATTTACAGCGGCACGTTCCCGAGATGAAAAATCGCAAAAAAAAAGTAACACTACCGCTGATACTCGAACCCGGGACTTCGTAAAACTTGGCCCCGTGTTCAAACCACCGGGACTTAGAGCATTTCCAGCCGCGCCCCCATCAAGACCCCCCAGACAACTTTTTGGTCGCCGGCGCCAAAAAATCGGCCCAGTCGCGCCCTCAAGGGCCCAATTTTTGCCGGTTCGGGCCGAAATTGGCGCCGGCGGACCCAACCCGAACCCGGCGTGCTGGGGGGCACCGGGCGAATCGTTTTTGGCGTGAAAGAGCCGTGGGCCCTCCTTGCTAGCGACTCGTCTCGCTTCTCGCCGCTTCGTCGTCCTCATCGCCTCGTTTCCCACGGCGAATCAATGCCAAAGTTGTCCGCGCGCTGTCGCGCCGGTCAGCCTCCGCCATTGATGCCTCACGGGCGGCGTAGTGAAGATGAGACGACGCGCGTCCCCTCGCATGCCACGCGTACGCGCGGCGCCTCCACCTATGTAAAGCCGTCCCCAGCGCGCCGGTGGCACGCACCGAGTCTTCACCGCCGACGAGCCCTTTCTCCCCCTTCCTTCCTTTCCTCTCGCCGTCTCCAATTCAAAGAATGGCCGAACGCTTCCCAGGCGACGCGCACGGCGGCGAACGGCTTCGGCCGCCGCCACCTTCACGAGGACGAAACTCGGCTCCTCTTTGAGGCCGAGTACCCGGTCTCGCCGGACATGCGGGTGCCCGGGGCATGGAGAATCAGCGCCGGCGGGGCCCTAGTGCCACCACCGCCCACCGGGGCGGCGCGGCGTGCGGAGATCGCGCGTATCCGCGCCTCCCTGCCACGGGCGGCGAAGGAGGGCCACGCTACGTCCCCGACAGCCCGCTCTCGGAGCCATACTTTTGGCGCCGCCACGCCGAGCAGCTCGAGGCCACCAACGACATCGTACCCTCCGGCAGGCTCAACTCTGAGGGGCGGCGCCGATGGTGGGGCGTGCCCGGCCGCACGCTGGAGGCCGTCCTCGAGTACATCGAGGGCGGCAACACGCCGAGGCTGGAGTACCCCGACCCCCGTCCTTCTCTCGCCGTCGGGAGAGCTCGTGGACGCCGAGCTCCGGCGTCCGCATCGGTGACTCCGCCCCTGCCTCTAGCCGCCTCATCCTCGTCGCATCCAAGCCAGAGCCCGGCCTACCCCCGGAGTACGAGGAGATAGCTCGGCGCGGCTTCTCCAACGAAGATGCCCTACGGTGGGTGCGCGACGACTACCTCCGCGACGAGATGGTCCGGCAGCGCCGGGCCCTGGAGGAGATAGCCGCCCGCAAACGTGGGCGCGAGGACGAGCACGACATCGTGGTCCTCGACAGCGACGACAACGAGGACACCCCCGGACCGTCCAACCCGCCGCGCCAACCGGGGGAGGGTTGCAGTAGGGACGGTGGCCGCGGCGGAGGCGACGACGATGGCGACAACAACGACTACACGCGGTTCTACCGCCTCCTCGACATGTAGAACTACAAGGGCGGCGGGCGGCGAGGAGCGGCGAGGGAGACGGCGAGGAGCAGACTAGTAGCGTTTTTTTCTTTTTTGTAAAATATTTTAAATATGAACAAACTCACCGAAGTTTGGTTTAATTTGCGCCATATTTGTGAGTTTTCAAAAAAATGTGGGCGCCGCGACTGGGGGGCATCACGCCCCAGCACACGGTTTAGCGCCGGTGCGCCTCCCAGGGGCGATTTTAGGTGCCTCCTCGGGGGCCAACGGCTGAAGATGCTCTTAGACACTCCCATGATCAATTCGCAGCTCGACAGTTAAAGACACATACGACAGTGACAAAACTTAAACATTAATTCGCAAAAAAATCCCAAAAACTACAGTCCATGTATTGGGTCGAACCGAGGATCTTCTATAACTGAATTTTTCGAAATTACAAATATTTTCTTTAAAATAAAAACATTTTCTAAATTTTCGAACAAATTTTGTAAAACATAAACATTTTGATGATGTGAACAAATTTTGAAAGGATGAACATTTCTTGAATTTGTGAACAAAAAATAAAAATATTTATGTTTTTTCAACCTTCCAGAATTTTTTTAATTTGTGAATAAAATTTGAAAACATGAACTATTATTGAGTTTTTGAGAAAATTTGGAAAGCTGGAACATTTTTTGGAATTCCCAAACATTTTCAGAATTTATAATCAAAACTTGAAATTTTGAGCAACATTGAATTTAAAAATAAATGCAAACTGTTTTTGAATTTATGAAGTAATTTGCATAACATGAACATTTTTTCAGTTGGACAAAATTATAAAATGAGTACAATTTTTAAATGACGAACATTTTTTGAATTTATAAACAAAACTAGAAATTTTGAGCAACATTGAATTTTGAATTTATAGAGAAATCTTCAACACACGAACATTTTTTGAATTTGTGGAATTTTTTTGAGAAAGGGAGAAATTTTAAATGACGAAAATATTTTGAACAAAATTTTCCTAGGTGAATAATTTTTTAATAACTGTACCAAAATTTGAATATAAGAACATTTTAGGAACAACTTTTTAAAAGATTTCCATTTTCTGAGAAACTGAACATGTTCTAAGAGCACTAACATTTTTTAAATATTCAAAACAATTTTCAAACATGGACTTTTTGAAAGGAAAAAAATTGAATAAAACACAGAAAAGGAAGGAGAAAAGAAAAAAAAGAAACAAATTTAACAGAAAAAAAAGGAAAAAATCGTCAAAACCAAAAACAAACAATAAAGCCGGTAAAAGAAAAAAAAGGCGGTTGTGGGAACCTTCTAGAAGGTTCTCCAAACCGGCAAAAACTGGCTCGGAACCTGTAGAAGTTTCCCAAAACCGGGAACGGTTAAACGGGCCGGCCAAAGCGGAGCAATCGCTCGAGCTCCTGTGTGCGAAGTAGCCACATCTTGACGCAGAATGTGTCAAATAGGAATTTCCCCTTTTGTTTTAGCGGTACCAGCAATCCACTCGTGAGAGGGAGAGGGGGGGATGGGGCTATTAGGCTGCGGCCAACGAAAGAAAACAGCGAGCGCCAGGGACCCCTATCGGTGCCTGAAGCGCCAAATAGGAGGCCCCCTCTATATGACGCTCGATGCATCAAGAAGACGCCCTTTCGCACAGAGGTGGCACCAAGTAGGCTGGGCCATCAACACGACACTGTAGCATGTTGCTTCACTGATGCAAACCACCACTGTAGCTTGCAACTATACGATTCTAAAAAAAGCTAGCAACTATACTATAGCGACCACTTTATCTATTTTTTTTTCAGTTTTTATATTAAAACGTGAACAATTTTACAATTCTGAAATTTCTAATTCTCTATGCTATTTGTGGGATCAATACTCTTACTTCGAAAAGATTATAATTAAACGTTGTGCACTTGTAAACTATCAGACAACTCCAACGCTGTTCACAAAACGGACGACAAAAAATGTGTGCGGACACGTGCCACGTGCTCGCGGACAGCAGGCGGACCACCAGTCATCCAACCAAAGACACCAAATGCTCGCCCGCTCGGTTTTTTTTGCGTTGCCTGGAGTGCTGAAAATAATCAAAGATAAATATCACAATTCTTCAATAATTGAAAGATAAATATTCCAATGCAACAATAGTTCAAATGTAAATATTACAACCCGAACTCTAAGTTTTAAAATAAAATAGTTCAAATCAGAATTCAAGATGTTCTTATCCGTCTACGGGGCCGCGGGATGTCCGCTGCGTGTCCGGAGCGCGGCATGGCTGGTGGATGGACGCCACGCACATGTCCTGTAGGTGAGGTTGAAGGAGACAGCCAGACAGGAGGTGGGCTGGGCCGTTTACTGCAACACTGGACTTAAAGTGCATAGTGCGTATTGTTTTAGCCTTTTTTTTTCTGTTTTCATTTTCTTTTCTGTTGTCTATTTAGTTAACTGTCTAAACAATTTTTGCTAAACTTGAAATTCCATACTTAAATACTCCCTCCGCCCCAAAATAAGTGACTCAACTTTATACTAGGTTTAGTACAAAGTTAGTACAAAGTTGAGTCACTTATTTTGAGACGGAGGGAGTACTAGACAAGGTACCAAGACCACATACAAGCTTCAGAAATATTTGGAAAAGCCTAAACATTTGTTTCTTTTGAAATAGCCCAATTAGTTATTGTTGGACCACTTAAGTATTGCTAGGGTCAAACTAAAAATCCAATTTTGTGTTTATTTCTTCAAGACAAATACTAGGGGATTATTTTAAATAATATGAACACTTTTTTATTTATTTTTGAAGAAGTTTTATTTTTCCTTGCTATTTGAATTTTGAATTGGAATGGGTTTTGGATCTTAATGACTATTAGTATGTTAATGATGATGACTAGGCATAATTAGAGGAAGTTGACTGTAGCTTCTTTACTGGGTGTTACACATTGTTAAAATAAATCTACTGATATTTGTATATAATAGATTCTGGCATCCAGAGAACGTAAGTTGGCATCCTCAAAATGACATCCTTTTTAGGAGTAAGTAGATAGCTCCATTCCTAACTTGGCTAACCAAACAGGACGACGTTAATGAAAAGCCTCATAATCTCCGTAGCTATATCGTATAGTACTAAAAAGATTTTGCGTTTGCTTTGGACCAGAGAGTAAATTGAACTCTGTAATCAACATATGGAGCGATAAGAAACAAACCCAAGGTGCTAATCAAGGTGATCATTTAGTTTCTAGTAAGTAAATACATGATGGTGATAGTTCCGCATCAACCAAAAAAGTTAAGATATCATTTTTCTAGAGATTCAAATCGGAGAATTACAACAATGATGATTTTCTTGAAGGGAGAAATATGTTAAGTAAATAGACTATATGTCATTCTCTGACCAATCCATTACAAAATACATTCTTTTCTGTAGAAAGACCAAAGTGAAAAATAGTTAGATTTGGCTCTACTCAGGAATCTATGATGATTGGCATTCCTTAGTTCACATTACAATGATGGTTATCACCGGTCCTTTAGAAGCAAGATGGGAGAAAAAAGTAACTAAGGAAAAGGGAATACTTGGACGACATGCACAGCCAAAAGAATAGCAGGAGATGGCTGTCATGCAGTTCAAGCAGAGGAAGAGGAAATCCTCGCGTCGGCTTAGCGATGACCTAGCCGAGGGGCCAGTTCCCCTTGGCAACAATGCGAGATGGAGACTAGAGAGGGTGAGACGACGATGGCCGCAACAAGCGCAAGGTCGACGTGGCAGCCGCAGGTTCGAATCGCCGGTGGATTGGGCGAGCTTGATGTGTCGACGGGTTGGGCAAGCTAGAGGCCGATAACACCGGCGCATGGCCCCACGATGATGAAGAAGTCGTGTCGCCATGACATGAGTTCTCCTCCGATGCGTGGTGGGGAGATGGGGGTCTATGCTGGGAAGGGAGATTGGGGACTGGCGGTTAGAGCTTAGGCAAGACAAATAATGGTGGCAAGGTCAGGAGGACGAATTTGGGGATGTGAGGCCAGCCGGGATTTGCCGGAGACGACGGAGCGGTGACCCCACTTGGATCTGGGAGACGACTAGGAAGCAACTTTTTTGTAGTCTCATACGATGGTGGATGGTTGCACGGGACGGGAGTGTACAGTAGCCTTCGCAAAGGCACCATCGAGGGCGGTGGCCAGATATGAGGGAGACAGCGGTGGGATGGTTGCGCGGGACGGGAGAGTATAGGAGCCTTCGCAAATGCACCATCAAGGGTGGCATCCACACATGAGGGAGACAGTGGTCGGGAAAAGACGAATAGACCAGAAGAAAATCGTAGTCACCGATTGCTAAACCAGACTGAACCACAAAAAACCGACGACACATGTCGCGCAGAGAAGAGCTATCTCCCAGCACTGGGATTGCACGGAGGAGCTCTTGCTTGTTTAATTCTTTTATGTATGCAGTTTCATTTTGTACTTCCTCTCTATTATTGTAGATTTATGAGAAGGGATGAAAAATAATAATATTATTGTGTGCATTGTCCACTACCTGAACACATGTTTAATTCTCGAAGCCTATTTTTTCAAAAAGGAAATAAGATGTGAGGCAGAAGCTAGAAGAAAAGTTAATAGTTCCTGAAGAATTATTCAAAGCAGTGACCACCTGAATAAACACATGTTGTTCCAATGTAAATCACTCGGGAGAAAAAAAAGGAAAAACAGAAAAAAGAGGAAGCTAATTTGAGCTCTATTTTTTTTTTGTACCGAGCTTCTCTGATGTCATCTCACCGTAAACACTTGCACAAAGCTTGTAGAACGGTCTCTTATCTTTGATGTGTAAAAATCCCAATTTTTTAAAAAATGTTTGATTTTCGAAAATACTCTTCATACTGTCCCCAAATCTCCTAGCATAAGCAACTAGTTCATGGGCCATTCTGTTACACACCCTCTTGACTGCAGTGATGGAACCTCCCTAAAACTCTCCATTAGAACTAGCCTTTTAATAGACACTTAGCATCCGATTTTAAAAAAAATCTATTTATGTCAAGGGAACAATTATAATAAAGAGAGCAGCCAATGTGGGGAAAAACCACTCACAACCGGCAACACCACCTAAGAAACTCCAACTGCGGATTTTATATTCGAAGCCAAGCTTATTGGGCAACCGGCTGGCATCCTGCGAAAGCTCTCTGGCAGTCGACAAGGAGGGAGGCGTTTGACAAGCTTTTTAGTAGAACAAGCCCGCCAGGACAGGGAGGAGACCTAGAGGACTTGTTCCATCGCCATATCTAGTATCTACCATACCGTAGTAGTTCACTATGACATACTTCAACTATTCAGAAGAAAACTTCCTATGGCTTATCCAGAAAAATACATAATAACATCATTGAGCACCAAATCCTAAGATACATGCAGCAATGCCAGTTGGTACATAGTAATACATCGTTGTACACATCAAGAATTCTGTTCTGCAGATATTGGGAGTAACTGGTCCAAAAGGAAAAGGAAACAAGAATCCATGTCTTGGTGTCTGGCTTGTACTTCTGAATACACCAATCTCAGATAAATCATTCACAATGTTGTTTGGGACAAGGCCACGCTTTCATCAATGACTTTAGGTGCGAGACCTGCTACCTGAGCCATTGTCGTATCTAGAGTAATATGTGGAGCTAGAGCGAGAGAAACCTTTCGATCTTTCAAAACCATAAAGATCGTTCCCGGACCTTGGGTGCGACATGGGAGGCCACACATGACCAGGAGCAGAACCGCTAGGTGGCCTCTAGTGTAGTGAACCTGCAATAACATAGTCAGTCTCACGCCATTCGCTAAACATCCAATGATGCTAGTCAGGAGAAATACCATTGTTGTTTCCATGACCAGTTGAGGGCCTCAAATATCCTGGTGCAAAATTGGGAGGACGATGGGAAATGAAACCTTGGTCTCTTGCGCAAGGAGCATGCGAGTGGAAGGCGCCTTGACATTCTGGGGCATGAGGAGGATGTCGAGGATGTAACCCTTGACTTGGTACTCATGAGGAGGATCCCGAGCATGAAAGTCATGACTTAGTAGTCCAGGAGGAGGATATGGATGATATGCGCCTTGCTCTGCTAGTACCAGAGGAGGACGCCAAAAATATATGCCATCATCTACTGGAACATGAAGATGGTGAACAGGGTATGATCGTTGATCTGAAAGAAGAGAAGGATGATGGGCACGATCAACAACTACCAGAGGAGGACAGTGAGAGAACAAGACTTCCATGTATGTGGACTAATAGATAATACAAGCTTACCATATATCACTTGTGTTGTGCTTCCACATGAGCAATCCCAATTTCTTGTATTTTGTCAATGCTTATCTCTCCCTTGCTTGTGTTTACCGGTGATCTTCGGTTCCATACAACAAAACCGATGAATGAGTCTTGGTTTGTATGGACTGCTGACGCGCCTTTCTAGAAACCATATTTTTGAAGGGCTCTTATTATCTCCTTTTGTCTGGGACATACATAAATACATGTATCATCTTCTATTGTTGCTAAACCAATTATTTTGTTCACTTTTAATATCTTTGCAACCTGCATCAGTGTCATAAATACCTTAAACATAATATTCTGAATGTCCATACCTTACAAAGAATGGAAATGGAAAATCAAGTGTCAACGTTACCTCCTTCATTCCCTTTAAGCCATCTTTCGAAGACTCAGCATTCAAGCACAGGGAAATTACCTAATAGAATATTGATTGCAAGTAAATATTAGTTCAGGTTTATTTCTGTGATGTTTCATCAACTAGTAAAACTTATGATGAAAGAAAACTGACGCTACAAAACACATACTCCCTCCGTTCCAAAATATAAAGTCTTCGAGATTCCAATATGGACTACATACAGAGCAAACTGAGCGAATCTGCACTCTAAAATACACTATATACATCTGTATGTAGTCCATATTAAAATCTCTAAATAGTCTTATATGTAGGAACGGAGAGAGAGTAGTTATCTAGGTATGTCACATACAATTTCAAACTCATTTCAGCACAACAGTAAATAATCCTATAGGGGGAGAATGTCAAATCATAACACAAGGATGAATCATCCATAATGTAAGAAAATAATCTTACCATTATCGACCGGTTTTGAGAGTGACGAAGATCCTTGAGGAATTTTTAAAAATCCCCCCATTTCACTATTCTTTCGATTTCTATGGTTTTCGGCCAGACAATATCTTGAATTTTACCTCACTTCAAAAATAACACATGATATCTTATAATAAGAAACAACATGGTTTGAACATCCACCATTCACAACAACTAAATATTTGTTTCTCAATCTAGGAAACAAGTATATTCCTACTGTATGATTATGGTGGAAACAAATAAATACACTGTGCACATCAGATTATCATAATCTGATCAACTGAAGACATGTGTTGTCGTATAAAGACAAATTATATTAATTCTAACTTATAGAAAGCAATTAAAGCGCCATATATATCAATTTTGTTATTCTTCAAACCTTCAGTATGAAAATGGTACAAATGTTATCTATGTAGGCAAATATATTGATAGCAAGGTAAATGTCTTGCCAAATGAGGTCTTGCATGTAGACCTAAGTCATGTGGTGTAGAGGTACTTCATCTGAGAGTAGACATATTCTTCAACAAGCAGAACATCCCTTGGATGAACTTCATCTAGCAAGCTCATTACTCTGACATGTCTTCCCCCACAACAATTTGGCAGATGCTTCTCCTTTTGGTGGAGAGATTATATGTCTCCATGGGACCAATTTCAGTCTTTGGCTAAATGTGATGTTGGGAGATGTGATACTGTTAGGTTCACCATTCAGAAGGCCTTAACCTATGAATCTATATGTGACATGTTTCACCCTCCCCTGTCTTCTATGCCATCCTCCCAATGCAACAACCTTGTAATTATTCATGATCAATTGACCTACTTTTATGATGATGGTTCCTAGAAACTCACTGCAGGCAAGGGTCTTTCCAGCAACAACTTTGTTGCCGGAAAAAAAGACCCTTGCCCACAAAACTATCCAGCAACAAAGTTACAGGACTACAACCAATCATGATCCTTATCCCACCCCTATGTCCTGGATATGGAAGCCATATTGTGAATATAAACATAGGCTGTTTTCTAACTCCTACTTGACAGGCTCTATAATAGAGATCTTCTGGGGAAGGACCGAACACTTATTTTTTGGATGTGATTTGGCCAAAAAAATGGTGGATGTTGAACCAGGAGTGGAATTTGGACATGCAACTCACGGATATGTTAGAAGAAGTAAACACAGGAACCAAGACAAATGCTTCTTTGAGATGGTTATTCTTGTATGCTGGAGCTAATGGAATCACAGTAACATTATCATATTTGATGGTGACATACCTAACATTCATGAATGTTTTAGGATGTTCAAAGAATACTTTGCTAACGATACGTAGAGAGCAAAACCCAGCCTCAAAGAGGGAATGCAATTGTACTTAGATACTTTGTAAGGTAGCTCTGGCTGCCCACCCTCCATTGTGCATTTTCCATCAAACAATTTCTAGAAGCGCGGTAGTTTCTTCCCTACTATTTTCCACTTAAAAATGGTACAAGGAATAATTGAGCAGGAAAAAGAAATGAACAGAAGTCCACATATACATACAGAAATATACATTATCTGATGACCAGTATCAAAAATCTTTAAATCCCGAAATGTTTATATGCAAACTCGTGTTACATATAAAAAATAGAATCATATGTAGTGGAGATGTTGCAACAAGGAAATGTTTCAACCCTGAAATAATTAACATGTTACAACTAACCTTCTGTAATTCATACAATAATATGACGAAAGGCTCGTTTTGTTGGAGTTTGACCTCATTGGCCTCTCGCTATCGAATTCTTTTTTGACATTATGCCCCATTAGTACCAATAGAAAATGTATGTTTTGTCCCTGTACTATTATGAAAGTGATGCCTAAAGGACCAAAACCATCTCACGTCCTACAGTTGAAGGCTTCAACACCTATTATGTAAGGAAATGGAGATTTGATTGGATTGAGTAGTAAAATAGTTACATAACTTAGAAGCACGGTGCAAACTTCTACCAATCAACATCTTGGTCAAAGTTTGACAGTTGAGGTGGACGGGGGTCCCACTTGTCTGCCTCACATCTCCTTCCTCAAATTTCTCACTCCTTCCCCTTCTAACCAGATCCACCTGCGGCTAAGGCCAAGCTGAAGGAGGGGTGCCCTCCGGAAAGCGCCGCCTCCTCGCGCTCGCCTCTCCAGGAAGCTTCGCCCCGCTCCAGCCTCATCCCGCGTCTTAGTGCCCGGACCTCGACGCAAGGATCAAGCCCACCACGCGCCTGCCGGCCTCCCCCGTGCTTGTAGTGTCGCCTCCCCTGCGCTCGACCTTCCTACAGTGTCGCCCTACGAGCTCCCGCCGGCACCAACTATCGGATCCACCCCGCAAGGCGTCGTCGTGGTGACTGACCACCCGATACTTGATAGGGACGGCGGGCGGGTTGTGCCTCGACCTTGATGGAGCGGGCGCGCGATGGCTCAGCCTCGCCGGAGTTGGCAGGGGCGCGGGCGTGGGGGGGGGGCTCGACCTCGCCGTAG
>NC_041382.1:744714938-744721508 GCF_002162155.2 Triticum dicoccoides | reverse complement strand
CTCGCCGTAGGGAGGAAGGGGCACAGGCACGCGGGGGCTTGGCCTCGCCGGAGCAAGCAAGGGCGCGAGCACGTGAGGGTTCAGCCTCATCAGAGAGGCAGGGGCGGGGGAGGGGGTGGGGGAGAGGCGGCTCGGCCACGCCGGAGCATGCTGGCGCGCGGGGGTTCGACGTCGCTAGAGCTAGAAGGGTCAGCCACCGCCGCTGTTCGTCCACCGCTCCTGTTGGAAGGAAGGAGGAGAGGAGATAAGAGAAGGAGAGGAGAGCTGACAGGTGGGACCCCCGTCCACCTCAGCTGGTCAAAGATCGACTAGGATTAGTCTTCACCACATTTGCAGTCCTAACCGTCAGGTTTGCTGTTAGACGCGCTCAATTTCGAATCAGTGGCAATTTGTTATCCACTTGGCACAGAAGTGGTGGTCTTTTGTGATTTTTGACAAAAGCGGTAGTTTTGGAGTAACCTAGCCATAAATGTGGTGGTTTTGAGCATTAACTCCCTAGAGGTAGCGGTGCTGGTGCAGTGAGTACTATAGCAAGAAGCAGAGAAGAGGTGTGTTGTCGGAATCTGTTAGTGGAGAGAAGGAGCTATTTTTTTCCGCTGGTTGCTGAAAGAAGGCAAAGGAGAACTTCTAGTAGGAGGTCTAGTTGGTGTTTGTGACAGGGAGCAGCGTGGTGGATTCATGGCATTGGTGTGCTAGCTGCACTGAACCTGCTTTTTTAACTATTGTTGCTCAAGTAAAGTGCAAGAGAAGATCAAATAGAGCAGAAGAGAAGAGGCTCTTGGTGCTTTCCAGTGACATTGAACAATGGGGGAAATCAAAGAATTAAGAAGCTACATGAAAAATCCACTCATTTGTTTGAGGAAAAAAAGGCAATCTAACTTTGAGTGCAAAAGGATCAAGTAAGATGCTTAAACCCTCAGTGGAGGACTGTAGAAATTCCAAACCAAAGTGGAAAAACAACAATTCTAGGGAATCTTGTTAATCTTGCTCATATTGGCAAAGGTACCTCAAATAAAACTTCTTATTCCAACTGGATACTAGACCCGGGAGCATTAGCACATGTCACCGAAAGGTGGAGTGAGTTTGAATCATATGCTCCACACCCACCTATGCATAAAAAGATTATTCAAGCGCGCCGTTGATGGAACTTATCATCCTATCAAATGGATCGACACTGTGAAATACACTTCGTGTATCACATTGTATTTGGTCTTATGTGTTCCATCATTTCCGGTTAGTTTGGTGTTTATGAGCTCCTTGGTTGATGCCAGTTTAAACAGCCAATTTCAATGCCTATTGAAGTGGACTCATCTAAGAGTGAGCCATGTATCATAGGTGATGATTCATTGAATTTTCCTATTACCTCAAGGAAAGAACCACAAGCTAAAGCAGGAAAGAACCACAAGCTAAAGCAGGAAAGCCTCCTGGAAGGTACAATTTTGAGCATGATGTTGCAAGCTATGTGGCATATGACTCACTGTCGCCAGGGTATAGAGCTTTCATTGCTTCATTACAATATGTTGTGACCCCAAGGGAATACAGGATCCAAAGTGGTATGAGGCCATGATGGAGGTAATGAAAGCTCTTCAGAAGAACAAGACACGGTATTTTGTTTCTATTCCAGCAGGAAGTTACTTGCTAGTTGGTGTATACCATGAAGCAAACCCTGGAAGGGAAAGTAGAATGGTACAAGGTGAGCCTAGTGGCAAGGGGCTAAGGCCAAACCTATGGGATTGGCTATGATGAAACCTTTGCACCCACTGCAAAGATGACTACAATAAGAACTCTTATTTCTTGTGTTGTTAGCTTTAGCTAGCCATTGCATTAGTTGGATGTCAAGAATGCATTCTTGCATGGAGATCTCCAGGAAGAAGTTTATATGGAGATTCTACCTGGCTTTGGTAGTCCAAGCACCACAGACAAGGTGTGCCAACTGTAGAAGTCTTTGTATGGTCTCAAGCAATCACCGAGTGGTTTGATAGATTCTGACAAGCCATATGTAGCATGGGTTATAAACAGTGTCATGGGGATCATATTGTGTCCTATAGGCATTCAGAGAGTCATATTACCATCCTCACAGTTTATGTAGATGGTATTGTTATCACTGGAGATGATAATGTAGAGATAAGTCGGCTGAAGGTGATGTTGAGAAAAGAATTCGAGATTAAGGATCTAGGTCAACTCAATTATTTTTTGGGAATTGAGATTGCAAGCTCTGCTAAAGGAATAGTTCTCGCTCTAAGAAAATATGTATTGGATCTGCTCACCGAGATAAGTATGTTGGGTGCCGAGCTGCGTCAACTCTGATTGAGCAAAACCATCAGCTATGTGCACATTCAGGAGATCCGGTCGAGAGAGCTACCGGCGGCTTGTCGGTCGACTCATCTATTTGTGCCACATGAGACCTGACATATCCTATGTTGTGAGTGGTGAGCCGCTACATGCATGAACCGAGAAGTGGGCATTTAGAGGCAGCACATAGAATTGCGCTATCTAAAATGGAGTCCTGGAAGAGGCCTATGGTTCAAAGGCAATGGACACTTGAATGTAGAGGGGTAATGTGATGCTGATTGGGCTAATTTCCTTGATAATAGAATATCAACTTCTTGATATTGTGTATTTGTTGGAGGGAACCTTGTGTCATGGAGAAAGAAGTAACTCCATTGTGTCTAGACCGACAACTGAAGCAGAGTACAGGGCCATGACAGTAGGCCTTAGTAAGATGTTGTGACCAAGAAATCTCCTGTCAGAACTGAAAAGAAATCTCCTGTTAAGGAAAACAAAAAAAATCTCCTGCCAGAACTGAAAAGTACTTAGAAAGGGCCCTGTGAAGGTGTGGTGCAATAATAAATTAGCTATCAACATAGCCAACAACCCAGTGTAGCATGATAGAACGAAGCATGTGGAGATTGATCGCTTCTATATTAAACATAAGTTAGGTGAGGGTATAATATAATTAATTAATTAAATTAAATAATCTAAAAGGGAGGATCCTTTATTGGTTCTCTATCCGTTCATTTTGGTATGTCGTGCAATCGCTGCATTGGGCCTTCTTCGGCCTACCCCATCCCCATTCACACCTAAGTACCTAGATTGACCCCCCAAAAGTCAGGACCTAGACTCGGAGAACTCTGCATCCATCGTCGCCTTCTACCCCCTCCCCTCTAAATATTGGCTCACAAGGGAGCGGCTCCCATGGAGGCAGAGGAGGAACTGATGGAGCCACCAGACTAGGAGGTCGATCCCACGGGATGCTTCATATGGATCACGAGAGGCCAAGGTAGCTTCATACAGAGCACGAGGCCAAGGTAACACCCGCGTACAAATCTAGCTACCTAAGAAGCTAGCTAAATCGGTAGATAGATTGAGGCGCTTGTGAGCTAAGTAGCCGAATCAGCTTTCCTTGCAAATGGATTGATGGAGGCACCTGCTTGATGACATGAGCTACTGATGCAAGCCGACGCCTTCTCCATTGCACATGGCAGCCGCCACGACATCTGCAGTATCCGGATCCAATCAGACGCTCATCGCCACTGTTGTAGGGCAAGACTTCGTCGAATGTGTTGCAGAAAGGTTAGTACCCAGGCACACACTATCGCGTGTGCTGCCTAGCCAGGATGCTGTCGGCGGTGCAGAGGAGGCTCTATGGAGGACAAGTCGACAATCCCATTGCGATGGGTGCATGGGTAGGAGATGAAGGAGATGAGCTCGACTGAGGGAAAGGGAATATGATGGGAGAGCTGGGGAGCGCGCAAGCCTCACCTCGTGGCAGGGGTGCACAGCGAGAGCGTCAATGATGGGCTCACACGGTTGCACATTGGGGCACCATTGTCTTGCCCTGCTCACTCCCGGTGGCTGCGTCCAGTCAAGGAGGAGGAGGTTACCGGCCGCCATCGCACCGGTGGCACAAGCCTCTTGCCGCGGAGGTCAAGGTGGATAGAAACAACGACGAAGTTGACTGATGGAGTTCATTGATGATGTTTAAAATTCACAATCTGCTTTTGATCTGTCATCGACGATTTGAAAATTCTATTAAAACTTCACTTTCAACTCTTGGTCCACCATGCATGTTCTTGAGTAAGCATGAGGCACTGTGTTTTACTCTGCATATATGATATTTGATTAAGTTGTGTCTCACATTGTTTGTTCTGTCGCTAGAGGATATCAAAAGGAGGGAGGAATTGATAAAGAATGTTGAGCCACTCTTTTGTAGGTGGTGTCAATGGTGGTCAATTTATGAGTTATGAATTCTCTTTGGGAACAAAAAAACAAAGCCATTCAGATGATACATGCTCCCAGCAGTAGTGAATTAATTGTGGACCAATTGGTAGAACAGATCATTGTAAGTGGTACAACATACAAGTTCATGCTTACAATTCAAACATTTACTGAATGGATGCATGCCTCTCTGCATATATGATTAAAGGGCATATTTCTTCTTCAGTCTCATTTCAGTATATAAGACGTGCATAAATTTTAATAATACTCCTTTTTGCTCTCATTTATTTGTTGTATTTTAAGATTGAATATGTTTTTCACTCATACGTAAGACACTAATAGAAGGAAGCCACATCAATTTAGAAGCTACTATTGTGGTTAATAGTTTAATGAATTTTTTTGCTCCGTCCTCCATGATATTTAAGCTACTATTGTAACAAATTGAAAGATGTTTTAGCAAAAAAACCAATTTTTGTAAGTGCAAAACAACAATCATTTTTACATGTATAAGGTTGTCTGTTATCGATTCAAAATATGTTACTTGTCTAAAGACAGAACAATGAGACATTATACTAAATCAATGGTAAGAATGATGTAAAAAAATCATTTGAAAGCATAATCATGGTACTTATTTACCTTCTAAAGAAAGCGAGCACAAACACCGCGATTCCCTGAAGTTTGATCACACCATCCCATAGACTTGTACGGGCCGACGGAGATATGCGACCAACGACTGAGTTCATATCATCATTTGAAAAATGATTGCATTAGAAATATAATGTGTTGTTTTACATTCTTGTAAATCATTTTTAGTACCTAATAAATGTCGCACCATATTTATATTTCACTCTGTCACTAGGAATCACCTAGAGGTAATATATAGCCATATTACTGCAATCAACCTTTTGATAGGCTAAAGGTGCCTCTATCTAGTTCTGACATCTCGCATGTCTCTTTGGTGCAACCATTGTTAGATCCTATTTGGTTTCAAATTATTTGGAGGTCAATAGAGACTCAAATTTGCATAGCAATGCATGGTCTATTCACTTCATCTTAATTTTGGAACCGGTTAACTTTGATCCGACCATTGCATCATGTGGTTACCTTCAAAGTAGAGGGAAAAGGGTTTCAATTCTAAAGTTTTTAACCAGCCAATCTTGTGAGGTTAAACTTTAGAGTAATTCAGAGAATAAAAAAGAGGATTGAGTTTTATAGTCAAGATTCACCTAGATGACATTCATTGACCCTCACAACAAAGAAGTGCAAAAAAAGGTTTCAATTCTAAAGTTTGTAACCAACCAATCTTGTGAGGCCAATTTTTTTAGTAATTCACGGAAGAAATACGCAAATTGAGTTTTATAATCAAGATTAACCTAGATGAAGTACCTTGGATGTGACAACAAAGAAAGTCATCATACAATAGTATTGTGGCCACTGCTAAATAAGGTCCAGAATTTTATTTAGTCTTAATGTATAATCAAATTATTTTCAACATTGGTCGAAGCTTCCTCTTGCAAGCAATGAAATTTTTTATACTTCATAAGTTTACCTACATAGTACCTTAATTGCTCATCATTCATTTTGAAAAAGCAACATGATCCCAATAATGAAATTGCATCTGTTGTTAATCCTTCTTAATCACATGCATATGCCGAAACAACATGTAGGTGCCTAGGCGGCTTTGATCTAAATGACGAGCACCTAAGGTACTATGTGTGTGCTAAGTGTATTAACATATTGGAGCCCTACAAGTGATGGTTGATCTAAATGACGAGCAACTAAGGCCACTGCTAAATAAGGTCCAGAATTTTATTTAGTCTTAATGTACAATCTGGAAGGTATTGTTTTGCCAAGTTATTCAAATATGGAAAGAAATATGTATCTAAATTAGGAAAATAATCACAAATAAAAGGTTGCAATTGTAGATATAAAATGAAATCAGAAAAGAAAGACAATTTAGAAGCCATCAACAAAAATAAGATCAAAAAAATTATGGCAATTGGGGCATAGGAGTTGAAAGGGGTACCATTGCCCATGATGTCGAAGTAGAAGTTACTATACCACTAACCAATGAGAAGGAAGTGCGATGCGAACAATTGAAGTTTAGTTTAAGAGTAGGAAAAATTCGAGGCTTGTGTATTTCAATTTCCAAAATGAAGATGCATTAACCCCAAGGTTTTCGCTGGCACATGCCGGCAGGATTGTGGGGCGGCGGTGGCCAAGGGAGAGGGTCGCGGGCCGGAAGGATTGTGGGGCGGCGGCCAAGGGAGGGTTGGAGGCCGGAAGGATTGTGGGGCGGCGCGGGCCGGCAAGATTCTGGGGCGGCGGTGCCGGCCAAGGGAGAGGGTCGCG
>NC_041382.1:744598874-744714570 GCF_002162155.2 Triticum dicoccoides | reverse complement strand
TGTCTCCAATGTATCTACTTTTCCAAACACTTTTGCCCTTGTTTTGGACTTTAACTTGCATGATTTGAATGGAACTAACCCGGACTGGCGCTGTTTTTAGTAGAATTGCCATGGTGTTATTTTTGTGGATAAATAAAAGTTCTTGGAATGACCTGAAAATCAACGGAGAATATTTTTGGAATATATAAAAAATACTGGCAAAAGAATCAAGGCCAGGGGGCCCAAACCTTGTCCACGAGGGTGGGGGGCGCGCCTACCCCCCTTGGCGCGCCCCCTGCCTCATGGCCCCCTGGTGGTCCACCGACCTCAAATCCAACTCTATATATTCATGTTCAGGGAGAAAAAAATCAGAGAGAAGGATTCATCACATTTTATGATACGGAGCCGCCGCCAAGCCCTAATCTCTCTCGGGAGGGCTGATCCGGAGTCCGTTCGGGGCTCCAGAGAGGAGAATTCGTCGCCATCATCATCATCATCATCAACCTTCCTCCATCACCAATTTCATGATGCTCACCGCCATGCGTGAGTAATTCCATCGTAGGCTTGCTGGACGGTGATGGGTTGGATGAGATTTATCATGTAATCGAGTTAGTTTTGTTAGGGTTTGATCCCTAGTATCCATTATGTTCTAAGATTGATGTTGCTATGACTTTGCTATGCTTAATGCTTGTCACTAGGGCCCGAGTGCCATGATTTCAGATCTGAACCTATTATGTTTCCATGAATATATGTGAGTTCTTGATCCTATTTTGCAAGTCAATAGTCACCTACTATGTGTTATGACCCGGTAACCCTGAAGTGACAATAATCGGGACCACTCCCCGTGATGACCGTAGTTTGAGGAGTTCATGTATTCACTAAGTGTTAATGCTTTGTTCCGGTACTCTATTAAAAGGAGGCCTTAATATCCCTTAGTTTCCAATAGGACCCCACTGCCATGGGAGGGTAGGACAAAAGATGTCATGCAAGTTCTTTTCCATAAGCACGATGACTATATTCAGAATATATGCCTACATTACATTGATGAACTGGAGCTAGTTTTGTGTCACCCTATGTTATAACTGTTGCATGAGGAATCGCATCCGACATAATTATCCATCACTGATCCATTGCCTACGAGCTTTTCACATATTGATCTTTGCTTAGTTACTTTTCCGTTGCCACTGTTACAATTACTACAAAACTGCTACTGTTACTTTTGTTACCATTACCGCTACTATCATATTACTTTTCTACTAAATACTTTGCTACAGATATTAAGTCTTTCAGGTGCGATTGAATTGACAACTCAACTGTTAATACTTGAGAATATTCTTTGGCTGCCCTTGTGTCAAATCAATAAATTTGGGTTGAATACTCTACCCTTGAAAACTGTTGCGATCCCCTATACTTGTGGGTTATCAAGACTATTTTCTAGCGCCGTTGCCGGGGAGCATAGCTCTATTCTTTGGGTCACTTGGGATTTATATCTGCTGATCACTATGAAGAACTTGAAAGATAAAAGAACCAAGATTTTTCCCTCAACTACGAGGGGAGGTAAGGAACTGCCATCTAGCTCTGCACTTGATTCACCTTCCGTTTTGAGCAAACTTGTGACACCTACTCCCGCTATTCATTCTGATATGTCGCATGTTATTGTTGATGCCACTTCTGCTTTGCATGATACTTATGATGAAACTACTTCTATGCTTGATAATACTGTGCCACTAGGTGAATTTGTTGATGAACAACTTGCTAGGGTTAGAGAGAATGAAATTATTGAAACTGATAATATTGATGAAAGTGATGATGAAGATTCTCCCCTAGATATGAATTGCCTGTTGTGCCTAAGTGTTATGTTATGGATGAAGAAACTGCTAGAGACTTTTTAGCTTGCAATGATAGATATGATCTTAAGAAACTGTTAGCTAAGCTGAAAGAAAAATCTTTGAATGCTAGAATGAAATATGACCCTACTTTTGCTACTTCACCTATTTGTATTTCCAATAAGGATTATGATTTCTCTGTTAATCCCGAGTTAATTACTTTGGTTGAATCTGATCCTTTTTATGGCTATGAATCTAAAACTATTGTGACACATCTTACTAAATTAAATGATATAGCCACCCTGTTCACTAATGATGAGAAAACCCGCTACTATTATATCCTTAAGTTATTTCCATTCTCATTAAAGGGTGATGCTAAAACATGGTTTAATTCTCTTGATCCTAGTTGTGTGCGTAGTCCCCAGGATATGATTTCTTACTTCTCTGCTAAATATTTCCCCGCTCATAAGAAACAAGCTTCCTTAAGGGAAATATATAATTTTGTGCAAATTGAAGAAGAGAGTCTCCCACAAGCTTGGGGTAGGCCTCTCCAATTACTTAATGCTTTGCCTGATCATCCTCTCAAGAAAAATGAAATACTTAATATCTTTTATAATGGACTAACTGATGCCTCTAAAGACCACATGGATAGTTGTGCTGGTTGTGTTTTCAAGGAAAGAATAGTTGATCAAGCTGAATTGCTATTGAATAATATGTTGAGTAATGGAAATGATTGGACACTTCCTGAACCAACTCCTAAGCCAACTTCGAAGAAAAGGGGTATTCTATTTCTCAGTCCTGAAGATATGCAAGAGGCAAAGAAATTATGAAAGAAAAATGTATTAAAGATGATATTAAGAATTTACCACCTATTGAAGAAATACATGGTCTTGATAACCCGACACAGGTTGTGAAGGTAAATTCTCTCTATAGATTTGATGAATGTGATATTTCTCGTAATAAGTCTGCTAGCCAATGCTTGGATGAGTTTGATAATTTTATTGTAAACAAGAAAACTTCAATGCTTATGTTGGTAGACAATTGAAACGTAATTCTTATATGATTAAACACTTGAGTGATTATATGTCTAGAGTTAAAGGTGAACTTAAACTTATTAGTAAATATGCTTCTATGGTTACCACTCAAGTAGAACAAGTGCTTAAAGCTCAGAATGATTTTCTCAATGAATTAAATAATAAGAAAAATGATAATGCTGTTAGAGTTATGACTAGAGGGGGTAAAATGACTCAGGAACCTTTGTATCCTGAGGGCCACCCTAAGAGAATTGAGCAAGATTCTCAGAGAACTAATATTGATGCACCTAGTTCTTCTAAGAAGAAGAAAAAGAAAAATGATAGGACTTTGCATGCTTCTAGTGAACCTGTTGTAGACACACCTGAGAATCCCAATGATATTTCTATTTCTGATGCTGAAACACAATCTGGTAATGAACATGAACCTAGTGATAATGTTAATGATGATGTCCATGTTGATGCTCAACCTAGCAATGACAATGATATAGAGATTGAACCTGCTGTTGATCTTGATAACCCACAATCAAAGAATCAACGTTATGATAAGGGAGACTTCGTTGCTAGGAAGCACGGTAAAGAAAGAGAACCATGGGTTCAGAAACCCATGCCTTTTCCTCCTAAACTATCCAAGAAAAATGATGATGAGGATTTTGAGCGCTTTGCTGAAATGATTAGACCTATCTTTTTGCGTATGCGTTTGACTGATATGCTTAAAATGAATCCTTATGCTAAGTACATGAAAGATATTGTTACAAACAAAAGAAAGATACCGGAAGCTGAAATCTCCACCATGCTTGCTAATTATACTTTTAAGGGTGGAATACCAAAGAAACTTGGAGATCCCGGAGTACCAACTATACCATGCTCTATTAAGAGAAACTATGTTAAAACTGCTTTATGTGATCTCGGAACTGGTGTTAGTGTTATGCCTCTCTCTTTATACCGTAGACTTGATTTGAATAAGTTGACACCTACTGAAATATCTTTAAGAATGGCTGATAAATCAACTGCTATACCTCTCGGTATTTGTGAGGATGTGCCTGTTGTGGTTGCAAACGTTACTATTTTAACGGACTTTGTTATTCTTGATATTCCCGAGGACGGTAGTATGTCGATTATCCTTGGTAGACCCTTTTTGAATACTGCATGGGCTGTTATTAATTGCAACAAAGGCAACACCATTTTTCATGTTAATGGTAATGAGCATACGGTACACTTTCCAAGGAAACAACCTCAAGTCCATAGTATCAATTCTATTGGAAAAATTTCAACGATTATTATTGGAGGTTTTAAATTTCTTCTTCCTACTGCCAAGAAGAAATATGATAGTCTTATTGTTGGGGATGTGCATATCCCAGTTGAGGTAACCTAGTGTTATTTGAAATTTCTCCGGTTTCATGCGATTCGGAATGAGTTTGTTAACAAGACTTGATCAACCTTGTTAGTGGATTCCTTTTGATGATCATGAGACGGATGAAGTTAGAAAGCACAACTCTCTGTACCCTCCTTTTACTTTATGTTAATTAGATTAAATAAAGTAAAAATAGTATTTTCTTTCTATTTTCTGAATTATCCTTGCAATAAAAAATACCCCGAAAATAAAAGTTCTCCAAATGCCCTGAAAATTTAATATGATTTTTTCTGGAATATTTAAGAATTATTGGCACTGAGAACACACAAGGGGGACTCACCATGTGCCCACAAGGGTGGAGGGCGTGCCCTACCCCCTGGGCACGCCCCCCTGCCTCGTGGACCCAGAGGTAGTCCTGGACTAAGGGGTCCTCAGGCGTCCGACCTGTTATCCATGGGCCGGACTGATGGGTTGTGAAGACATGAAGGCCGAAGACTGTACCCGTGTCCGGATTGGACTCTCCTTGGCGACCGACTATGAAGATTCCTTCTTATGTAACCGACTCTATGTAAACCCTAGATCCCCTCGGCGTCTATATAAACCAAAGGGGTTAGTCCGGAAAGGATATACATTCATTACCATAGTCATACGGGCTAGACTTCTAGGGTTTAGCCATTACGATCTCGTGGTAGATCAACTCTTGTAACACCCATATTCATCAATATAAATCAAGAAGGACGTAGGGTATTACCTCCATAGAGAGGTCCCGAACCTGGGTAAACATTATGTCCGTGTCTCCTGTTACCATCGATCCTAGACGCACAGTTCGGGACCCCCTACCCGAGATCCGCCGGTTTTGACACCGACATTGGTGCTTTCATTGAGAGTTCCCCTGTGCCGTCAACAAAGGGTTCGATGGCCCCTTAAATCGTCTATAGTGACGCTGTCCAAGGAGAAACCTTCCTCCCCGGACAGATTTTCGTGTCCGGCGGCCTCGTATTGCGGGCCAACTCGCTTGGCCATCTGGAGTAGATCGATAGCTACGCCCCTGGCCACCAGGTCAGATTCGGAAGCTTGAACTATGTCGCGGATACCCGGGGAGACTTGATCTTCAATGGATTTGAGACCACAGCGATTGCTCCCCCTCGCCCCGATGAACATGACTTAAATCCGTCATCGGATCACACCCAGGAGATGGACCCTGTTGCTGCAATGGCCTTAGAACTAGAGCAGATCGTGCCATCTGAGGCCACAGAGTCCGCGACATTGGAGCCGTACATGAACTCGGCACCCCACAATATTTGCGTCAATGGAATTGCAGACTCATCTTCGGCTGTAAGTCCCGGACCGGGTACGCCTGCGGACACCGAGCTGGATTAGTTATCGATTTTCAAATTTAGCGCCACAGACATCTTCCAGCAGTCACCTTTGGGTGATGTGCTAAACTCTTTAAAGAACTTGTCCTTGGAGAAGGACTCACTGCCGGACTATGTTCGGTTTGAACTAGAGGCTGATAACGGGGAATCTTGCTTCCCAACCGCCACCCACTTCATAGCCACCATCGATGACTTAAACGACGTGCTTGATTACGGCTCCGAAGACATCGACGGTATGGACAATGATGCCAACATGGAGCAAGACCAAGACCCGCCATTCACTGGACGTTGGACGGCCACCTCTTTGTACGATGTGTACATGGTTGACACACCTAAAAAAGCTAGCGACGATGACAAAGGAGATCCAGTTGCGAATAAAACTTATGAGACACAGTCCAAGCGCCGGTGCCCTAAACGCCGCTCTAAGCCTCGTTGCACAAATGATGGCAACACTGGCACCAGAGAAAATAGTACTCCGGGCGATGCCGAAAACAATGAAGACCCTGTCGGGGCTGCATCCGAATAGGAGGAACAAGACAACGGGCAAGATAACCCTGATAAACAGGCCATGCCCAATAACCCGGACGATGATAGTTATCGTCCAGTCTTCGAGGATGATGAGAGCCTCGGCAATGAGGACTTCATCATGCCAGAGGCACCCCTCGAGCAGGAGCGCGTCAAGCGCCAGCTAATAGCCACTGCAAGAAGCCTAAAGAAGAAGCAGCAGCAGCTCCAAGTTGATCTAGAACTACTCATTGATAGGTGGACTAATGTCCTGGCAGCCGAGGAATACGACCTCGAGCGCCCGGCTAAAAGTTACCCAAAGCGCAGACTGCTACCTTAGTTCGATGAGGAGGCACCAGATCCCATACCTCCCTCACTCAATGCGAACCGACCACCACGTGGTCGGGATAGTGCGGCGGACCGACCACCCCGTGGTCGGGATAAAACGGCAACTCAGGCCGAACAATAGCCCGCCCTACCGCCTCGCAAAAACAGGGACATAACAGCTCGGGACCATACATACGACCTTCGGTAGGAGCTGGATAGTAGAGCGGGACACACCAGATCAATCTAAGGATCGCGAGGACGCTTCCTGACTCGGGATGATGGCTACCTATTCGGACATGACAAACCTAGTCACACCCGGG
This sequence comes from Triticum dicoccoides, assembly GCF_002162155.2. Taxonomy (NCBI): domain Eukaryota; kingdom Viridiplantae; phylum Streptophyta; class Magnoliopsida; order Poales; family Poaceae; genus Triticum; species Triticum dicoccoides. Next base: position 744,707,853 of record NC_041382.1, on the reverse strand, counting down.
CTGATAACAACAGACAGACTTCATTGGAGGTGCGCCGTGACGTGGCCCGATATAGAGGCGCCACACACCCTCTCTGTTTCACAGATGAGGTGCTGGATCATGAATTCCCCGAGGGGTTCAAGCCCGTCAATATTGAATCAAGCCCGTCAACTTTATTCTCCACGTCCAAACGGCATGTGGAGACGACCTCCATGCCATCAAATATCTCCCACTAAAGCTCAAAGGGCCAGCTCGACACTGGCTAAATAGCCTGCCCAAATTCCATCGGCAGCTGGGAGAACTTGGAAGAAGCCTTCCTTGACAACTTCCAAGGTACATATGTCCGGCCACCCGATGCCGACGACTTAAGCCACATAGTTCAACAACCTGGAGAATCAGCCAGAAAATTCTGGACTAGGTTCCTAACCAAAAAGAACCAGATCATTGACTGTTTGGATGCCGAAGCCCTAGCCGCCTTTAAACACAGCATCCGTGACGAATGGCTAGCATGCCACCTTGGCCAAGAAAAGCCGAAGTCCATGGCATCCCTTACGGCACTCACGACCCACTTTTGCGCGGGTGAAGACAACTGGCTGGCTTGTAGCAAAAACACAGCCAGCGACACAGGCCCCTCCGAGGCCAAGAACATCATCGGCAAGCTCCGGCGCAATAGACACAAACGCCGAAGCAATGGCGACAACACCGATGACACCACCGTTAATGCCGGATTCAGCGGCTCTAAGTCTAGCCAGCGAGAGAAGCCCTACAAAAGGAACAGTGAGGGACCATCCAGCCTGGATCGCATACTCGATCGTCCGTGCCAGATACATGGTACCCTAGATAAACAAGCCAATCATACCAACATGGATTGTTGAGTTTTCAAACAGGCTGGCAAGTTAAATGCCGAAAACAAGGAAAAGGGATCACAAAGTGAGGACGAGGACGAAGAGCCCCGGCAGCCGAACACCGGGGGGCAGAAGAAATTTCCCCGTCAAGTCAAAACGGTGAACATGATATACGCTACACACATCCCCAAAAGGGAGCGTAAGCGAGCACTTAGGGACGTCGACGCGGTAGAGCCAGTCGCCCCAAAATTCAATCCGTGGTCATCATTCCCGATCACCTTCGATCGTCGAGATCACCCAACTAGTATCCGACATGGCGGTTCAGCCGCACTAGTCCTCGACCCAATTATAGACGGATTTCACCTAACATGAGTCCTAATGGACGATGGCAGCAGCCTCAACGTGCTCTATCAGGATACAGTGCGGAAGATGGGTATTAATCCCTCACGAATCAAACCAGCAAAGACTACCTTTAAAGGAGTCATACCAGGCGTGGAGGCCCGCTGTACGGGCTCAATCACGCTGGAGGTGGTCTTCGGTTCTCCAGACAACTTCCGAAGCGAAGAGTTAGTCTTCGATATCGTCCCCTTCCGCAGCGGCTACCATGCACTGCTCGGACGAACCGCGTTTGCTAGATTCAACGCAGTGCCACACTATGCTTATCTCAAGCTCAAGATGCCCGGTCCGCGTGGCGTCATAACAGTCAATGGGAATACTGAACGCTCCCTCCGAACAAAGGAGCACACCGCCGCCCTAACAGCAGAGGTACAAAGTGGCCTTCTCAAGCAGCACCATAATAAGGCTGCCGAGCCCCTGGACATCATTAAGAGGTTCCAGACTACACTTCAGCAGGATAGCGTGGCTTGTCAAGAGCTCGATTAGCAATTCGTCCTCCGTCCCAGTCCCGATGAAGTAGTGGCATTCGTACCACACGTACATAATTACGCACTCAAAATCCCATGGATATCGACGGAGGCACAAGCCAGCCCGGGATCTACAGTTCGGCTAGACCGATCCCGGACACACATATAACTTACTATCTCCTTTTCCCTTTTTTTAGGTTTCCCTTGTGCAGGCCTCCTTCGACGACCTGATTAATGGTCCTGTCAAAGGATAAACACACCGGACTGACACGGAGCACAAGCGTACATGGGAAGCCCTAGAGGCTAACTAAACGATCACTCTATCCATTTTAGGACCCACACGCAGCCCGCCTTTGGTCGCGGCATGTCAAACAGCCGGTTGCTTATTGCATTATTTTGTACTAATGTGCTTGGACGCATTAACCCAACTATAATGGAAACAGTTCATGTTCCAAGTTCAAGGGCCCCAGATCCTATCTCTGTTCTCCCTCTGTTTTCCTTTAAATTACTTATTTTCTAGCAACCGTACACTCTGGTACGTTTCATATTTGCCAGGGGCTCCCTATCGCCCCACGATATGGCAACAAATTCTGAACAATCCTTAAAGATAAGTTTGGCACCCCGAATTTAGCATTATATGCATTGGCTCCGAATCATGTCTTTGGTCAATAGTTGGGTTGCCCGGCTCCTGTGCTTGCTACCCTATGTTCCGCTAAATCGGCTAAGGTAGTAAAGGGAGAACTACTGCGATTGTGCCCTAGACTTGACCAGACAAGCGCCTCAGTAGAGAAAGCCAAAAACGGACTGTCATGATACAACGAGAGTCGGTCAGCTGTTCGAGGGTTACAAATCATTGGAGATTTTTCCGCATTATGTGAAAGATCGGCACTTCCCAATCAGCTGCTGACAACACTCTGGTTCGAACTAGGGGCTGCACCTACACTTTATTATAAAACTCCTATGGCCAAGTGAGGGTGTTTAAGCCGTACACTCTAATTGCCTTGTTCGTTGCGCTAAACAACTCCTTCAAGGACCATATAATTGGATCAAGATTGTTTAGATTCCATCCCGAACACCTCCGTACTGCCTACGTGAGGGCAGAAGCCGACGACTGGCCAACCCTCAGATTACATACAAAACAGCCGCACAGGAGGAAACAATTCAAAGCATAACAAAATTACATTACAAAACAGGCTTTGTTCTCACAATACAAGGCAAAGGCCACATGAATACATTTATTCAAATACAATGTCCTGCGAACATTGTGCTGCCGCAAGGCAAGACCCCTCCATGACATCCGCAAAATACCGCACGGGTGTGCGGTGCTCCTTGCCCTCCGGTGGCCCTCTGGTCACCTCGACGGCGTCCATCTTCGCCCACCACATCTTGCACCAGGCGAAAGCCATGCGCGCGCCTTCAATGTAGGCCGAGCGCTTGACGACGTCCAGCTGAGGACATGCGTTAACCATCCACCTCACAAGTCTGAAGTAGCTGCTTGGCATAGCTTCGGCTGGCTATAGCCGGACTATCAAGTCCTTAATGGCTAGTTCGGCCACCCTATGCAGCTCCACCAGCTGTTTCAGCTGATCGGTGAAGGACACGGGATGCTCTGGCGTCGCATACTGCGACCAGAATAGCTTCTCCACAGAACCCCCTCCTTCGGCTCGATAGAACTCTGTGGCGTCTGATACACTGCGTGGTAAATCTGCAAAAGCCATAGGGGAACTCCGAACCCGGGTTAGTAAAAGGTACTGCTTCTCCGCATACTTGCTTTGCATCTTAAATGCCTTACCCGTCGTGATCTTCTTGGCCTCCTGGATCTCCTGGAGGACGGCCTGGGCCTCATTCCGCGTGGTCTCCGTGCTCTGACGAGCCTTGGCGAGTTCGGTCCCCTGAACAGACGCATCATGCTCCAAGGCTTCGCATTTCTTGACCGCATCCTGGAGTTCCTGCTGGACTTCTTTGACCTAGGCCTTGAGCTTCTTACGGGCGGCTTGTTGCTGGACAGCCTTATCCTCGGCCTCGCCCAGGGCCTTCCTTAGGGCCTCGACCTCGGTTGTGGTTCCTGCACATATTACGACACTGCGGTCAATATGCAGCACCTATCCTTTCCAAACACACAGCAAGTCATCACTCTCCTTGCTTCTCCTGGAGCCGAACCTTAACCTCGCCGATCTCGTTCTCGGTCCACTCCAGCCTCTGCCTCAGCTCAGGGACTTCGGCAGCATGCGAGGTCGCGGCCAACAGCGATCCCTGCTTATTCATACATATGTTAGTCTCCTATAACAAAAGATTTATCCTCTGTCAGGTTCTTCTTGCCGAACACCGGACAGTGTCTCAGGGGCTACTGACTACACGGGGTTTTCTCTTTCTTACCTCGAAACCTGTGAACAGGCTGCTGCAGGCTTCATTTAGTCCACTCTTGGCAGACTGAATCTTCTCGATCACCGCACCCATAAGGACACGATGCTCGTCCACGACGGAGGCGCCTCGAAGCGCCTCCATCAGGTTATCCGGCGCCCTTGGATGGGCAGGGGCCACCGGTGGAAGTGGCGCACCCCCCTCCTTCAAAGGGGGCTGCTCGCCCGACTCTGGAGCCATATGGGTCTCCGGAATCGTATTCGGCTGAGGGCCGAACTGGATGCGGTCCTCTTCGCCAGTCACCATGGGGATCGGCTCCCCCATGTGTCCGGCAGTGGAGGTCTCAACTTGTGGCGCCTCCCGGACAGCATCCTAGGCTCCTCCCCGGTTCGGAGGGGTCCTCCGGGATAACACTTCGGTGTCGTCCCTGGCCCCGGGGGAATAAGCAGGCGGTGGCGACATACTCGCCATTTTCGACGGATCCAGTCAACCTCCAGATGAGGATCGCTAGATAAGGTCGTGGGCCGGACTGCAATAGCACAATTAACTATGTCAGGATGTCAGGACCCCGATTCCAAGTCACATCGATCTAGCCGGTAACACCTCATATCACTTTGCAGCCTCACGCACGGTATTCCCACGGGTCGTCTTACCATGGCCCGGGACCGTTTGCACCTTTTGGCTCACGTATATGATAGTGTCGCTAGCATCCATATGATAGAGAAATCGGCCCGACATGGCTAGTGTGAACCCAAAGCGGCACCAACCTATGGGGACATGCATACATGAATCACATCGAGCATGTCGGTCAGCAGCGTGTGAATCCGGGCTGTAGCACTAGGCTAACAGGACTCTGGGAACCCGGGCTGTAGCAGGCTAGGCAGGACTCCGGATATCACCGCGTGACATTTCCCCGAAGGGACAGACACAGGAACGAAGTGAAACACATGCCGGCCAGTCAAGTGTCCTGAGCAGTAGTGCTTGGCTAGCAGGACTCCGGTGGACCGGGCTATAGCGGACTACTATGGCTCATGGAAGCACTAGACTACATTTCCCCATAAGAGAGGCTGCCAAGGATAAACAACTAGATTGTCAGATCCCACACATACCAAGAATTTCAATCATACGCACAATATGCTCGATATGTGTAAATTCAACATGGCATCACCACATAACTCTACGACTTAAGTATTTATTCAATAGGCTCCGAGGAGCGAGATATTACAAACACGGGTCTCATGACCCAACATTCAGAGCATACAAATCAAGCACATGCGGAAGCTTAACATGTCTGAGTACAGACATCTATAAATGAAAAAGGCTTAGAAGCCTGACTATCTACCAGATCCTGCCGAGGGCACAAGATCGTAGCTGAGGTATCAAGCTAAACATCGAAGTCCACACGGAACTACTAGCGATACTGACGTCTCTCTGCAAAACATAAATTAAGCAAACGTGAGAACAAATGTACTCAGCAAGACTTACATCAGAACTAACTACAAATGCATCGGTATCAACAAGGGGGTGGAGGAGTTTAACTGCAGCAAGCCAGCTTTGACTCAGTGGCTAACCTGAACTACGACTGCAAGCAACTCTTTTGAGGTGGCGCACACGAGTCCACATATTCACCATTCAATACACCACTATGGATCCCCTCCCGTCTCCCTACGAGAAGGCCATCCATAGCACTCACACTTATCTTGCGAGTTTTAGAGTATCCACTTCAAGTTATCTATGAATTGTATAGGCAACCAAGTAGTCCTTTACCGTGGACGCGGCTATTCGAATAGATGATGTTAACCCTGCAGGGGTGTACTTCTTCATACACGCTATCACCACTTACCGCCGTTTACACGACAATTACTCGGCAACCTTCAAGCGGAAGCCCAACGAGGGTGTCGGCCACGGCCTACCTAAACACTCAAGTCTCTAGTCCAGGTTTATCGCCTATCCAGGTTCCATCCGCAGGGAGTCCGACCGAGGTTTCAACATACGGCCCCGAACGATGTGTATAGGGTTCCCGAGACACCAAACGGGCGACTCGGTACACCGTGCCATGGTGTATCTACCGCATCATAGCCCACCCCTAGGGTCAGCGCTACGCACGGCCGCCAACACATATCCTATAAACACCAGAAACTAGTTGCAACTACTGGACAGAGAACTAGGGTGGTTAAGAAGCCGAGAGGGTCCATTGGTTTCGGGCCCAATGCATGGTAGTAGCTGGTTCTTAAATCACACATACAGATCTCGGTGCTTAAGGACGGTTCCAATGAAACAACCCACCATGTACTCCTACATGGCCTCTCATCGATACCTTTACCAAATCGTGTTGAACACACTTAGTTCACACACAGTAGGACATGGTCACAGCTTTCCAATTCATCCCCAATGAATCAGACCTGACACAACTCTAAGCAATAGCAAGCATAACAAACAAGCATGAATGAGTAGACACATCAGGTCTCAAACAACTCCCACTCATGCTAGTGGGTTTCATCTATTTACTGTGGCAATGACATGTCATGCAGAGGAAAGGGGTACAACTACCGCAGCATGTAACAGTTGAATCGTTGTTGTCCTAATGCAGTAAAAGAGAGCAGGAGCGAGAGAGTGGGATTGTATCTAAATGAACAAGGGGTTTTTGCTTGCCTGGCACTTCTGAAGATAGTATAACTCTTCATCGGTGTCATCGAACTCATTGTCGAAACACGTCTACTGAGAGGGGACAATTACCGGCAAAGGAACATAAACAACATTCAATTAATGCAATGCACAAGCAAATGAATGATATGACATATTAAGGTACTGAATTGAGCTAATGCAACAGCAAGTCATTTTAATTGAAGTGGAATTCAAACTACATCAAATTCCAACTCCAAACCTATTTTTCAAATTTACCTTAATCATGTTTTATCCTAATCAGTGGAGTTAACTTGCTCAAACATGCATGAACATGGCATAAACAGATTCTTTGGTTTTTTCTGATCATTTTTCATATATAAATTATTTCCATTGGAGTTATAGATTATTTTCTATGATTTTTTTGAAGTTTTAACTATTTTCCGGAATTTCCTGGTTATTGAAAATGCCAGAAAAGCTTTATGGCGTCAGCAAGGTCAACAGTGATGTCAGCAGGTCAACTGACCCGGTCCAGGTCAAACCTGACCTTTCGGGCCCACTGGTCAGTGACAGAGGCACTAATCCCGCGTTGACTCGTGCTTTGACTCGACGCGGGGCCCACTGTCAGTGGCTGTGGGGTGGTTAGCTAGCAGGGATTAGTGCTAATGATGGCCATGTCGGCAGTTGCCGGAGTTCGGCCGATAGCGACCAAAACCACGGCGGCAACTCGCCGGATTTGCGCTACGAGCGGCGGCTGGACGCACGGAGACCACCAGAAGGTAGCCCGCGCTTGACCGCGTCTAGCAGAGCGATCGAGAGGCCTCGAGGTTGCTAGAAACGACGACGACGAGCATAGGGGCGGCGGCCGGAGTTCGGCCATGACAAACATGGGGATGCGGTGGATGGCATGAGCAGTGGGTGTGGGTTTTGGGCTTCTGGCATTGCTCTGAGCACGGTGGTGTGCTTGGTTGCGGCTCGAGGTGACGGTGGCCACGGCGGCGACATGGCTGGGCGGCGGTGAGCTTCGGGCACGGCGGCGCTAGCTCTAGGGGACGTGCGAGGCGACGGGGAAAGGGGCGAATGGAAGAGCAGCTCACAGAGGACTCGCAGAGAAGCCCAACGGGGACGGGGAAGCATCGGAGGCGGCGAATCTAAGGGCGGCGATCGTCGGGGCAAAGGACGACGATGAGCTCGATGGCGACGTTTCAGGCATCTCGTGAGCGCGTGCTTCGTCTTGGTGATCCATGGCGTCGAGGCGAGCCTGTTGGACAATAGAGGACAAGGGGAGCTCGGTGGACGCGGTGGCAATGAAGGCGGCGACGGAGCGCTCTCGGGCGTCCTCGGGGAGGGGGCTAGAGGAGAGGGAGCGAGTTCCAGGGTGAGGGGAAAGGCAGAGGGGGATGCAGGGCACCTCCCAGGCGACGCGGATGGGCATGGGGACGCTCGGGAGGTGGCAAGCAGGAGGTGGCCCTCGCCTCCTGTGCGTGCGCCACGCACAGTGCACACTGGCGGGAGGAAGGGGATGACTGGCATGTTGCCTGGTGGGCTGGGCCGCCAGCAACAGTGCCAGGCCACAGGTGAGTGGGCTCTAGGTAGGCCTCTGCTCTGTTTTATTTTTGTTTTGTTTTGTTTTTATTTATTCATTTTGCCATTGATTGAAAATTCAAAATAAATTCAAAACAGGGTAAAACCTTCTGAATATTTTTATGTTGCCATTATGGACTTTTTCTAGAGGCACATAAATAATTCCAGGGCCTTTTGAATTATATTCTATAAAAAATGAATATAATCCAAAACTCAAATACTTATTGATTTAATTTCAAAGTCCCAAAATAATTCCTTCAAAAATGTTCACTATTTTTGGTTTGGTCTCAAAGCCTTGCCAAAATTATCAAACATTTATGAAGTCATTTTGGAAACAATGAATGCAATTTAAAGGGTTCTTGCCCTTCTTTTAAAATGATTTCTAAGGCTTTCAATTTCCTCATTTCAAGTTTCTTGAAAATAACAGGATGCATGATGCTCACTGATGCAACTATCTGCAACCAATTCTAGGGCCGTGACAACTCACCCCCACTAAACAAGAATCTCATCCCGAGATTCTAGTCGTGAGGTAAGAAGACAGAGGGACACAAGCTAACATATGCTTCACGGTCCAGATGTCTTTCTCGAGGAGGTTGATTTGATAACTCAAGTCGATCTTGACATCTTTGCTTTCGAGATCTTCATCCAACACAAGGACAAATGAGCGAGCCATGTCTACATGGATGGATCATCCTAATGATCACAAGATCAACTCACAGAATGAGACGTAGAAACATCTCTCGAGCTGAGACACGAAACATACATCCAAAGGGATGGAGAAACAATTTGACGAGGGTTTCAAGGTAGCGAGGAAACAATTACCATGATCCCATAATGGGGCACCTTAAAGGAGGTGACTCATAGAATTACTCCCTTAAGTGGCAAAAGAATTACTTTTGATCCATCGATCATTGAAACTCTCTATACCATCCTAAGGCAATAACAACAATCGTTTGGCGAATTAAGAAGGGATGGCATACCCAGACTAGAATGGATGATGTGGACTACCTTGTTGAAGACAACGCAATGGATGATTTTTGCTTATCATCGGAAATGGATGGGACCCATGGTAGGACCACTTTTGAAGATGATCTCGACCAGAAATTATGGAGAATGGTAGTCCATGGTCGAATGGAACAATGGCGGTGCAAGCTAGGAACAAAATGCTAATGTTGGGAATGATTCTAGTAACTGGGGAGAAACCCAACAGTAGAGAGAGATTCCACTATTGGAAAGGTTATAGCATAACCGAGGAAACTGAAAGCAGATCCCAATTAATGCCGACGATAAATCCTAGTGATTTCGCGTGCTCTCAAGAACTTGAGCATTCCCATATTCAACCAGTTTTACCAATATCCATGTCAAGGATCCTAGCAACACAACATACTGCCATGATGAATAATGGTGGAGGATGCAGATGCAAAGAAAGATAACACTTTCTCAGATTTCACCTTAGCGAGGCCAAGGGATCAAAATCTGGATGATCGACCGAGAGACATTTAGCACTCCGCTTCTAATGTTCTCCTTGATGTGCTGGCGTAACCCATTTATTGACATGGTTTGGTATCTAGAACATCAAATAAAAGGTCGGACTTTGGGAGCTCAAGAATCCATAAGGAATAGCTACGGAAGTAAATCTTGCGAGGTCCTTATGGGGAGGTGGCCAACTTCTTCAAGCAAGATACTCCAATAATAGGTCTTCCGGTTGGGTGTGTTGGCCACGACATCCACTCTACCGGTTACAGAGAGACCAACATTATAGCTCTTGGGAAACGTTCCAACCATCACATCTGCCTGAGATTCAGATCTGGTTGGTGTCAGGATATTCCAGACTCATTGAGTCTAGAAGAAAATGAAAGTTTGCAACACAAATCGACGAGATGACATTGCAAGATTCTCAGGAAATGGACTATGGTAGTAAGCTCCAAAACATGAGCTGGTTCTGCTAAACACATGTGAACACGCTGTCCCAGACAAGCATGACCACATGGTGGTCTTACAATGAAACACTACCAAGTCCTGGTTGGGAACCATCATCAAGGATATCGAAGTCCTTGCATAAGTCATATGATTAGCTCTTATGGAGAATTTCTTCTCCCTGAACAAGTCAATCAGTGGCTTGGGGTTCTAGGGATACGTATGGAATGAAGATGATCAGTCTATCAGACCATAGAATACTTCGCACGTGCATGACTGACTTGGGATGATTCCAGAGGAGGTAAAACAAACTTTCTCCAATTCACGGCGGCAACTTGCATCAAATGCACATGAATTAGAGGAAGTCACTACTTTCATCCGAACGTATGCTTCATGAGCGGAACATGAAGATAATGCTTATAAAGTTTCCAACACTAGTGTAATGTTCAACCAAATCATGGAGGAGACAAAGATGTTGTCGATGGGCTCAACAACAATTCATCCAGGTTTCCATATAAATGGAATTCCACAATCATGTGAACAAGGTGTTAGCATTAGTCAGACCCAAAAGATATAATGGTGTATGCTCGAGGAACAACCACGAGTAAGACAACATTACGAATATCGTTGGTTCTGATTTAATTTGACGCTAGCCCATACTCAAATCAAAGATTGGTTAAGACAATAGCACCGACAGTTGGTCACAAGGATCAATCGATGAAGATGTCATCTTTCTCCAACACACACACACACACAAAAGATATCCCTTAACATGAACTAAGTCAGACAAGCTTTTATCTTCCAGCCCTCCAAGTTATTGTTTAGCTTAACCAACTAGCTCAGGGGTATCCAACACAGATTTTTGGAGAATGGGTGGTTTGGAGGAAAACCAGCATGATCACAAACTCAACATAGCAGTCAGGTGACAACCTAGTAATACTTCCGAGAAGATATTCGGAACATCACGAACCATCGATATGTTACTATGCTCGAGAACAATCTTGCTTTTCAGAGCAAGATGATATGAATAAATAAGCAAGGGATTGAATAATCCTAACTCATTGATCGAAGAGTGCACCAGAAATAAGGACTAGGTAGCACGATCAATCTTAGGATGATGATTTAATAATCAACACTCTAAGAATGGGAATATTGTCCATTTACTACAAAGCAACGAGTTGCTCGGAGTATTGATTTCGCACATCACGGTTCACTTGTCGGTATTCCGATTGCAACAACACGGAACCGAGGAATGAAAAATGATGGCAAGAAGTATCACTGCATCAAGAATTCATGAGAGATGGTGCAATTCTCATGACAATCCTGACATAAAGAGGGCAATACTTCAGGGTAGAACAGAATCAAAAGCTGGATTGGCATTTAATCTGCGGAATACAACTGCTTGACCCAATTCTAGATGTGGATGAGGTACTGGAGTTTGTTTCTCCTAGTCATTCTGAAATAGAATGGCTTGACGAACCACAAGAGCAATAGGCATCGATAACACGAGTGCATGACTACTCCTGACTACAAATTGATAGACGGGGATCAGGATACAACTAAAGAGGGACAACCCAAAGGAACATATGTTTTTCTGAGTTGTGGATGCAAAGATTAGTATGTCGAGCGAAGCTCAACATTTCTTCCGGATAACCCATGCGAAAAACGGTAGAACTGGCAGATTCACAATATAGAATGGAGAACTCATCAAGAGCACTCTGGTCGTAACCTTTGGTTTAAAAGAACTTCTGCCAAGAATGGTTCATGGTAATTGGAAGAAGGATGTACCACGAACCTCGAGGACTATCGCAAAGGTTACTAATATCCTAAAGGAACTAGCAACACTATCAACGTGAGGTAAGTAGGGTGAATCTCGGGTTCAAGAATCCATGAATAGAATACCTACTACTACATGGCATCACGGGATGCTTTCGAGAATAATGGCTAGAATCACACACTAGGGATACAAAACATGGCTAGATCACTAGGTGACTCCCTGAAACACCCATGGTCATAATAATAGCTCCAACATATAAACCGAGGCAATAGAGTACCTCAATGCACCGGTTAGTGTGCTTATTCTGACCAAAGGAACATCTAAAACGGGAAGAAGGAATTTACAATTGCATCAGATTGTTTAGAAACCTGGGATGACTCGGACAACATAACGGTTGTAAATGCTCAAAAGATTTGAGACATCCTGCAAAAATGGTGGCATAACCACTCAACATCACAATATCAAGGTTCCGAGATCAACTGTCAACATAAAGAAGTAGTAGGAATGGAACTGAGGCTTGAAACTATCAATTCTATAAGTCTATGGATTAGTAACACGTCATCCTGATAGATAGATGAGAAGGCCTAGTTCTTAATCCCCGTAGAAAAGAAGAGTTGACTCAGATCAGAAGGGCATAAGGTATAAGGAGTAAAAAGAGCCTTACGTTCCCTTCCACAATCAATTCCCTTACATAACTAAAGCATTTCTAGACTCAACTTCGACCAGTTGGCTTGGTAATCCTACAGGCAGTCAGGCTCTGATACCAACGCTGTTAGGACCCCGATTCCAAGTCACATCGATCTAGCCGGTAACACCTCATATCACTTTGCGGCCTCATGCACGGTATTCCCACGAGTGTCGCCTTACCATGGCCCGAGACCGTTTGCGCCTTTTGGCTCACGTATATGATAGTGTCGCTAGCATCCATGTGACAGAGAACTCGGGCCGACATGGCTAGTCGTGAACCCAAAGCGGCACCAACCTATGGGGACAAGCATACATGAATCACATCGAGCATGTCGGTCAGCAGCGTGTGAATCCGGGCTGTAGCACTGGGCTAACAGGACTCCGGGAACCCGGGCTGTAGCAGGCTAGGCAGGACTCTGGATGTCACCGCGTGACATTTCCCCGAAGGGACAGACACAGGAACAAAGTGAAACACATGCCGGCCAGTCAAGTGTCCTGAGCAGTAGTGCTGGGCTAGCAGGACTCCGGTGGACCGGGCTATAGCGGACTACTATGGCTCATGGAAGCACTAGACTACATTTCCCCATAAGAGAGGCTGCCAAGGATAAACAACTAGATTGTCAGATCACACACATACCAAGCATTTCAATCATACACACAATATGCTCGATATGTGTAAATTCAACATGGCATCACAACATAACTCTACGACTCAAGTATTTATTCAATAGGCTCGGAGGAGCGAGATATTACAAACATGGGTCTCATGACCCAACATTCAGAGCATACAAATCAAGCACATGCGGAAGCTTAACATGTCTGAGTACAGACATCTATAAATGAAAAAGGCTTAGAAGCCTGACTATCTACCAGATCCTGCCGAGGGCACAAGATCGTAGCTGAGGTATCAAGCTAAACATCGAAGTCCACACGGAACTACTAGCGAGACTGACGTCTCTCTGCAAAACATAAATTAAGCAAACGTGAGAACAAATGTACTCAGCAAGACTTACATCAGAACTAACTACAAATGCATCGGTATCAACAAGGGGGTGGTGGAGTTTAACTGCAGCAAGCCAGCTTTGACTCAGTGGCTAACCTGAACTACGACTGCAAGCAACTCTTTTGAGGTGGCGCACACGAGTCCACATATTCACCATTCAATACACCACTATGGATCCCCTCCCGTCTCCCTACGAGAAGGCCATCCATAGCACTCACACTTATCTTGCGAGTTTTAGAGTATCCACTTCAAGTTATCTATGAATTGTATAGGCAACCAAGTAGTCCTTTACCGCGGACGCGGCTATTCGAATAGATGATGTTAACCCTACAGGGGTGTACTTCTTCATACACGCTCTCACCACTTACCGCCGTTTACATGACATGTACTCGGCAACCTTCAAGCGGAAGCCCAACGAGGGTGTCGGCCACGGCCTACCTAAACACTCAAGTCTCTAGTCCAGGTTTATCGCCTATCCAGGTTCCATCCGCAGGGAGTCCGGCCGAGGTTTCCACATACGGCCCCGAACGATGTGTATAGGGTTCCCGAGACACCAAACGGGCGACTCGGTACACTGTGCCACGGTGTATCTACCGCATCATAGCCCACCCCTAGGGTCAGCGCTACGCACGGCCGCCAACACATATCCTATAAACACCAGAAACTAGTTGCAACTACTGGACAGAGAACTAGGGTGGTTAAGAAGCCGAGAGGGTCCATTGGTTTCGGGCCCAATGCATGGTAGTAGCTGGTTCTTAAATCACACATACAGATCTCGGTGCTTAAGGACGGTTCCAATGAAACAACCCACCATGTACTCCTAGATGGCCTCTCATCGATACCTTTACCAAATCGTGTTGAACACACTTAGTTCACACACAGTAGGACATGGTCACAACTTTCCAATTCATCCCCAATGAATCAGACCTGACACAACTCTAAGCAATAGCAAGCATAACAAACAAGCATGAATGAGTAGGCACATCAGGTCTCAAACAACTCCTACTCATGCTAGTGGGTTTCATCTATTTACTGTGGCAATGACATGTCATGCAGAGGAAAGGGGTTCAACTACCGCAGCATGTAACAGTTGAATCGTTGTTGTCCTAATGCAGTAAAAGAGAGCAGGAGCGAGAGAGTGGGATTGTATCTAAATGAACAAGGGGTTTTTGCTTGCCTGGCACTTCTGAAGATAGTATAACTCTTCATCGGTGTCATCGAACTCATTGTCGAAACACGTCTACTGAGAGGGGACAATTACCGGCAAAGGAACATAAACAACATTCAATTAATGCAATGCACAAGAAAATGAATGATATGACATATTAAGGTACTGAATTGAGCTAATGCAACAGCAAGTCATTTTAATTGAAGTGGAATTCAAACTACATCAAATTCCAACTCCAAACCTAATTTTCAAATTTACCTTAATCATGTTTTATCCTAATCAGTGGAGTTAACTTGCTCAAACATGCATGAACATGGCATAAACAGATTCTTTGGTTTTTTTTGATCATTTTCATATATAAATTATTTCCATTGGTGTTATAGATTATTTTCTATGATTTTTTTGAAGTTTTAACTATTTTCTGGAATTTCCTAGTTATTGAAAATGCCAGAAAAGCTTTATGGCATCAGCAAGGTCAACAGTGACATCAGCAGGTCAACTGACCCGGTGCAGGTCAAACCTAACCTGTCGGGCCCACTGGTCAGTGACAGAGGCACTAATCCCGCGTTGACTCGTGCTTTGACTCGACGTGGGGCCCACTGTCAGTGGCTGTGGGGTGGTTAGCTGGCAGGGATTAGTGCTAATGATGGCCATGTCAGCAGTCGCCAAAGTTCGGCCGACAGCGACCAAAACCACGGCGGCAACTTGCCGGATTTGCGCCACGAGCGGCGGCTGGATGCGCGGAGACCACCAGAATGTAGCCCGCGCTCGACCGCGTCTAGCAGAGCGATCGGGAGGCCTCGGGGTCGCTGGAAATGACGACGACGAGCACAGAGGCGGCGGCCGGAGTTCGGCCACGATGAACACGTGGATGCGGTGGACGGCAGGAGCAGTGGGTGTGGGTTTTGGGCTTCTGGCATTGCTCTGAGCACGGTGGTGTGCTTGGTTGTGGCTCGAGGTGACGGTGGCCACGGCGGCGACATGGCTGGGCGGCGGTGAGCTTCGGGCACGGCGGTGCTAGCGCTAGGGAATGTGCGAGGCGATGGGGAAAGGGGCGAACGGAAGAGCAGCTCACAGAGGACTCGCAGAGAAGCCCAGCAGGGTCGGGGAAGCGTCGGAGGCGGTGAATCGAAGGTCGGTGATCGTCGGGGCAAAGGACGATGATGAGCTCGATGGCGACGTTTCAGGCATCCCGCGAGCGCGTGCTTCGTCTTGGTGATCCACCGCGTCGAGGCGAGCCCGTTGGGCAAAGTAGAGGACAAGGGGAGCTCGGTGGACGCGGTTGCAGTGAACGGCGGCGACGGAGCGCTCTCGGGCGTCCTTGGGGAGGGGGCTAGAGGAGAGGGAGCGAGTTCCAGGGTGAGCGGAAAGGCAGAGGGGGATGCGGGGCACCTCCCAGGCAACGCGGATGGGCACGGGGACGCTCGGGAGGTGGCAAGCAGGAGGTGGCCCTCGCCTCCTGTGCGTGCGCCACGCACAATGCACACTGGCGGGAGGAAGGGGATGACTGGCATGTTGCCTGGTGGGCTGGGCCACCAACAACAGTGCCAGGCCACAGGTGAGTGGGCTCTAGGTAATCCTCTGCTCTGTTTTATTTCTGTTTTGATTTGTTTTTATTTATTCATTTTGCCACTGATTCAAAATTCAAAATAAATTCAAAACATGGCAAAACCTTCTGAATATTTTTATGTTGCCATTATGGACTTTTTCCAGAGGCACATAAATAATTCCAGGGCCTTTTGAATTATATTCTATAAAAAATGAATATAATCCAAAACTCAAATACTTATTGATTTAATTTCAAAGTCCCAAAATAATTCCTTCAAAAATGTTCACTATTTTTGGTTTGGTCTCAAAGCCTTGCGAAAATTATCAAACATTTATGAAGTCATTTTGGAAACAATGAATGCAATTTAAAGGGTTCTTGCCCTTCTTTTAAAATGATTTCCGAGGCTTTCAATTTCCTCATTTCAAGTTTCTTGAAAATAACAGGATGCATGATGCTCACTGATGCAACTATCTGCAACCAATTCTAGGGCTGTGACACAAGATCATGAAGAGAAAGGGCCGGATGCGCGCATGAGCGAGCCATGTCACTTACTATGCGGCATGGGGCTTAGTGCGGGGGTGTCTTTCCGGAGTGCTATCAGCATCCCATGCGGTGTTGACCGCTGGGACTCTCTTCCCCTTCTTGGGCGTTTCCGCCTCCGGATGCACCGAAGCCGCCCTTTTCTTCTTCCTCTCCTCAGGGGGAGGGTTGTCTTCCTCCTCCTCCTCTTCCTCGCCATTGGCCTTAGGGACTGAGGAATGAACTTCGTCATCTTCGGACGTCTCGTCCGAAGTACCCTTGTGACGAGGGCCACTCTTAGCCCCCTTGGCCTTCTTCTTGGCCTTCTTCTCCGGTGCCTTATAAGGAGCCGACACTAGCATCTTCGCTAGACGCGGGATGACCGGTTCTTCAGGAAGCGGAGCCGGACACAGGGTCCGCTTCACCCTCTCCATCCAGTCCTGAAAAAGCAACAATAAAAGCTCAGGCATAATCCTTGAAACAAACAAGTGGAGAATGCATCAAAAAAGACATACCTCGCTGACGAGGTGTTTACAATCATGACCACGGTCTGAATCCATGGCCGGTGGTTTCTCTTTGCCCTTAAAGAGCAACTTCCATGCGCCTTCGTGAGTACTCTCGAAGAGCCTCACCAGGGTCTGATGCTTCTTTGGGTTGAACTCCCACAGAGGACGGCTTCGCCGCTGGCACGGAAGGATCCGGCGAACTAGCATCACCTGGATCACATCAACAAGCTTGATTTTCTTGGTTACCATGCTTTGAACGCGTGTCTGCAGCGCTATCACCTCGTCAGGGGAACCCCAGTCCGAACTCTTCTCGACCTAGGAGGTGAGTCGCATGGGAGCGTCGGAGTGGAATTCAGTAGCTGCGGCCCAGGTAGTGCCGCGAGGTTCTGTGATGTAGAACCACTGCTTCTGCCACTCCTTTATTGTGTCCACAAAAGTACCTTTGGGCCAGGAGACGTTGGACAACTTGCTCACCATAGCTCCTCCGCACTCCGCGTGCTCGCCATCCACAACCTTCAGCTTCACGTTAAAGACTTTGAGCCACAGCCCGAAGTGGGGTTGGATGCGGAGGAAGGCCTCACACATGACCGCCGGTGTCAAAACCGGTGGATCTCGGGTAGGGGGTTGTCGGTGTCAAAACCAGCGGATCTCGGGTAGGGGGTCCCGAACTGTGCGTCTAAGGCGGATGGTAACAGGAGGCGAGGGACACGATGTTTACCCAGGTTCGGGCCCTCTTGATGGAGGTAATACCGTACGTCCTGCTTGATTGTTCTTGAAGATATGAGTATTACAAGAGTTGATCTACCACGAGATCATAGAGGCTAAACCCTAGAAGCTAGCCTATGGTATGATTGTGTGTTGTCCTACGGACTAAACCCTCCAGTTTATATAGACATCGAGGGGGGGGGGGCTAGGGTTACACAAGGTCGGTTACAAGGGAGATATACATATCCGTATTACCTAGCTTGCCTTCCACTCCAAGTAGAGTCCCATCCGGACACGGGATGAAGTCTTCAATCTTGTATCTTCATAGTCCAACAGTCCGGCAAAAGGTTATATTCCGGCTGTCCGGAGACCCCCTAATCCAGGACTCCCTCAGTAGCCCCCGAACCAGGCTTCAATGACATTGAGTCCGGCACGCAGTATTGTCTTTGGCATTGCAAGGATGGTTCTTCTCCAAATCTTGAATATCTGTTAAGTAGTGTCCGACTCCCATAAATGTTGGACTTCTTGGCTTCTGCGCCCAATAAGGGCTATCTTCCACGTGTCAAGCGAATGCGAGGAGCTAGGGCGTTTTTACATTCGCCCCCCTAGCCAAGTAAATAAATCGTATATTAAAGGGATGGGGACTCTTAGATCCAACCCACACTATCTTCCCATAGTGAGAATCCATCGGAGCGCGCTTGGAAAAATCCATTCCAACATGGCCAGCCACCGTAGATCCTCCTCTCGCTCCTGTAGCCCGAAGCCCGGTGATTGGGAGAAGTGTTCCGTCCCACACGGCTGATTAGTAGAGTTGCAGACCTAGGGATTTCTCCCTCCGGTGTATATGGTTCCCGTCAGAGCTGGGCTCGCCACTTATAATGGCGGAGAGCAAGCGGAGAGCTTCCCCAATCCCTCCAAGGGGGAGCGGGTATGACTTGTCCCTTACTTACTAAGGGGACTCGGATTTCTGATTCATCCGTTCCTCCGCGGACTCCTGGAGTTTTACGGCCTCCAGTTGCATAATTTCACCCCCGCTTCCATATTACACATCATCGGCTATGTTGCCATTTGTGAGCTGTTCTTGGGCTGTGAGGCTCATTTTGAGTTGTGGAAAAGGCTATTCTGCCTTGTGCCTTGCACACAGAAGGGGTCACTTTATCAAGTGGGCGGAGCCGAAATATGGCACATCGCCGAGACCAGATATTCGTCCAGTACTCCAAAGAAGACGTCCAAAGACTGGCCTTCGGAGTGGTTTTACATAGAGGACGTCCCTCTTCCAGACCCTGTTCGGCGGGGTCTTCCTGAGTTCGACAATGCTCCTCTGAAGAAACGTCGAAGTTGGCGCCCACGGAGCCCCCAGGAGGAAGATAACAGAGAAGTCCTTTATCTAATGAACCGGATTAAAGCGCTGGCTCAATCAGGATTGACAATAATCGAGGTTATGTCAATATGCATAATGCAGGGGGTGCAACCACTTCAATATCGAGGGCACCCCCTGTGGTGTTTTAACAGAGAAGACGATGCCACCCGTTGCGGGCGCAAGGGACCAGACTCACCTGCTGCTTTAGCAAAAGTTCTGTCCGAGTTATTCAAGGGAGAGGAATAGGAGTTCATCCACATTAAACCACGGGATGGATTCTCCATGTACAACCCTCCAAGCTGGGTGAGTTGTACCATTTTTACTCTCAACCTTCCCGTATTCTTCGTCGTAGGTACTCACCTTGCCATTTCACGGCAGGAACTGCGAAAAGCGATAAGGGAGGTCAACAGCCCAGCTCCACAACCAGAGGACCCTGGCCGGGCCCTCAATCCCCGACTCGAAGAGGATTCGGACATATTCATGGAGCTGATAGACAGGCAATTCTATCAATTGAGCTGCGATGACGCCATGGTGGCCATAACGGCCGACTATCTGGGACTACTCCCTACGTCGCACATAAGAAAAACCAAAGTCCCAACTCCCAAAAAAGGATTCCCTTTTATGCACTTCACCTACCGTACATGTATTGTGTCTTACGGGGAAGGCCTTCGGGACGCCATGCCGAACCTGCAGGAACTCGCCAACAAGAGGCGCCGAAGCCGGGTAGGCAAAAAAGGAAGGCGGTCAGGACAGAGACGCAAGCACTGAGGTATAACACAAAACCTCATTCTGTGGTTGTCATCTTGCTCAAAATATAATGACATCCATGTTTCCTAGAAAAAACGCCCGCCGGACTATATCCAGAGAGGCTCCCAATCACGCATCGACCAGTCGAGCTCCAGGGCCGGACATAGAGGCGGAAGCTAACGCGAGGCAGACGCCGGATGTTCCTCCTACAGAGGATGTGGATAGACTATCCGCTACAAATTCCAAAGTGGAGAGCGCCATGAATCACAGGCGTCGCCAGGCCATACTCTGTGACGCTTGTTTCTCACCAGAGGCATTTGATGCCTTCAATTCCGGAGACGCGTACATCCGTGCTGCTCAAAATGGTCTAGCCAGAGCCACGGACCAGTATGTAAGGGATATACATGTAAGTAAATCTGACGATTATATATATCATTAGCCCCTGAGACTTGAAACAGTTGACACAACTGATTTAAGGATCATTATCTGTGCAGGTTCTTATAGAGAAGAATTCCCAATTGTCTCAAGAGCTAGAAGAGTGCAAGGCGCAGCTAGGGGCCGCTGTTGCCGCGTTGAAGGAGTCCGAGAAGGATCCCTCTGGTAACACTTGTTTCCATTGCAAATAATACGGGTACCAGGTAGTATGTGGCATGTATGCAAATCTAACAATAGATGTTGCAGGTGGCCCCGGAGTGAATCCAGAGGCCGTGGCGGTGGATGCGGCACGTGATGATCGACAGTGAAATGCTGGCGAGCGCGTGCATATGCGAGTCAGGCAGGAGAAAAATGATCTCCAAGACACCAATATCCGGCTGGGCGTGGAACTAAAAGATGTCCGAGCCCAGCTTGCGGACTCCGTGAAGGAGAATAAACGGCTTCGGCACGGCATTTTTAGTAAGTGCTTGAACAAACTTTTAAATGAGTCCGGCGAAGAAGCCGGCTAACAGAGTTATGTCTGCAGGTATGCTGACGGGTCATCCCGCGGAGGAGATGCCCGGGTCTTCAGGTGATCTTCTACCAGAGCTCTCACAACTGCACGAACAAGTTCGACAGGTGATGCAGGGTATTTCCCAAGCCTTGTGGCCATCCGCGTCCCCGCCCACAGTCATAGGGAAGCTTATAGAGAAGCTCAAGGGAGTGCGGCGGCGCTTCCGATTATGGAAGATATCCGCCTGCCGACAAGGTGTAAGGGAAGCCTGGGCTATGGTGAAGGCGCGCTATACCAAAGCGGACCCGAACCACATGGCTGAGGTCGGACCTATGGGTCCTGATGGGAAAGAGATCCCCGTCAGTTTAGTGTATGATCAAGTAGAATTAGCCACAAAGTATTCCCAACAGGATTGTAGGCTAGACATCCTATTGGATGGTATAGAAGAAGAATTGAATCAGTCTTAGCGACTGTGTAATTCAAGTGACATATGTTATGTCCCTAGCCGGATTGTAAATCATTTGTCATGGCGGACCTTTTCGCTTCGACCTCTGGACCCGATAGTCCGGAGTATATCCGAATACCTGATCGGTTATGTAAAAACCGGGGTATGCATGGAGACCAGGCGTAGGGGTCATAAGTGCTTGAACAGACAAGTACCCAACTAGTTATGTTATATTACATGGGTAGTAAGAAACATCTTCCAAGGAGAATAGTTCTGTTAAGGGTTCCTTTCCCTGGGTACGCATGCCCTAATGTGCATGTCCGAACTGCGAAAAGAGACACAAGATATAAACGTCTGGGGGCATGTTTCAAATTAGATAAAAGTCATATTTTATTCACCAACCGAATATTCCCTTAAGAACGCTAGCTTTCGGCTTCACCCAGTCGGAGGTAAACGTCCGGCTGACCCGACAGTAACAATCATAGAGGTGCTCCCCTTATGCCCTAGCCGAATTAACGGGAATGTAGGGCATAAATACAAGAGCCAGTCAACCCAGCTTAGCCAAAACTTAAGTCATATCGATGCATATAATGGCGAAAAAGGTACATGCGGAAGAATGACACATGTGTGGGACATAAAGCCTAGAAAAATAGTTATATTAAGCTTCTCTGTAAGAAGACCCCAGGTATAATGAGCGTGTTTAGCGCATCAAGATTGTGAAACCAGGACACAAGTATAGCCTTTAAGGGCCTTGAAGAGAGTAAAAAGGGAGAAAGAGAGAAAAGGCAAATATGCAAAAGATTGACGGAGGTGAGGGGACGAACATAGAGTCCGGCGCTAGGTGTAGAATCTTCAAAGTCTAGCTGCATTCCATGGGTTTGGCTTGAGTCGATTATCCGATGCATCCCGCAGACGGTACGCTCCACCGGTCAGAACTTGGCCAACAATGAAGGGACCTTCCCATTTGGGCTTGAGCTTGTTCTTTTTCTTCTCCGACATGCATAGAACTAGTTCGCCAACGTTGTAGGTTTTGCCCCGTACTTCTCTGCTTTGATTCCTTCGAGCCTATTGCTGATAAAATGTGGAACGAGCCTTTGCCACGTTGCGCTCCTCCTCCAGGGCATCTAAACTGCCCGCCGATCAAGCTCGGCCTCCTTTTCCTTGTACATGCGCACTCGAGGTGAGTCATGAATTATGTCGCAAGGCAAAACTGCCTCTGCGCCGTACACCATAAAGAACAGTGTGTATCCGGTAGTGTGATTCAGCGTGGTCCGCAGCCCCCATAGTACGGAGTCGAGCTCCTCTACCCAGTGCGTGTTTGATTCCTTTAAGGACCACACTAGTCTGGGTTTAATGCCGCTCATGATAAGACCATTTGCTCGCTCAACTTGACCGTTAGTTTGCGGGTGATAGACAGAAGTATAGTCAAGCTTGATGCCCATATTGCTGCACCAGAGTTTCACCTCATCGGCTGTAAAATTCGTGCTGTTGTCAGTGATGATGCTGTGGGGGATGCCATAACAGTGTACAACCTCAGATATGAAGTCTATCACCGGTCCAGATTCAGCCGTCTTGACGGGTTTGGCTTCTATCCATTTGGTGAATTTATCCACCATGACCAGTAGGTATTTTTTCTTATGGGTTTCCCCTTTAAGGGGTCCAACCATGTCAAGCCCCCAGATCGTGAAGGGCCAAGTAATGGGGATTGTTTGGAGGGCGGTAGGTGGCATATGGCTTTGGTTTGCAAAAAGCTGGCAACCGACGCAATGTTGGACCAGATGCTGCACATCTGCCCGGGCCGTCGGCCAATAAAAACCTGTATGGAAGGTCTTGCTTACAAGGGCCCGGGCTGCGGCATGGTGGCCGCCGAGTCCGGCATGGATTTCTTCCAAAAGCTTCCGTCCTTCCTCTTCGGAGATGCACCTTTGAAGGACTCTGGTAGTGCTTTTCTTATAAAGCTCTCCCTCGTGGACCTTGTAGGATTTAGATCGCCGCACTATGCAGCGTGCCTCATTTTGGTCCTCGGGTAGTTCCTGCCTGGTTAGGTTTAGCGCCAATACGGGCGAGGATGTCCGCCGCCTGGTTGTTTTCCCGAGCCACATGGTGGAATTCAAGCCCCTCGAACCGAGCTGACATTTTGAGGACGGCGTTGCGATATGCCGCCATTTTCGGATCCTTGGCATCAAAGTCTCCATTTATTTGGGATATTGCAAGGTTTGAGTCCCCACGCACCTCCAGGCATTGAATGCCCATGGAGATTGCCATCCGGAGACCGTGTAATAGGGCCTCGTATTCGTCTGCGTTATTGGAGTCTGTATATAGTATTTGGAGTACGTACTGCACTGTATCTCCGGTGGGGGACACCAGGATGATGCCAGCCCCCAGACCAGCCAGCATTTTAGAGCCATCGAAGTGCATGATCCAATTGGACTATGCATCGTACTCTTTAGGGAGTTCGGCTTCTGTCCATTCGGCGATGAAATCAGCCAGCACTTGCGACTTGATGGCTCACCGTGGTTTGTATGTTATGTCGAACAGGAGGAGCTCGATGGCCCATTTGGCAATCCGGTCCGTGGTATCGCGGTTGTTTATTATGTCGTTGAGTGGTATTTTAGAGGCCACCGTTATTGAACACTCTTCAAAGTAGTGTCATAATTTTCGGGATGCCATGAATACCGCGTATGCTATCTTTTGGTAATGTGGGTACCGTGATTTGCATGGAGTGAGGACGGTAGATACATAGTATACCGGCTTTTGAAGCGTGAATTTATGTCCATCTGTCTCTCGTTCGACGATGAGCACTGCACTTACAACTTGGTGCATTGCCGCTATGTATAATAGCATTGGTTCACCGACATTTGGCACGGCCAAGATTGGGTTGGTGGCAAGGATGGATTTTATGTTTTCCAATCTGTCCGTGGCTGCATCCTTCCGCTCGAAGTGTTCGGTGCGCCGAAGAAGGCAATAAAGGGGGAGTGCCTTTTCTCCTAATCGGGAGATAAAGCGGCTTAAGGCTGCCACACATCCAGTTAACTTCTGTATTTGCTTGAGGTCGGTTTTTGTTGGGGATATTACTATCAGTCATGACCCGCCCAGGAGGGGCCGGGTCAGCCCCAATGGCGGGTTACGCAAGAAGCCCAATAAACATTTAAGACAATAGTTTATTAAAACCTTATAGAAGGTCCAAGGGCCTGGAGGTGGCTTAAGGCCCGATATTGTAAACCGCCGTATGTAAGGAAAGACTTGTAAAGAAAGGCATGTAAAGGAAGCGACCGAGCCGGACACGATTATGAGCCGGCCGGGACTCTGTAGGCCACCAGGCGTCAACCCATGTATATAAGGGGATGACCCGGTGGCGGCTTAGGGCAAGAAACAACAGGTCGATAACCAAGCCGGCGAGTTGAGCCTCTCGGTGATCGAAACCCCAACAATACCAATCCCAACTAGACGTAGGCTTTTACCTTCATCGTAAGGGGACGAACTAGTATAAATCCCTCTCGTGTCCTTTGTCCCGATTAACCCCTTTAAGCTTCCTAGTGCGATGGCCCTACGACTAAGTCCTTGCTCTAGGACATCTGCCGTGACAATTCCACGACAGTTGGCGCCCACCGTGGGGCTAGCGCACGGTGGATTTGAGTTCTTGAAGGGCAACTTCGAAGGGCTCAAGGGATACGCTGTGGGCCGGATGACCAAGAGTCGTCGCGGCAAGCTCTACATCCACGATGAAGGCTGGGGCCCAGAGGCCGGCTCAATTGAGTATGGATACCGGGTCCCCTTTGGTGGAATTCACGTCTTCATCGGCCGGATCGGCGAGTCAGGTCCTGAGCCAGACGTCCACACCAACCTCATCGAAACGGCTCGGCGTGCGAGGACCGCCCGTGTTCAATCTGCCGTGAAGCATGCCTTCGTAGGCTGCATCCACGGCGGTGAATACTCTGAAGGATCGGTGGAGGGCGGTGAGACGGCCGTCTGTTCTAACACTAAATCATCAACGGGCGAGACAGACTCTTTGTACCAGCTGCAGGACGGCATGCTCGGGGGCTGTTCCGATGGCAGCAGTATTCCGGACCCTCTTGAGCCACCGAATTGGGCCGGAGTCTTCATGGCATGACACAGCCCGGGCAGAACTCTACAGCAGCGGCGACAACAGCTACCAGGTCGGCTGCAGCCGGGTCAGGAGACCCCTCGCGCCCCCGGCTCAGATCTTGATGGACCTCATGGATAAACTGACGACTCTGTTGACTGCCGTGGTAGAGCCGGCGGATAAAGCCCAGCATGATGCAAAGGTGGCACGCGTATGTGAAGAGATGGTGCAAGCTAAGGAAAATCTAGCCGCAGAGGAAGTCAGGATGGCAGCAGAGCGGGCGGCTTTGGACGTTCGTGCTCAACAGCTTCAAGCGGAGACCTTCCGGCTCTCGGTGGATCTGAACGCGTCGAACAAGGTCATGAGGAGGAGGCATCAGAAAACCCAATCACGTCTGCCTCTGATGCTCGATCCTAGGAATCTTTTTCACACACCCGGAGCCGGGGGAAGTAACCCGCTGGAGGCACCCCGGATTACAACACCCGGCACACCGGTCCAGCCGTGCGCCATGGATCCACCTCGTATAATTAACGCTCTGCCTCATTACGTCCCAACGCCGCCGGGTCACTTCTCCAACCCTTTGGAAAACCTCATCGCAGCATCGGCTCGTCTGGCGGCTCTTCCGATGGAAGGTGACTCACCGGCGACAATTGAAACATGGAGGGTAAGAGAACTTCTTCAAACAGCTCTGGCGCAGCAGGATGCATACTCCTACAGTCGAGACAGGATCCATTCAACTCCTCGCCCAAGCCGGAGCCCGAGTTACAGTAGGCATATGGAATCCGCAGATATGTCAAGCAATGCTCAATGCCACAACTGGCCATACAAGCATGAGCTAGTGCGGGCTGGAGCCCTTAACTTGGCGGATCAGGAGAGGATTCGTCAAGAGGCGGAACGAGCAGTTCAAATGGCAGCAGATCAGGTGGCTCAGCAAACTTTTCCGGCTTATCCAGCAACCTCGGTCGAGGCAGGAGTGGCCACAAGAACCGGAGGCGTTCCTTGCTTGGTGCCGGCCATACGTAAGTTTGCCAAAGGACTTTAAGGGGCCTCGTAAGGTGCCTAATTACACAGCTGACTTACAGCCCGGGGCTTGGATTGAGAGTTATGAGATGGCTATGGAGTTATTGGAGGTCAGCGATGCAACAATGGCCAAGTATTTCACTATGATGTTAGATGGAACAACTCGTACTTGGTTGAAGGGATTGCCACCCAATTCTATCGGCTCATGGGCGGAGTTGAAGGCCTGGTTCATCCAGAACTTTAAAGACACGTGTAAGCAGCCTATGTTGATTGTGGACCTGACCAATTGCAAGCAAGAGGATGGTGAATCCACAACCCATTGGGTGCGCCGGGTCAAAGAGATAATGCATTCATCTGATAAGATGGATGCCGGCTCAGCAGTCTTAATGTTGGAGAAAAATTGCTGTTTCGAACCTCTGAAGCAGAAGCTGGGGCAGCTCAAGCGTGACTATAATGACATGGGAACGTTGATGGCGCCTCTCATCAAGTATGCTGATTCTGATACTACCAAGGACCCGGTGTCAGACGAAGAAAAGGCAATGAAGGGAAAGAAGAACGACAACGGCAAGGGTCACCAGCTTAACCCGGCGAATCAAGGAGGTAATAAACGTAAGGCTGATGAGTTTGTTGCTAACACCAATGCACAGGGCGGAAATCAACGGCGTAAGGGCAGACGGCCCCCTCGGTCGAGCGGGTTAGGTCCCACCCTTGAGCAATTATTGAATGAGCCTTGTCCAAAGCACGACACCCGGGAGAAGCCAACCACCCACCTATGGAAAGATTGTACGATCATGAAGGCGTTTAAAAATTCAAACGCGTTTGATGGAGGTCACGGCCCAGGTGGCGGCTCAGGTGGAGGCGGTTTCCAAGGCCCGGGCGCCGGCTTAGGTGGAGGAGGATTCCACGGTCAGGGCCATCCTGGTAACCAAGGAGGGTATAATCCGCAACCCGACCAAGGTAATCAGCAGCAGCAGTCCGGATATCAGAGCAACCCGAAGCAGTTGAATAGTGGGCAATACCATGTATTCACCACTAGCTTATGTAAGAGAGACCAGAAACTTCACAAGAGGGTCGTTAATGCCGTTGAGCCGACGGTTCCACGTTACTTACGTTGGTGAGAGCAGCCTATTGTGTGGAGCAGAGAGGATCACCCACCCCGGGTCGATAATTCAGGTCACTTGGCTTTGATGGTGGCGCCTCAGGTGAGTGGATACAAATTCACTAAGGTACTCATGGATGGAGGCAGTAGCATCAACATCCTCTACTATGAGACGTTCCGCCGGATGGGATTGACTGATAAGAGTCTTAAACAATCCAACACTGTTTTTCACGGTGTGGTTCCTGGCAAATCGGCTTACCTAGTGGGTAAGATTGAACTGGAAGTAGCCTTTGGGGATGAGTATGACTCCAGAGCAGAAAAATTAACCTTTGAGGTGGTTAAGATCAAAAGCCCGTATCATGCTCTGTTTGGACGGCCGGCTTATGCCAAATTCATGGCTCGGCCATGTTATGTGTATTTGCAGCTTAATATGCCGGGTTATAAGGGCACCATTACAGTACACGGGAGCCGGAAAATAGCTTTTGAGTGTGAAGAAGGTGATGCTGCCTATGCTGAATCTGTTTGTGCAATAGAGGAGTTAAATTTTTACAAAGATCATGTTGACCCGGTAGACATGACGTCATTAAAGAAACCGACAACAGAGCATGAGCTGGTGTTGAAGTTCAAATTGGCTGATGACACCAAGATGGTTGACTTTGTGCCTGGCGACTCATCCAAGAAGTTCATCATCAGTGCTAACTTGGATCGAAAATAGGAAAGCGCGCTCATCGAGTTCATCCGTGAGAACCGGGACATCTTTGCATGGAAACCTTCAGACATGCCGGGTGTCCTGAGGGAACTCGCTGAGCACACTCTCAATATTGATCCAAAGTTTAAACCTGTCAGACAATTTCTCCGACGGTTCAATGAAGAAAGGTGCAAGGCCATTGGAGAAGAGGTGGCCTGACTTTTGGCAGCTGGGTTCATTGTAGAAGTCTTTCACCCAGAGTGGTTAGCCAACCCGGTGCTTGTACTAAAAAAGAATGACACCTAGCGTATGTGTGTGGATTACACCGATCTGAACAAGGCTTGTCTGGCTGATCCTTTTGGTCTCCCCCGTATTGATCAGATCATTGATGCTACGGCGGGTTGCGCACGGTTGAGTTTCTTGGATGCTTATTCCGGTTATCATCAGATCAAGATGGCAGTCAAGGATCAGGAGAAGACGGCTTTTATCACTCCTTTTGGAGCTTTCTGCTATGTGTCTATGCCTTTTGGGCTTAAGAGTGCCCAGGCGACTTACCAACGGTGTGTGCAGAATTTTCCTCACGATCAAATTGGCCGTAATGTTCATGCTTATGTGGATGATATAGTGGTAAAATCCAGGAAAGAGGAAACCTTGGTCACATATCCGAAAGAGACTTTCGATAATCTTCGGGTCTACAAAATGATGCTTAACCCGGCCAAGTGTGTTTTTGGAGTCCCAGCCGGCAAGATCTTGGGTTTTTTGGTGTCTAACTGAGGTATTGAGGCTAACCCGGAGAAAATCAAGGCAATTACATCCCTGGCCAAACCAACATGCATCAATGACATTCAACGACTGGATGGGCCATGTTGCTGCTTTGAGCCGGTTCATAAGCCGGTTAGGGGAGAAGGCAATGCCTCTATATCAGATGATGAAGAAAACAGATGATTTTGTTTGGAGCGATGCTGTGAACTCTGCTTTTGAAGATCTGAAGACACAGCTTGCTCAGCCGCCGGTCCTGGCTGCTCCAGTTGAGAAAGAGCCGCTGCTGTTATACGTGGCCGCCAACTCACGAGCTGTTAGTGTGGCTATTGTGGTGGAACGCAAGGAGGCTGGCAAGGAGCATCCGGTTCAACGGCCGGTTTACTACGTCAGTGAGGTGCTAATTGAATCCAAGCAACGATATCCACATTGGCAGAAGCTCGTATATGGGGTGTTCATGGCAAGCCGGAAGCTTAAGCATTATTTTCAGGGACATCCAATCACCGTGGTTAGCTCTGCTCCTTTGGGAGACATCATTCAAAATAGGGAAGCCACTGGACGAGTCGCCAAGTGGGCGATTGGGCTTGGGTCTCATGGGTTGAAGTATGTGCCACGTACCGCGATCAAATCTCAAGCACTGGTTGACTTCATTAGTGATTGGACAGAGATGCAGATGCCAGAAGAAAAACCAGACAACACATTTTGGACTATTCATTTTGATGGGTCCAGACAGTTGGAAGGCTTGGGGGCTGGAGTTGTGTTAACCTCTCCGCGAGGTGACAAATTTTGTTATGTGTTACGGTTGATGTTTCCTTGCACTAACAACGCAGCTGAGTATGAAGCCTTGCTCCATGGTCTTCGAGTGGAAAAAGAGATGAGTTTGAGTTGGGTCAGATGTCTTGGCGACTCAAATCTAGTGGCTCAACAGGTATCAGGCAAGTGGGATTCCATGGACCCTCTCATGGCGGCTTATCGCCAGGAGGTTGATGTTGTTGTAGGGCATTTTAAAGGTTACCAGGTGGAGCACATTGACCGTCGAAAGAACGAAGCGACTGATGCTTTAAGCCGGTTGGGGTCTCGGCGTAAGCCGGTACCACCTAACACCTTTTTGGATGTTTTGCATAACCCGTCTGTCAAGTTGCCCATAGAAGAAGATTTAGCTGTTCCTGACCCGGAGGCGTAGTTGGTGGCATCTCTTCATGTCATCCCAGATTGGACAGTGTCGTTATTGGCTTACATGACCCGGGGAGAGTTGCCAGCGGATGAGACCCTGGCTCGACAGATAACCCGGTGGTCTAAGTCAATGACGATTTCGGATGGAGAATTATACCATCGCAGCGTCTCCGGAGCGTTTCAGCGGTGTGTTTCCCCCGAAGAAGGTCAAGAAATACTTCGTGATATCCATGAAGGCGATTGTGGTCATCACGCCGGGTCAAAATCTCTGGTGGCCAAGGCTTTTCGTCACGGTTTTTACTGGTTGACGGCTCACGCTGATGCAGAGGATCTGGTCAGAAGATGTGATGGATGTCAAAAGTTTGCACGCCAAGCGCATGTGCCGGCTCAAGAGCTCCGGATCATTCCAATCACTTGGCCGTTTGTGGTTTGGGGGCTTGACATGGCGGGACCTTTCAAAAGGTCTAAGGATAAAAAGACACATCTCTTAGTGGCAGTTGATAAATTCACTAAGTGGGTTGAGGCGGAGCCAGTGAATAAGTGTGACGCGGCCACGACGGTTCAGTTCATGAAAAAGGTGATCTTCCGTTTTGGTTTTCCACACAGCATCATCACTGACAATGTCACTAATCTGTCCCAAGGGGCTATGGAGGAGTTTTGTCAACATGAGCACATCCGGCTTGATGTTTCTTCTGTAGCTCATCCTCAATCCAATGGTCAAGCTGAGAGAGCAAATCAGGAAATTTTAAAAGGTCTCAAACCCCGGCTTATGGTTCCCTTACAACGAACGCTGGGTTGTTGGGTAGAGGAATTACCCTCGGTGTTGTGGAGTATCAACACCATGCCTAACAGGTCTACAGGTTACACACCTTTCTTCATGGTTTATGGAGCAGAAGCAGTGTTGCCTAGTGACATCCGTCATGACTCGCCTCGTGTGGCGGCTTATGTTGAAGCTAATAATGAACAAGCCAGACAGGATGCACTTGACTTGTTGGATGAAGAAAGAGACTTAGCAGCGGCTCAGTCAGCAATTTATCAACAGGACCTGCGCCGTTATCACAGCCGCCGGGTCAAATCCAGGACTTTTCAGGAAGGCGACCTGGTGCTCCGGCTCATCCAGGATCTGTCAGATGCGCACAAGCTATCCCCACCTTGGGAAGGACCCTTTATGGTCAGCAAGAACTTAAACAATGGGTCGTATTACCTCATTGATGTTTGAGAACACAAAGATTCACGTAAGTCGGAGGAGGAGACCCGCCGACCATGGAACATTGCTCAACTTCGGCCATACTACACCTGAGCTACCGGCTCTCATCATGTACATACTTTAACATTGTATATACCATGATAAGTAATAAAGTAAGACCATCGGTCTCTTTTCATTTCAAAGATTATGCATCTTTGTTATTTCTTATTCTCAAATGACTATTAAGGAGCTGATCATATTTGAATCAAGTCTAACCTTTTTTGGTCCGGCTTATGATCGTATTCGAGTCTAGCTGCAATTATCATGGTCACTTGGGGGCTTCCTGTTCAAACATAGGTCGTATTCAAAACAAAGAGAACATAGCTGTCGTAACCCTCTTGATCGGCTCAAGGCCAAACTCACTTGAGGGATTCTTGATCGTATACGAATCATAGCTTAACCCCTTTTGGGTCCGACTTGGATCGTATTCGAATCAGGGTCGTTAAAAACCTCTCAAGGTCATTTGGGGACTTCCTATTCAAACATAGGTCGTATTCGAACCAAAGAGAACATAGCTATCGGTACCCTCTTGATCGGCGCAACGCCACAACCACTGGGGGCTATATGGTCGTATTCGAACCTTAGCTTAACCCCTTTGATCCGGTTTACAGATCGTATTCGAATCAGAAGCCACCAACCTTTAAATATAAGGTTAAATCATACTTGTTAACTGTTATTTTCCTTTGAGTTTCTTGTTGCACATAATTAGCATGATCTTCTTCGCCGGTTTGTCTATTTGACAACATGGCTACCAAGGTATGACGATCATTGAAGGATTCAAAGGTATTGATTTCTCAGAAAGATTGAGTTATCGGCTTCATTACCCGGGTTACTCAAGCCGGTGGTCTAAGGATCAAAGGTACAAGTATGGCTATTATTTATATATAATTGCTTACTGCATTAACTAAAGAGTTACTTTCAGCCCTTGTCCTTTATTTATATCTTCTTTCTATTTTCTATTATGATAAACATATTGGATATAAGCTGGGTGTTTTAACCCGTTCAGTTCTAAGCCACCAAGCGAGTCTTTTCTTGTCTCTACAAGGTACATATTTAAAGTGTTGCAGAAACAATCATCAAATATAATGCATATATTGCCATCATGAAACACGGAGTCACATACAGTGTTTTATGCACGATGGCATAAGCAAGGCATTCCGTGTTTTCACAGCTAACCTATTACACAGCTTTTTATAAGCCAATGAAGATGGTTATTATTCCTCCCTCGCCGGTTCACCGCCCTCTGTTGGCTGGAAGTTGGGTTTTGACCAGTCAAAACCATTCATGGCGACGAATTCTGCTTCATCGTCGACCAGGCCTACCGGGTCAACTTCCGGGGCAAATGTATTTTCTCTTACAGGCGGGATCAAGTCCGTCACCTTGTATGAGGGAGTCGCCATCTTCTTATTTTCAGCATCAAAACCCGGCTGATATTTGTCAATATTGGTATCATCTCCAAGGGTAGTTGCCTGAGGCCGGACTCCGCGCACGCAAGCCATGAAGTCATCCTGCTCAAAGGGAGATCCGTCTTCCTTCACAGTGGGATAGCCTCTGGCCACGTCTGCCGGGTCTAGGTCTGGCACCCAAGCTTTGGAGCGTCCCAGGGCAGTCAAAGCCCCGGCTCGCGCACAGGAGCGTTTCACTTCTTGAAATCTGGCAGGCAGGATTGATAGTTTCTTTAGGACGTCGCTGAGCCGGTTGGGTCCTTGAGTGGCAAGAGAGATGGCGGCAAGTGCCCGCTGTGCGCCGATATACAGTTGTTCTACCAAAGTATACACTGCCTTCAGTTTAATCAAAGGATCTTGGCTCAGATTTTTGCTTCGTGGGCCTGCACATATTTTATACACAAAGTCAACTGGCGGCTTATACTCCGGATCAGCAAAAAGCACACAAAATTAAAGTCGGACGGCTTACCAAAGATGGCAGCCACCATTTGAGACACCCGGCCCTTTAAACCGTTCAGCTCTGTTGAAATCTCTTCAAGGGCTGTTTCGGCCTTCTCAGCGCGTTGGGTCAGAAGCATTTTTTCCTCTTCCCGGGTTTTCTTTTTGGCAGCGAAGCTGGTCTTTAAATTTTCCGTCTCAGAGAGACTTATTTGCAGTTTGGAGTTAGCAGATTTGATTTCTGCCTCCTGACTCGCTAGCCGGGTCTTCGCATCAGTTAATTGCGAGTTCAATTCAGATAAGGCATTCTGCAAAACATTCAGATGAGTCAAGATTTTGCTTCAAGTTCAAAAATCTTGATTCAAGTCTCAAGTACTTTACAAAAAACTACTCGACACTTGGGGGCTAATGTATGCCAAAACAAATTTTTATGATTCTAAAGACATACTTTAAGTCCCAAGTACTTTACAAAGTAACATCATTTGGCACTTGGGGACTAATGTATGCAGTTCAGCAAGTTTCTCAAGGTTAAGATGGAGTATTCAGTCCTTTGAATACAGTACAAAACAATTTAAAGTACCGGCTCATTTATGATCAAAATGAACCGTCCCTTGGGGACTATAGGTGAAGCTCTATTCTATTTTATTGAACTTAAGAAAGATTTCCAAGGTAAAAGTGCTGGCCTATATTATCAAGTCTCAGATCATTCCGGTTCTCTCATAATCTGAAAACTTGGGGGCTGGTGGAATGTACAAATAAGCCGGAAGAACATACCTCATATTTCAATTGCAACTGTTTGACCATTTCGATCTCAGAGTCGCGACTAGAGTGCACATGGCTGAGATAACCGGATAAAATATCATTGGCATTTAGATGGTCATAATTGGCAACGTCAAAGCGCACTTTTTGCCTCTCCAATGCCTCTTGTTTCGTAGTACACCGAGCCAACACGGTTGGATTCCCCGGCTCAATAAAACGGCTCCTGGTGATCTGAATGTCTTGGGCAGACGGTGATGGCGGGTTGGCTGAGCTTGATGGTCTAGTTGTGGAAGGGTTTATAGTGGTCTCATCAAATGACGGCTCAGGAGCATTTGCTTCTGCATCAACAGGCGGGTCTTCTGGAGCGTCGGTTAATGGAGAAGATGGCCTGGACGGGTCAGATGCAAGCACCGGCGGGGCTTTTGCCGGTTTAGCTGCCTTTGCCTTCTTAGATTTAGCTTGGCCACTAAGAGAAATGTTGGAGGATTGTCAGTATAAAGATACAATTTGAACAAACCGGAAAAAGAGGATTTTTCATTACCCAGGGGCAGTCTTGAAGGCCGAAAATTGTGTCTGCGATGAGGCGCCAGAAGAGCGAGACACCTCCTGAAAAGACAAAACAAAGTTAAAGTAAGGCAGGGGAAGGGATCCATTAAACAGAGTTAAAGACAGAAAGAACTGAACCTCATTTGGGCGCTTCTAAGGAGTTTATTGAAGAATGACAACCGGCTCATCTTCAGTCCGAGCCTGACGGCGGCTTTCATGTTGCTGCTTTTTCAAACGAAAGGTGGGATCCAAGTGAGCTAAAGGGTTAGAAAACCTTACTTTATGGATCACTCGTCGAATTTTTTGTCTTGGCAAGGGCTCTGAGTCGCAGGAAATGATAGTTACCTCTGCTTCCACTGCCTGACTGGCCCCAGTGTCATCCTGGTAATGATCAGTGTCAATAAGATTGTTAAAAAATTGGCCAAGGGAATCAAGGGCTACCTCTGAATAAGATGTATCATCAAGCTTCATCAAATCTTCAACAGTGCTCTTTTTCTTCTTTTTCGACCTCCGGGTCGTTTTCTTGGCATTTATGGCAGCGGCTTTTGCTTTCTTGGCAGCCTCGTGGTCATACTTAACTTTCCAGAAGTCAGAGTTGTCCTGCAGATAGGTAAAAACAAGATAAAGAGTCAGGCAAGTATTAAAAATACGGCTGGGAAAATACAAAGGAGAGAAATAACGACATCCTTACTTCTGGCACCGGGTTAAGCTGGCAGAAGGGGTTTAACCCGACGACACTGCAATCTTCGTATTTCCCGTTCACCAGAAGAGTTGACATTGAGACAATATCTTCTTCTGTCAATTGAACGGGGCTGTGACGAAGAGAGTCATCCAGGCCTCCACCATACTCATACATCAGCTTTGACCAGCAGCTCAAAGGGATGACCCGCCATGAGATCCAGCAGCGGGTCAGATCAACTCCAGTTAACCCATTCCCCAACAAAGCATCGATCCTTTTGATGGATGGTATCAACCTCTTGCGTTCAGCGACGGTAAGCTTATCAGGAAGCATGAACTTGGAGTCAAGACGATCGGGGCGATAACCCGGCAGTGGCTTCTCATTTGCTGGTGAAGTGTCCTGGCAGTAGAACCAAGTCTGGTTCTAGTCCTTTGGGTGACTTGGTAAGACAATGAGGGGGAAGACGGCACCCTGCCGGTGCTGAATTGATATGCCTCCAAGATCTAAGCTAAGGCCGTTGGTGCACTCGTTCTGCCGGTTCAGATAAAAGTATTCTCTAAACAACTCCATGATCGGCTCTTGTTGAAGATATACTTCACAGAGTACTTGGAAGTTACAGATGTTAGATATGGAATTAGGCCCGATATCTTGAGGATGGAGCTTGAAAAAGTGGAGGACCTCTCTCAAGAACTTTGAGCCGGGCGGTGAGAAGCCACGGTTCATATGGTCAGTGAAAACGATCACTTCTCCGTCTCTTGGATTGGGCCGTTCTTCTTCTGAGTCAGGGGCACGGTAAGACATGACAGTTTTTGCTGGCAGAAGTCCTATGGTGAAGAACTATTTCAAATGTTCCTCAGTTATAGTTGAGGGAACCCAGTTACAGATGGTTGGTGCTTTGGACGACATGATGGGCAAAGAAGAACTGAAAAAAAGCAACATGCCAGTTCAAGTTTAATGGTGAGATTGATAGTTAAGTGATGAAGATGCAAACAAGTAATGGCGGCTTAGTTAAGGGCTAATGACATATAAGGAAAATTAAGACGGCATGATAAGCCGCCATGACTATAGATATTTGAAGAAGGCAATTTCAGCTAAGTATTGAGACAAATAAGTTTCCTAAATTGTTTGTATTATTCCAGATCAAATGGTTATTCAAAATGAAAAAAAACTCTAGACCTAAAAAATTTCAGCGTAGAACAGTATGTAAGTTCTAATGCAGCCTTTGAAACAAAGAAAGGGATCTGTGGATCAAGAAAACACATAAGAACACTACCGCACGATGAACTCGGAAAAACTACAAGGGACTGCGATGAACTCGGAAGAACACGAAAGAATATGGAAACCCTAAGTGCGGATCTGAGAAGTGAAAAGAAGAGAACTTACAGTCACAGGTCTTCTGCGGAGGTCGCCGCCATTCTCTGGATCGGTTCAGGTTGATGCAGCGGCCAACATCGACGGAGACGGAGGTGAAGCACGTCGGCGGCGAAGCTCAATCAGCAGGGGGTGCACGAGAGGAAGAAGACGGAGCAAGAGAGGAGAATGAGAAGGCCGAGGCGTGCCTATTTATAAGGAAAGATGTGAACAGACAGGCGCAAAAATCAAGGAGAGCCGAATAATGGTTATCTAGCTACACAGATGCCTCGATTCTCGGGAAGCATTAAAGATAAAAGATCCTTTGGGAGATGATGTCATGAAAGTTCTTTGCGTTTTCAAGAGATGACGTCATGGCGCGTTACGAAAACTTCAACAAAGATAACAAGATGGATTTTTGTATAATTATTGAAGATTGACAAAGAATGAAATTCAAAGGCAACCTGGGGCCTAATGTTGGGGATATTACTATCAGTCATGACCCGCCCAGGAGGGGCCGGGTCAGCCCCAATGGCGGGTTATGCAAGCAGCCCAGTAAACATTCAAGACGATAGTTTATTAAAACCTTATAGAAGGCCCAAGGGCCTGGAGGTGGCTTAAGGCCCGATATTGTAAACCACCGTATGTAAGGAAAGACTTGTAAAGAAAGGCATGTAAAGGAAGCCACCGAGCCGGACACGATTATGAGCCGACCAGGACTCTGTAGGCCACCAGGCATCAACCCATGTATATAAGGGGACGACCCGTTGGCGGCTTAGGGCAAGAAACAACAGGTCGATAACC
Source organism: Triticum dicoccoides (assembly GCF_002162155.2). Classification (NCBI taxonomy): domain Eukaryota; kingdom Viridiplantae; phylum Streptophyta; class Magnoliopsida; order Poales; family Poaceae; genus Triticum; species Triticum dicoccoides. The sequence goes on along the minus strand of NC_041382.1, from coordinate 744,670,198 downwards.
AAGCCGGCGAGTTGAGACTCTTGGTGATCGAAACCCCAGCAATACCAATCCCAACTAGATGTAGGCTTTTACCTTCATCGTAAGGGGCCGAACTAGTATAAAACCTCTCGTGTCCTTTGTCCCGATTAACCCCTTTAAGCTTCCTAGTGCGATGGCCCTACGACTAAGTCCTTGCTCTAGGACATCTGCCGTGACAATTCCACGATAGTTTGGATAGCCAACTGCGGCAGGGCTCGGATTTTAGCCGGATTTGCTTCAATTCCTCTACTGGAGACGATGAAGCCCAGGAGATTTCCGGCGGGTACGCCGAAAACGCATTTTTCCGGATTGAGCTTAATGTCGTATGTTCGGAGATTGTCGGACGTGAGCCTCAAGTCGTTTATTAAGGAGTCGACGTGTCTGGTTTTAATGACCACATCTTATACATATGCCTCCACTGTCTTGCCGGTCTGCTTTTCCAGACATGTCTGAATCATGCGCTGATATGTGGCGCCGGCGTTTTTGAGCCCTAAGGGCATTGTGTTAAAACAGAAGGGGCCATATGGAGTGATAAATGTCATTGTGGCTTGATCGGACTCCGCCATCTTAATCTGGTGGTAATAGGAGTATGCGTCGAGGAAGCACAATGATTCGTGTCCTGCGGTAGCGTCGATGATTTGATCGATGTGAGGGAGAGGGAAGGGATCCTTTGGGCAAGCCTTATTGAGGTCCTTGAAGTCGACGCATAGGCGCCAGGATTTGTCCTTCTTTGGTACCATCACCAGGTTGGCTAGCCAGTCCGGATGTTTTATTTCTCTAATGAATCCGGCCTCCAGTAACTTGGCTAGCTCCTCTCCCATGGCTTGTCGCTTAGGTTCAGAGAAACGCCGAAGAGTCTGCTTGACCGACTTGAATCCTTTTAGAATGTTAAGGCTATGCTCGGCCAATCTACATGGGATTCCTGGTATGTCTGAAGGATGCCAGGCGAATATGTCCCAATTTTCACGCAGAAACTCCCATAGTGCGGCGTCTACAGCGGGGTTTAACTGTGCCCCGATGGATGCTGTTTTTGTGTGATCCGTTGGATGGACTTGGAATTTGACTATTTCATCCGCTGGTTTAAAGGAGGTGGACTTGGATCTTTTGTCTAGTATCACGTCGTCCCTGTCCACTGTGGAGCCCAGCACGGTTAACTCCTCCGCCACAAGGGCTTCGGATAATGCCTCGAGGGCCAGTGCGGCTGTTTTGTTCTCGGCACGGAGTGCTATGTCCGGATCACTAGCTAGAGTGATGATTCCATTGGGTCTGGGCATTTTGAGCTTCATGTATCCATAATGGGGTATGGCTCGGAAAATCGTGAATGCCTCCCTCCCTAGAAGGGCGTGGTATCCTCTGCTGAACGGGGCCACTTGGAATGTGATTTCTTCGGACCTATAATTCTCCGGAGTGCCGAATACCACATCTAGTGTGATTTTCCCAGCGCAACGTGCCTCCCGACTAGGGATAATTCCTCGGAAGGTTGTGTTGCTTTGCTCTATACGGTTGCTGTCTATTCCCATTTTTGAAGGGTCTCCTTGTAAATGAGGTTTAATCCACTGCCGCCGTCCATGAGCACTTTAGTGAGCCGAAAGCCGTCCACAATTGGACTGAGGACCAAGGCAGCTAGTGCTCGGGTTGTTCGGAATTGAGGTTCTTCACTGGCATTGAAGGTTATAGTCGTGTCGCTCCATGGATTTGTTGCTGCTACGTGGAAGACTTCGGTAAGGCTGCGGAGTACTCGCTTACGCCTATTATTTGAGGCGAAGGTCTCGAAGACTGTCAGTACTGTATTGTGATCCCCGGGGAGGTGTTCTGGGGTATTTTCGATGAGGAGATCCTCACCGCTTTTTGCCACCTGCCAGAGTACCCAACATGCTCTAAGGCTATGTGTTGGTAAGCCATCCGCTGTACTATGAATTTTGCAGGGCCCGTTAAGCCATCCCTCCAATACGGTTCCACGCCCTGTAGTGGGCTTTTGTTTCTTTATAATTGAGTCGGGCGACTTATGAGAGTGCACCCTTTTAGTTTGGACTGGGGGTTTTGACAGGGCCAGATTATCCCAGAATTGTGTTTGGGTTTTCCAGGCGCTTTCCATCGCACAGTATTTCCATACTATGGCCGCCAAGTCGGCGAAGTGTGTAATATCGCGGCGACTTATGGCGTTGAGCATCCCCTTGTCCGTGCAATTGTTACAAAAGAATGAAATTGCGTCTTCCTCACGATAGTCCTTGACCTTGTTCATTACAAGGAGGAATCTGGCCCAATAGTGATGTACTATTTCTTGGGGTGCTTGCCTAATGTGGGAAAGATCGTTTGTATCTGGGTGGGTGGGTGGATTTAAGTCCAGACCTTGACCCATTCTGAGATCCCGGGGCAGGGGAGTTTCTGATCTTGGAAGTTCGGACTCCGGGATGTTGCTCCACGGGTTCTGTATGCGACCTGATTCCAGGTTTAGGGTTAGGGAGATGTCCTCCCGTGAGCGAGTATCCGGCTCGGAGAGCTCGGGAATCCGAACATAGTTCGTCCTCAGGATAGAGGTAGAAACGCCGCATTGTTCCTCCACCACCGCTATTTGATGGGTGACCGGTGGAGAGTTAATCTCCCTTTTGTCGGGTTTAAGTCCTATCCGATCGTAGTCCGTAGCGACTCCCAGAGTGGCGATGCGATCCAAGAGCTCGTTCAAAGAGGAGAGCTCCATTGGATCCGTCTGCTCGATGAATTTTGAGCCGATGTGGAGGCTGTTTTCGATGACCCGAGAAGTCATCGTTGGCACAGCGGCCGAGCGGGCGGTCATGATGAAGCCGCCTAGTCGGAGAGTTTGGCCTACAGCCAGGGCTCCCCCAGAAGTGATGTTGTCCTTGACAACGAGACGAGACATCCCCACTTATGATGATGGCACAGTGGAACTCTCAGTGAAAGCACCAATGTCGGTGTCAAAACCGGAGGATCTCGGGTAGGGGGTCCCGAACTGTGCGTCTAAGGCGGATGGTAACAGGAGGTGGGGGACACGATGTTTACCCATGTTCGGGCCCTCTTGATGGAGGTAATACCCTACGTCCTGCTTGATTGTTCTTGAAGATATGAGTATTAAAGAGTTGATCTACCACGAGATGGTAGAGGCTAAACCCTAGAAGCTAGCCTATGGTATGATTGTGTGTTGTCCTACGGACTAAACCCTCTAGTTTATATAGACACCGGAGGGGGATAGGGTTACACAAGGTCAGTTACAAGGGAGGAGATATACATATCCGTATTGCCTAGCTTGCCTTCCACGCCAAGTAGAGTCCCATCCGGACACGGGACGGAGTCTTCAATCTTGTATCTTCATAGTTCAACAGTCCGGCCAAAGGATATAGACCGGCTGTCCGGAGACCCCCTAATCCCGGCTTGCCTATTTAGGTAAGCCAAGAAGGGTTCTGTCCACGGGGCGATGACGACCATAATCAAGTGGGCCGAAGGTGTTATTTCGGTGGCGGAGCCTCCGATTACGTCACAGTGTTCGGGATCTGGTGTTGTGGCCGGATCCAGACTGTTGTTGCCGGTCTCCCCTTCCCACACCACAGATGGCTTAAATAGCCTTTCCAAGAAGATATTGGGTGGGACAGGGTCGCGCTTAGCACCGATGCGGGCGAGGATATCCACCGCTTGATTGTTTTCTCAGACCACATGGTGGAATTCGAGCCCCTCGAACCGAGCTGACATTTTGAGGATGACATTGCGGTAAGCCGCCATTTTTGGGTCCTTGGCATAAAAGTCTCCATTTATTTGAGATATTGCGAGGTTCGAATCGCCACGCACCTCTAGGCGTTGAATGCCCTTGGAGACTGCCATCCGAAGACCATGCAACAGGGCCTCATATTCTGCTGCATTGTTGGAGTCTATGTATAATATTTGGAGTATGTATTGGACTGTATCTCCGGTGGGGGATGTTAGGACGACGCCTGCCCCCAGACCAGCCAACATCTTAGAGCCGTCAAAGTGCATGATCCAATTGGAGTACGCGCCGTACTCTTTAGGGAGTTCGGCTTCTGTCCATTCGGTGACGAAATCAGCCAGTACTTGCGACTTAATGGCTCGCCATGGTCTGTATGTTATGTCGAACGGGAGGAGCTCAATAACCCATTTAGCAATCCGGCCCGTGGCGTTGCGGTTATTTATTATGTCGTTGAGTGGTACTTCAAAGGCCACCGTAATTGAACATTCTTGAAAGTAGTGTCGTAGTTTCCGGGATGCCATGAAGACCGCGTATGCTATCTTTTGATAATGTGGGTACCGTGATTTGCATGGAGTGAGGACATTGGATACGTAGTATACCGGCTTTTGAAGCGGGAACTTATATCTGTCCGTCTCTCGTTCGACGACGAGCGCTGCGCTTACAACCTGGTGGGTTGCCGCTATATAACAACATTGGTTCGCCGATATTTGGCGCGGCCAATATTGGGTTGCTGGCCAGGATGGCTTTTATTTCTTCCAATCCGGCCGTGGCCGCATCCGTCCACTCGAAGTGTTCGGTGCGTCGAAGAAGGCGATAAAGAGGTAATGCATTTTCTCCTAATCGGGAGATGAAGCGGCTTAAGGCAGCCACACATCCGGTTAATTTCTGGATTTGCTTGAGGTCTATTGGGATAGCTAACTGTGACAGAGCTCGGATTTTAGCCGGATTTGCTTCAATTCCTCTATTTGAAATGATGAAGCCCAAGAGCTTTCCGGCGGGCACGCCGAAAACGCATTTTTCCGGATTGAGCTTGATGTCATATGTTCGGAGATTGTCGAACATAAGCCTCAAGTTGTCTATTAAAGATTCGACGTGTCTGGTTTTAATGACCACATCGTCTATGTATGCCTCCACTGTTTTGCCGATTTGTGTTTCCAGGCATGTCTGAATCATGCGTTGATAGGTTGCATCGGCGTTTTTGAGCCCGAAAGGCATGGTGTTAAAATAGAAGGGGCCGTATGGAGTGATGAATGCCGTTGCAGCTTGATCGGACTCCGCCATCTTGATTTGATGGTATCCGGAGTATGCGTCGAGGAAACACAATGAGTCGTGTCCTGCGGTAGTTTTGATAATTTGATCGATGCGGGGGAGGGGGAAGGGATCCTTGGGGCAAGCCTTGTTAAGGTCCTTGAAATCGACACATAGGCGCCAGGATTTGTCCTTCTTTGGTACCATCACCAGGTTTGCTAGCCAGTCCAGATGTTTTATTTCTCTAATGAATCCGGCCTCGAGTAACTTGGCTAGCTCTTCTCCCATGGCTTGTCGCTTAGGCTCTGAGAAATGCCAAAGATTCTGCTTGACCGTCTTGAATCCCTTTAGAATGTTTAGGCTATGCTCGGCCAGCCTGCGTGGGATTCCTGGCATGTCTGAAGGATGCCAGGCGAAGATGTCCCAATTCTCGCGCAAGAACTCCCGCAGTGCAGCGTGTGTTGTGGGGTTTAGCTGTGCCCTGATGGATGCTATTTTTGTAGGGTCAGTTGGGTGGACCTGGAATTTTCTATTTCGTCCGCTGGTTTAAAAGAGGTGGACTTGGGTCTTTTGTCGAGTATCACGTCGTCCCTGTCCACTGTGGAGCGCAGCGCAGTTAGTTCTTCGGTCGCGAGGGCTTCGGAAAACGCCTCGAGGGCCAGTGCGGCGGTTTTATTTTCGACGCGGAGTGCTATGTCCGGATCACTAGCTAGAGTGATGATTCCATTGGGCCCGGGCATCTTGAGCTTCATGTACCCGCAATGGGGTATATCTTGGAAGATCGTGAATGCCTCCCGCCCTAAAAGGGCGTGGTATCCGCTACTAAACGGGGCAACTTGGAATGTGATTTCTTCGGACCTATAATTCTCTGGCGTGCCGAATACCACATCCAGTGTGATTTTTCCCGCACATCGTGCCTCCCGACTAGGGATGATTCCTCTGAAGGTCGTGCAGCTTTGCTCAATGCAGCTCTTGTCTATTTCCATTTTGCTAAGAGTCTCCATGTAGATGAGGTTTAATCCGCTGCCACCGTCCATGAGCACTTTAGTAAGCCGGAAGCCGTCCACAATTAGACTAAGGACCAAAGCGGCTGGTGCTCGGGCTGTTTGGAATTGAGATTCGTCACTGGCACTGAAGGTTATAGCCGTATCGTTCCATGGATTTATTATTGCAACGTGGCAGACTTCGGCGAGGCTGTGGAGTGCTCGCTTGCGCCTATTATTTGTGGCGAAAGTCTCAAAGACTGTCAGTACTATATTGTTATTTTCCACGGGATGGTGCCCTATGGTATTGTTGATGAGGAGATCCTTGCCGCTCTTGGCCACCTGCCGGAGTATCCAACATGCTCTAAGGCTATGTGTTGGCATGGTATCCGGTGTACTATGAATTTTGCATGGCCCATTGAGCCATCCCTCCAATATGGTTCCATGCCGTGTAGTGGGCTTTGGTTTCTTTGTAATTGGATCGGGTGACTTATGAGAGTACACCCTTTTAGTTCGGACGGAGGGTTTAGTGAGAGCCGGAGGATCCCAGAATTTTGTTTGGGTTTTCCAGGTGCTTTCTATCGCACAGTACTTCTGTACTATGGCCGCCAAGTCAGCGAAGTGTGCTATGTCACGGCAACTTATGGTGTTGGGGATATGACTACTGGAGGTAAACCGGCTAGGAGTGGTCGGGTTAACTCCATGAATATAGAATCCCGTGAAGACATGAGGATGGTGGCACTTTACGAAGGCCCAAGGCCCAAAGGCAAGTTAAGGCCTGTAGATGTAAATCGACTCTTTCATGTAACTTGTGTTGTAAGTTAGAAGGAATAGAGACCGAGCCGGACACGTTTATGATCCGGCCTTGGGACTCTGTAAACCGGCGGGCGTTAACCTATGTATATAAAGGGACGACCCGGCAGCGGTTTAGGGACGACAGACAACAACTCGAGAACCAGGCAAAGCGGATTCGCTCCCTGGTCATCGAAACCCTAGCAATACCAATCACAACTAGATGTAGGCTTTTACCTTCATCGAATTGGCCGAACTAGTATAAAATCCCTCGTGTCCCTTGTCCGGTTAACCCCTTTAAGCTAACCCGTAGCGATGGATCCACGACTAAGTCCTTTCACGAGGACATCTGTCGTGACAAACCCATGACAGTTGGCGCCCACCATGGGGCTATTGCACGATGGTTTTGAGTTCTTGAAGGGCAGCTTCGAAGGACTCAAGGGATACGCTATGTGCGGATGACAAAGAGTCGTCACGGCAAGCTCTACATCGACGACATAGGATGGGGTCCCGAGGCCGGCTCAATCGAATACGGCTATCAGGTACGCTTTGGTGGGATTCACGTCTTCATCGGCAAGATCGGCGAACCAGGCCCTGAGCTGGACACCTGCACCAACATCATCGAGACAGCTCAGCATGCAAGCCCTGCCCCGGTTCAGCCAGCAGTAAGGCATGTTTTCTTAGGTGTCATCCATGGAGCAGAACATGAGGATAGACCGGCATCTGATGGAGAAACCATTGTCTGTTCTGATGACAAGTCTTCAACCGGAGAGACCGAGTCGATTTATCAGTTGCAGGACGGCAGGTTTAGCGGAGGTTCCGATGGCAACAGTATTCCGGACCCCCTCTGTCGGTGTCAAAACCGGCGGATCTCGGGTAGGGGGTCCTGAACTGTGTGTCCAAGGCGGATGGTAATAGGAGATAAGGGACACGATGTTTACCCAGGTTCGGGCCCTCTTGATGGAGGTAATACCCTACGTCCTGCTTGATTGTTCTTGATGGTATGAGTATTACAAGAGTTGATCTACCACAAGAACATAGAGGCTAAACCTTAGAAGCTAGCCTATGGTATGATTGTATGATGTCCTACGGACTAAACCCTTTGGTTTATATAGACACCGGAGGGGGCTAGGGTTACACAGAGTCGGTTACAAGGGAGGAGATCTACATATCTGTATTTCCTAGCTTGCCTTCCACGCCAAGGAGAGTCCCATCCGAACACGGGACGAAGTCTTCAATCTTGTATCTTCATAGTCCAACAGTCCGACCAAAGGATATAGTCCGGCTGTCCTGAGACCCCCCAATCCAGGACTCCCTCAGTAGCCCCTGAACCAGGCTTCACTGACGATGAGTCCGGCGCGCAGTATTGTCTTCTGCATTGCAAGGCGGGCTCCTCCTCCGAATACTACATGGAAGATTTTGAACACAAGGATAGTGTCCGGCTCTGCAAAACAAGTTCCACATACCACCGTAGAGAGATATTTCCACAAATCTAATCTACTGACACGTTTTGACAGCACGACATCACGCCATGGCCCGGTCATTATTCGAACCGTTTTTCTCAACCAGCACCGCACATATCGCGAGGCGGTTTTCTTGACACGTCTTGTCAAAGCTGAGATCGTGTTCCCCCTTATTACGGGATTCTCATCAATACGAATGTGGGTAACCCAATCATGCCCGTTGGTATGACTTCTCGATTTTAGGTGAGTCCAAAACGGCCACGAGGAGGACGCTTGACATTCACCCTCTTTATAAAGAGGCCAAGACCTGTCCCTTTTTCCTCTCGCGCTCAATCGAATCCTCCCCCTGCCTCGAGTTCCAACACCCCAGGCTCAGGTCAGGCACTTCGGACCTTCAACCATGTCCAGATCCAACCTCCAAGGTCGATGGATGCCTTCCTCTGTCACAGAGGAGGACATCAAGAAGCTGAGAGAGGCCAGATATCTGACCGCCGAAATTTCGCATAGGATGCCCGCCCAAGGGCAGGTCATCCCCACTCCCGAACCCAACGAGAGTGTTGTGTTCGTCTCTCACTTCCTCCGAGGACTAGGCCTCGCTCTGGATCCCTTTGTTAGGGGACTCATGTTCTATTATGGGCTGGATTTCCATGATTTGACCCCAGATTCCCTCCTTCACATCTCATCGTTCATCGTCGTATGTGAGGCCTTCCTCCGCATTACCCCTCACTTCGGCCTGTGGCTCAAGACCTTCAATGTGAAGCCGAAGATGATCGAGGGGCGGCACGCAGAGTGCGGAGGTGCCGTAATAAGCAAAAGCGCTGATGCTCCATGGCCAGAAGGTTCCTTCCCCGAGGAGTCCAGTTTGTGGCAGCGGGAGTGGTTTTACATCACAACTCCCTAGAGTGCCAAGTGGGTAGATGATACGTCTCCAACTTATCTATAATTTTTGATTGCTCCATGTTATATTATCTACTGTTTTGAATGTTTGTGGGCTTTATTATACACTTTTATATCATTTTTGGGACTAACCTATTAACCCAGAGCCCAGTACCAGTTTATGTTTTTACCCTGTTTTAGGGTTTCGAAGAAAAGGAAAATCAAACGGAGTCCAATTGACCTGAAACTTCACGGAACTCATTTTTGGAAGGAAAGAAGCCCAGAAGACTTGGAGTGCACGTCGGGGGATCTGCGAGGAGGTCACGAGGCAGGGGGCGCGCCCACCCCCTGGGCGCGCCCTCCATCCTCGTGAGCCCCTCGTGGCCCCCCTGACATACTTCTTCTGCCTATATATCTCCATATACCCTAAAAACATCCGTGAATACAATAGATCGGGAGTTCCGCCGCCAGAAGCCAACGTAGCCACCGAAAACCAATCTAGACCCGTTCTGGCACCCTGCCGGAGGGGGGAATCCTTCTCCGGTGGCCATCTTCATCATCCCGGTGCTCTCCATGACGAGGAGGGAGTAGTTCTCCCTCGGGCTGAGGGTATGTACCAGTAGCTATGTGTTTGATCTCTCTCTCTCTCTCTCTCTCTCTCGTGTAATTGAGATGATACGATCTTGATGTATCGCGAGCTTTGCTATTATATTTGGATCCTATGATGTTTCTTCCCCCTCTACTCTCTTGTAATGGATTGAGTTTTCCCCTTTGAAGTAATCTTATCGGATTGAGTCTTTAAAGATTTGAGAACACTTGATGTATGTCTTGCCGTGCGTATCTGTGGTGACAATGGGATACCACGTGATTCACTTGATGTACGTTTTGGTGACCAACTTGCGGGTTTCGCCCATGAACCTATGCATAGGGGTTGGCACACGTTTTCGTCGTGATTCTCCAGTAGAAACTTTGGGGCACTCTTTGAGGTCCTTTGTGTTGGTTGAATAGATGAATTTGAGATTGTGTGACACATATCATATAATCATACCCACGGATACTTGAGGTCACATTGGAGTATCTAGGTGACATTAGGGTTTTGGTTGATTTGTGTCTTAATGTGTTATTCTAGTACGAACTCTAGGGCTGCTTGTGACACTTATAGGAATAGCCCAACGGATTGATTGGAAAGAATAACTTTGAGGTGGTTTCGTACCCTACCATAATCTCTTCGTTCATTCCCCGCTATTAGTGACTTTGGAGTGACTCTTTGTTGAGTGTTGAGGGATAGTTTTGTGATCCAATTATGCTATCATTGTTGAGGGAACTTACACTAGCGAAAGTATGAACCCTAGGCCTTGTTTCAACGCATTGCAATACCATTTACGCTCACTTTTATCATTCGTTACCTTGCTGTTTTTATATTTTCAGATTACAAATACCTTTATCTACTATGCATATTGCACTTGTATCACCATCTCTTCGCCAAACTAGTGCACCTATACAATTTACCATTGTATTGGGTGTGTTGGGGACACAAGAGACTCTTTGTTATTCGGTTGCAGGGTTGCTTGAGAGAGACCATCTTCATCCTACTCCTCCTACGGATTGATAAACCTTAGGTCATCCACTTGAGGGAAAGTTGCTACTGTCCTACAAACCTCTGCACTTGGAGGCCCAACAACGTCTACAAGAAGAAGGTTGTGTAGTAGACATCAAGCTCTTTTCTGGCGCCGTTGCCGGGGAGGTGAGTGCTTGAAGGTATATCTTTAGATCTTGCAATCGAGTCTTTTAGTTTCTTGTTTTATCACTAGTTTAGTTTATAAAAGAAAATTACAAAAAATGGAATTAAGTTTGTCTCATACGCTTCATCTTTTTAATATATTTTGTGAGTATGATGGAAAGGAAAATTGTGCTTAAGTACTAGAAGAAGAATGCATTAGAATGTTTGGAACTAAATATTTGAATGATGAGCATGATTGCAATGTTGTTAGTACGAATTCTTTGAATATCCATGACACTAATGATGATTGCACTAGTTATGATGAAAATGTCTCCTATAAACATGTCAATTTTGTGGAGTGCATTGGGTTTGTAAGTACACACCAAATAGAGAAGATAGATATTGCAAGAGGCATAAGTACTTAGAAACTGAATTGTTGCAAGAAAGCCTTGATGATTGTGCTGAAAAATTCAATATTTTTCGCGCCCCTTGTGAACTTTGCAATGAACATGGTCATTTAAATCTCCAATGCAAATTGTTTCATGACCGAATCGTATCCAAAAATTGTGATAATTTGATTACCCTTGAGCATCATAAAGAGCTTAGTCTTCTTTTGGGGTATGAGGAAATGAAACGTATAACTAAGGGTATTCCAAAGTTTAATCTTGATAGATTTCTTGATTTTGATCTAGAGAAAATTTATATGTATTGTGCGGTGAATTGTATTGAAAATCCTTATATTGCCAATTACATAAAGAAAAGGAAGAAAATAGAAGATGAAGAGAATACTAATGAAAGGGAAGAGACTTCCCAATACCCTCCTATTATTTCTTATGATGAATCAGGTAACGAGGAGGAGCCTCCTATTCAACCAATCTCATTAATAAGGAGCTCCAAAAAGAGGATTGAACCCACACATGATGTGGTGAAGAAGAAGAAAAGAAAAAGGTAGAGAGGTAAAAAGATATCTCTCTCAAATAATGCTGCTCCTATTACTATTGTGCCTCATGAAAATATAATTGTGGAAGATAATGATACTTCTTATGATCTTGAAAATCTTTTTGGCACTTGCTTGGAAGAATATGATAATTGCTATACTATTGGTGCTATCCATACTATTAATTATGAGAGTGATTATGCTTATGATATGAAAAGGCCCAAGCTTGGGGATGCTATGTTTGATGAAGATGATGTTTTTGAGAATATATTTTCTGCAATTAATGTTTGTCCCAAGCTTGGGGAAGCTATGATTAATGAAGATGATATTTTTAGTCTCCCAAGTTTTGATATGCAAGTTTATAATGATGATAGCATGCCTCCTACTTATGATGATTATTGTGATGATACTTATGCTATAAAAAGTAGTGATTATATTTATAAAACTTGTCATGATTATGATTACCCTTTCTCTGAACATTACTCTTTTAATGTGGAAACAATTTATAGTATTCGAGTCTCTTATGATACTCCCACTATTCCGATTGAGAAGAATTTTGCTTATGTGGAGAGTAGTAAATTTTCTATGCTTGTAGATCATGAAAAGAATGCTTTAGGTGCTCGTTATATTGTTGAATTCATTCATGATGCTACTGAAAATTATTATGAGGGAGGAATATATGCTTGTAGGAATTGCAATAATATCAAGTTTCCTCTCTATGTGCTTAAAGTTTTGAAGTTATGCTTGTTTTGCCCTCCTATGCTAGTTGATTATTGTTCCCACAAGTTGTATGCTCACAAAATCCCTATGAATATGAAGTATGTTAGACTTAAATGTGCTAGTCATATTCTTCTTGATGCTCACTTTATGTTTCAATTCTTATCTTTTATGTGAGCATCATTGAAATCATCATGCCTAGCTAGGGGCGTTAAACGATAGCGCTTGTTGGGAGGCAACCCAACTTTATTTTTGTTCCTTGCTTTTTGTTCCTATTTAGTAATAAATAATTCATCTAGCCTCTGTTTAGATGTGGTTTTATGCTTTTGGTTAGTGTTTGTGCCAAGTAGAACCTTTGGGAACACTTGGGGAAAGTCTTGTTGACCATGCTGTTAAAAACAGAAACTTTAGCGCTCACGAGAACTTCTCCCATTTTTATTTGGAGAGTGCTATTTAGTTAATTCTTTTTGAATATGATTAATAGATAAATTCCTCAGGTCCAGAAATTTATTTGAGAATTTTATGAGTTCCAGAAGTATACGTTTGATCCATATTACTACAGACTGTTCTGTTTTTGACAGATTCTGTTTTCATTGTGTTGTTTGCTTATTTTGATGAATCTATGGCTAGTAAAATAGTTTATAAACCATAGAAAATTTGGAATAAAGTAGGTTTAACACCAATATAAATAAAGAATGAGTTCATTACAGTACCTTGAAGTGGTGTTTTGTTTTCTTTCGCTAACGGAGCTTACGAGTTTTCTGTTAAGTTTTGTGTTGTGAAGTTTTCAAGTTTTGGGTAAAGATTCGATGGACTATGGAATAAGGAGTGGCAAGAGCCTAAGCTTGGGGATGCCCGAGGCACCCCAAGGTAATATTCAAGGATAGCAAAGAGCCTAAGCTTGGGGATGCCCCGGAAGGCATCCCCTCTTTCGTCTTCGTTCATCGGTAACTTTACTTGGAGCTATATTTTTATTCACCACATGATATGTGTTTTGCTTGGAGCGTCAATTTATTTTGTTAAGATTTGCTTGCTGTTATTTAGAACAATGTTTTGCATCTTTTATTTCAATAAAAGTGGCAATGATAGCCTTTACTATGCCTATGTTAGAAGTCCACATGTTGCTGTTTGAAAACAGAAAGTTTACCGCTGTTGCAATAATTCCCTAGAAAAGTTAGAATGTGATAAATTTTTTAAACCTTTTGCATATTAAGCTCTGATAAAATTACTACAGTGGTAATTTTCTTTCATAATTTTTGGAGCTAGGGAAGTATGGATGTTGCAGCATTCTTTACAGACTGTCCTGTTTAGGCAGATTGCTGTTATGTTTGCATTGTTTGCATATGTTTGCTTCTTTAATGATTCTATTTGAGGATAGGACTATTAAATATGCAGAGGCATTTAGTATGCAATGTTGAATAGTAATTTTAGTGATTTTCTACAGTAGAGTATGATAAGGTTTTGGCAATGGTTTATACTAACTTATCTCACGAGTCCTTGTTGAGTTTTGTGTGGATGAAGCTTTTGAGATTTAGGGAGACCTTGATATGAGAGGAATTAAGGAGACACAAAAGCTCAAGCTTGGGGATGCCCAAGGCACCCCAATATAATATTTCAAGAAGTCTCAAGCATCTAAGCATGGGGATGCCCCGGTTGGCATCCCACCTTTCTTCTTCAACAATTATCGATTAGTATCGGTCGATCCTAAGTTTTTGCTTCTTCACATAATGTTTGCTATTCTTAGATATCATTTTATTTTGCTTTGCTTGCTGTTTGAATAAAATACCAAGATCTGAAATTATTAAATGTTATAGAGTCTTCACATAGTTGCATAATTATTCGACTACTCACTGATCTTCACTTATATCTTTTAGAGTAGTTTGTCGTTTGCTCTAGTGCTTCACTTATATCTTTTAGAGCATGGTGGTAGTTTTATTTTGAATAAATAGATGAACTCTCATGATTCACTTAGATTATTTTGAGAGTCTTAAATATCATGGTAATTTTCTTAAAATTCTAATATGCTAGGTATACAAGATTAGTAAAAACTTTCATATAGAGTATTGAATACTAAGAGAAGTTTGAGGCTTGATGATTGTTTTGAGATATGGAGGTAATAATATCAAAGTCGTGCTAGTTGAGTAGTTGTCAAATTGAGAAATACTTGTGTTGAAGTTTGCAAGTCCCGTAGCATGCACGTGTGGTAAATGTTATGTAACAAATTTGAAACATGAGGTGTTGTTTGATTGTCCTCCTTATGAGTGGCGGTCGGGGACGAGCGATGGTCTTTTCGTACCAATCTATCCCCCTAGGAGCATGCACGTAGTGCCGTGGTTTTTGATGACTTGTAGATTTTTGCAATAAGTATGTGAGTTCTTTATGACTAATGTTGAGTCCATGTATTATACACACTCTCACCCTTCCATCATTGCTAGCCTCTTCGGTACCGTGCATTGCCCTTTCTCACATTGAGAGTTGGTGCAAACTTCACTGGTGCATCCAAACCCCGTGATATGATATGCTCTTTCACACATAAACCTCCTTATATCTTCCTCAAAACAGCCACCATACCTACCTATTATGGCATTTCCATAGCCATTCCGAGATATATTGCCATGAAACTTTCCATCGTTCTGTTTATTATGACGCGCATGATCATTGTCATATTGCTTTGCATGATCATGTAGTTGACATCGTATTTGTGGTAAAGCCACCGTTCATAATTCTTTCATACATGTCACTCATGAATCATTGCACATCCCGGTACACCGCCGGAGGCATTCATATAGAGTCATACTTTGTTCTAGTATCGAGTTGTAATCATTGAGTTGTAAATAAATAGAAGTGTGATGATCATCATTAGAGCATTGTCCCAAGTGAGGAATAAAAAAAAGAGAAAGGCCATAAAAAAGAGAAGGCCCAAAAAAAGAGAAAGGCCATAAAAAAAAGAGAAGGCCCAAAAAAATAAGAGAAAAAGAGAGAAGGGACAATGTTACTATCCTTTTACCACACTTGTGCTTCAAAGTAGCACCATGATCTTCATAGTAGAGAGTCTCTCATGTTATCACTTTCATATACTAGTGGGAATTTATCATTATAGAACTTGGCTTGTATATTCCAACAATGGGCCTCCTCAAGTGCCCTAGGTCTTCGTGAGCAAGCAAGTTGGATGCACACCCACTAGTTTATTTTGTTGAGCTTTCATACATTTATAGCTTTAGTGCATCCGTTGCATATCAATCCCTACTCCTTGCATTAACATCAATCGGTGGGCATATCCATAGCTCATTGATTAGCCTCGTTGATGTGAGACTTTCTCCTTTTTTTCTTCTCCACATAACCCCCTCATTATATTCTATTCCACCCATAGTGCTATATCCATGGCTCATGCTCATGTATTGCGTGAAGGTTTATGAGTTTGAGATTATTAAAGTATGAAACAATTGCTTGGCTTGTCATCGGGGTTGTGCATGATGAGAGCATTCTTGTGTGACGAAAATGGAGCATGACTAAACTATATGATTTTGTAGGGATGAACTTTCTTTGGCCATGATATTTTGAGAAGACATGATTGCTTAGTTAGTATGCTTGAAGTATTATCATTTTTATGTCAATATGAACTTTTATCTTGAATCTTTCAGATCTGAATATTCATGCCACAATTAAGAAGAATTACATTGAAATTATGCCAACTAGCATTCCGCATCAAAAATTCTTTCTTTTATCATTTACCTACTCGAGGATGAGCAGGAATTAAGCTTGGGGATGCTGATACGTCTCCAACGTATCTATAATTTTTGATTGCTCCATGCTATATTATCTACTGTTTTGAATGTTTATGGGCTTTATTATACACTTTCATATCATTTTTGGGACTAACCTATTAACCCAGAGCCCAGTGCCAGTTTCTGTTTTTACCCTGTTTTAGGGTTTCGAAGAAAAGGAAAATCAAACGGAGTCCAATTGACCTGAAACTTCACGGAACTCATTTTTGGAAGGAAAGAAGCCCAGAAGACTTGGAGTGCACGTCGGGGGATCTGTGAGGAGGTCACGAGGTAGGGGGGCGCGCCCACCCCCTGGGCGCGCCCTCCACACTCGTGAGCCCCTCGTGGCCCCCCTGATGTACTTCTTCCGCCTATATATCTCCATATACCCTAAAAACATCCGTGAATGCAATAGATCGGGAGTTCTGCCGCCAGAAGCCTCCATAGCCACCGAAAGCCAATCTAGACCCGTTCCGACACCCTGCCGGAGGGGGGAATCCTTCTCCGGTGGCCATCTTCATCATCCCGGTGCTCTCCTGACGAGGAGGGAGTAGTTCTCCCTCGGGGCTGAGGGTATGTACCAGTAGCTATGTGTTTGATCTCTCTCTCTCTCTCTCTCTCTCTCGTGTTCTTGAGATGATACGATCTTGATGTATCGCGAGCTTTGCTATTATATTTGGATCCTATGATGTTTCTTCCCCCCTATACTCTCTTGTAATGGATTGATTTTTCCCCTTTGAAGTAATCTTATCGATTGAGTCTTTAAAGATTTGAGAACACTTGATGTATGTCTTTCCGTGCGTATCTGTGGTGACAATGGGATACCACATGATTCACTTGATGTACGTTTTGGTGACCAACTTGCGGGTTCCGCCCATGAACCTATGCATAGGGGTTGGCACACGTTTTCATCGTGATTCTCCGTTAGAAACTTTGGGTCACTCTTTGAGGTCATTTGTGTTGGTTGAATAGATGAATCTGAGATTGTGTGACGCATATCGTATAATCATACCCACGGATACTTGAGGTGACATCGGAGTATCTAGGAGACATTAGGGTTTTGGTTGATTTGTGTCTTAAGGTGTTATTCTAGTACGAACTCTAGGGCTGTTTGTGACACTTATAGGAATAGCCCAACAGTTTGATTGGAAAGAATAACTTTGAGGTGGTTTCATACCCTACCATAATCTCTTCGTTCGTTCTCCGCTATTAGTGACTTTGGAGTGACTCTTTGTTGCATGTTGAGGGATAGTTATGTGATCCAATTATGTTATCATTGTTGAGGGAACTTACGCTAGCGAAAGTATGAACCCTAGGCCTTGTTTCAATGCATTGCAATACCGTTTACGCTCACTTTTATCATTCGTTGCCTTGCTATTTTTATTACAAATACCTTTATCTACTATCCATATTGCACTTGTATCACCATCTCTTCGCCGAACTAGTGCACCTATACAATTTACCATTGTATTGGGTGTGTTGGGGACACAAGAGACTCTTTGTTATTTGGTTGCAGGGTTGCTTGAGAGAGACCATCTTCATCCTACGCCTCCTACGGATTGATAAACCTTAGGTCATCCACTTGAGGGAAATTTGCTACTGTCCTACAAACCTCTGCACTTGGAGGCCCAACAAAGTCTACAAGAAGAAGGTTGTGTAGTAGACATCAGTAGCTGACCCTGCCTTTTGCTCGCCCCCCCACCACAACTAACGTCACAGATCAGCGAGGGGCTAAACTAGGGTCCAGTAAAGGACGTGCCGATATTGCAGAGTCACATCCGAGATCTCATTGAGAGATTCCTGCCTGGCAAACGTAGACCTCTTCGTTTGTGGGAGTTCAACCCGGAGGTACCGCGAATCATTCAACACTTCCTCGGCATGACGCTCGAGGAGATGTACAAGTTGTTCTTCGGACCACAAATAAATTGTCCGGACACCACCGAGGATGCGGGTCTGAGCTGTAATCGCCCAGATACCCAAGTAAGTAATCCCATGGCCAAACACACTGTTTCTTTTATTCATCATAACATCATCCTAAAAAGTCGCTCTTTGACTAGGACTGGATAACAAAGGCGAAGATGATCAGGTGTCCGGCCCCCCTTCCCGAGGGCTTGGCCAATCCAGTACTAGACAGAATGTTGGAGCTGGCACCTTATCAGGTGCCCTCAAAGGAAGATGAAGGGGGAAATAAAGCGGCCGGAAGCGAGCCTCACTCACTACTCGTCCCAACTGGGGGAACGAGCGCCTCCGCAAAGGAGGGCAACCAGGGAGAAGAATCTGACATTCCCTCTCCCCGAGGAAGGAAGAGGACCACCTCTGAAGATCCGGAAACAAAGGTTTCCAAATGAGGGAAGAAATCTTTGCTAGAGGGTCCTGCCCCGGGGGGTACCCTTGCCGCACAGTGTCCGCAAGGGAATCAGCCCTCTACCGAGCTTTTAGTAATAAAAAAGTACTTAGTAGTGAAAATATCCTACCTTACTTCTGAAGACAATAACCGAAGCTTATATCTTGTAGTTCGGATCATAGCCCTTGTCGACAGAGTTCATCTTCCGGGAATCTTCTTTCGGAGATGATGGAGAGCGAAACACCTCCCCCTGCCACCCCGCCTCATGAGGCGGGCAACCCTGAAGTGTTGTCGCGGAGGGTTTCTCCTGATCCGCCAAGGCCAGGGGGTAATCCCTTGGCCACCCGGCGTCCTCAGTATTCGGCTCCTAAAGAGAGCAACAGAAAGAGTCCGGAACCGTATAGTGTGCGGTCGGACGCACTGAAGGATCTTCTGGAGCAAGCGGCCATCTCAGAAGTGCATCGTACGCTAATGAGTACGGTAGTTGAAAGGATTTCATCCGCTGAAAGCGGATTGCATGAAGCTTTTATGAGTCTGTTGAAAGGCTTTGAGGTATGTGACATAGTGTATGTTTTTGACAGTACCGCACACGTTAGATGTTCCCTATGCAGATAGTAGCCCCTGAGACTCTGGTTGTCGTCGAAAACGGCGGCAAACAGAGGATCATAGTCCCAGATAATAACCAGACCGCCTTTATGTGCAGGTGGCTGAAGCTCCGGTGGCTAGCCGGACTGATGGGTTTGCCGAGCTAAAGCGGCAACTTGATGTAGCAGATGATGACATCGTGCTTGTCAACAAGCGGCTTGACGAGGCACAGGGTAAGTGATTTCTCCGGTGATCAACGCATAGTAAGAGGAGCATGATGCCAGTATCTTTAATATGTTGTGACTGCAGATGGAGCTGCCACCGTGGAGATCCTTCGGGCAGAGCTTGCCTGAGCCAAGGAACAAGCAAGGAATAGCGATGCGGCCGCTCTAAAGGCGGTCGAAGAGCTGAGGGCCGAACAGTCCGCGCATCGCCAGAGCAAGGAAAGGATAGCCAAGATGGCCATTGAGTTGAAAGATGCCGCTGACCGTTACCAGCTTCTTGAAAAAGAAAGCCGAGCGAGGGCTACGTACTTGGAAAAGGCCATGGTAGCAGCCAAGGAAGCCCACTCTAAAATCAGAGCGAGGAAGGAGGAGTTGCATCAAGCTGCGGATATCGTGGCTGGGAAGCCCTTCTTGTTGTGGACTAAGTTCGGAGATCCGAAGTATGCTCCTCTTGATCAACTATGAAGTTCGGTGGACGCCTACGTGGATTTGGCGGCAAGTGCTGCTGATGCGGCCGAGTACTTCAAGGATCAAAAAGATCGCGACGTGGAAAAGCTGCTCTGGTCACAGTTCCATGCTCCAGTGTGTCCGCTGCTGTTGAATGAGCGAATGGCCGAGTGGGACGAGCTCCATAGGTTGTTCGGACTCACCATGAGGTATGTTGTGGATCATCTGTGGCCGGGAGGGCCAAGGCCGAATAGTTACTTTAGTTTAGTGCAACAATTCCTTGGTGTTGTGCCGCACATCGACGCTATGAAGAGGTCGGCGTGCATAGAGGGTGCACGGATGGCCTTTGCTCGTGTCAAGACATACTGGGCAGAGATGGAGGCCACCACTGTTGCAACACAGGGTTCGGCCGTGGGCCGAGTGGCTGCCGAGCACTACTTTGAAGAAGTTCTTGAAGGCGCTCGTTCGATAGAGGCTCAGTGCTCGAAGAATATTATGTTCTAGTGACATGTACTCCCATTGTAAGAACAATGTTTTATTGAGTTGTCAAGGCTGTGTTTATACTTTTGCCTGAAAGTATTATGATGCCTCCTGTGCGGCCGTTTATGTATATATGTATATAACCTAAAAGTTTGCAGTCGTCGGCTTCCGCCCCATGCATACAATGCGGAGGTGTTCGCAAAAAACGCGTATGCACACTTGATCCAATGTCTTGGTCCATTAAGGAGGTGGTAGTGCAGCGAACGAGGCAATCAGACTAATTGCTTTAACACTTTCACTTAGCCATAGGAGTTTGACGGTGGGGCTACTATATAGCTCCTGGTACTTCTGCGCTCGTCCGAATACGGGGCGTGTACGTACATGACCGGGAAACGACCCTTCGTTAATGCGGAGGAATCCCGAAGATTCCGCTGAGTCATCGAGTGGCTGACCAGTCTCGCGCTATATCATGACAGTTAGTTTTTGGCTTTCTCTACTGAGGTGATCATCCGGATGAACCAGTGCACAATCACAATAGTTCTCCTAGTTCTACCTTAGCCGATATAGCGGAACGTAAGGTACCAAAACATGGGAGCCGGGCAAACCCAACATTTGACCAAAGACATGATTCGGAGCTGATGCATATAAGGCCAAACTCGCGACGCCGAACACTCCCTAAGGTATTCGGTCTTTATAACATATGCCGGGCTTAACAAAGCCCTTAATAATAAACCCTGGGTGTCCAGGTACTTGCAATATCCTGACGTGGCCACATGCCAATAAGTCGGCATCCTTCTCGGTTGTATTGAGTATCCGGAGGATGTGAAAAACAAGAGACAGTAAAAAAGGTTGACGCAGGGTCTTAATCTAAAAAGAAACCTTTGAGCGGGTCCCTGCTGCACGTCTGCGCCTGTATCTCCATTGTGCCGTGTCCTGGACGGGTGTAGCACGATTGTCATCTATAAAATAGAAGAACTTAGGTGAAAGTTGCCGTGCCAGAAAATTGGTTATTATCAATAAACCATTGAAATTCAAGATAAGTCAAGTTGAGCCGGACTAGCCCTGATAACACGCGGGAAGCCCCTGGTACCGTCTAGGAGGGCTTGATCATCAAACCAATCTCATGTATATGTAGTTGTGTACCAGACTCGTCTAACCGTGTCCGTGGTCTTAACGACCTGTCATTTTTTCTGGTTGGTGAGGCCGTCTAGTGCTCGGCGGCTAAAGCCGCCACACATTCTTCCGCGCATAGAGCACGCTCAGTATTTCCGCTAACTGTGATGGTGCCACGCGGACCGGGCATCTTTAGCTTGAGAGAAGCGTAATGCGGGATTGCATTAAAATGAGCGAAAGCCGCTCTTCCGAGTAGTGCTTGATAGCCACTTCGGAATGGAGCGATGTAGAAAGTTAACCTTTCTCTTCGGAAGTTGTCGGAAGAACTGAATACAACCTCTAGTAATAGAGAGCCCATGCAGCGGGCCTCTAGGCCTGGTATTACTCCCTTGAAGGTAGTAGTACGGTGGCTTATTTTTGTCGGGTCTATCCCCATTTTGCGGACTATGTCCTGATATATCAGATTTAGACCACTGCCGCCGTCCATGAGGACTCGTGTGAGATGGTATCCGTTTATTATTGGGTCTAACACCAAGGCAGCCAATCCTTCGTGCCGGATGCTTGTCGCGTGATCCCCGCGATCAAAAGTGATCGGGCAGGCCAACCAGGGGTTGAACCTAGGGGTGACAGGCTCTATGGCGCGTGTGTCTCGGAGTGCATGTTTGCTTCTCCTCTTCGTCACATGGATCATGTTGACTGTTTTAACCTCTGGTGGGAATTTTTCTGTCCTCCAGTGCTTTCCTGGCGAGGCTCGTCCTCGTCTTCGCTTGATGTCTCCCCCCCTTGTGTTCGGCGTTTAGCTTACCGACCTGCTTGAAGACCCAGAATTCTCTGTGGGTGTGATTTGCAGGTTTATCGGGGGTGCCATGAATCTAACATAGATTATCAAGAATCTTGTTTAGGCCAGACGGTCCGTCTCTGCTGCCTTTGAAAGGCTTTTTCTGCTGACCTGGTCGAGAGCCCTTGAATAAATCCGGTGTTTACCGCCGTATCATCTGGGCTATCTTCTTTATTTTGAAGCTTGCTTTTATTGCATCATGGTTTTCCATTGCCATCCCTGGCTTTGGATGTGCTTAGGTCGCTGGTGCTACTGCGGGCTAACCAGTTGTCTTCACCCGCGCAAAAGCGGGTCATGAGACTTGTTAGAGCTGCCATTGTTCTCGGTTTTTCTTGGCCAAGGTGTCTGGCGAGCCATTCGTCTCGGACACTGTGTTTGAAAGCTGCTAAGGCTTCGGCGTCCGGACAGTCGATGATTTGGTTCATCTTGGTGTGAAACCTGTTCCAAAGCTTTCGTGCGGACTCTCCGGACTGTTGAATTATATGACTTAAATCGTTTGCATCCAGAGGTCGGACATAGGTCCCTTGAAAATTAGCCTGAAAAGCGTCCTCGAGATCCTCCCAACTTCCAATTGAGTTTTTGGGGAGGCTTTTTAGCCAGTGCCGAGCTGGTCCTTCAAGCTTGAGGGGCAAGTATTTAATGGCATGGAGATCGTCTCCGCGAGGCATATGGATATGGAGGATAAAGTCCTCAATCCAGACCCCAGGGTCTGTGGTCCCGTCATACGCCTCTATGTTCACTGGTTTGAATCCTTCTAGGAATTCGTGGTCCAGCACCTCATCGGTGAGACATAGGGGGTGTGCGGCACCCCTGTACTTGGATGTAACATGGCGTTCGGACGGTTGTGGTATTTGGTTTTGATTTTGTGCCCGAGCACGCTTCCTGGATCTAGTCGTACCGGATTTTTGGCGCAAGTCCTCACGTACATCGTGTGTTGACTTATGTGCGTATTTGTTATCCGCTCTATCGCGGTCACAAGATCGTGGATCCGGCCGGTTGGCCATTTTATTTTTTGGCTGTGTGGGCTCTAAGGCCTCGTCGTCGAATTCAGGTAACAGTTTGCGCTTTGGATAGCTCTTTGTGTGGCAACTTCCACCATACTTTGCTTCGTTGTCGAGCACTTTGTTCGACCTGCTGTTGAGTATATTTTGTGCGGCCTTAAGCCTTTGCTTATGCTTCTTCAGACTCCTCGTTGTGGCAATAAGCCTTCTGCGGAGGTTCTCTTGCTCCAAGTGCGTTTCCGGGATGATATGTGTATCTTCGTCCAGACTGTTTTCCTCCCCAGCGGCGGTTTGATGAGGTTTATACTCGGCGTCACCGTGTTCGGACGTCAGATCCGTACTATGTTCGCCACTTGCAGCTTCATAGTGCTCTGCCGCCAGGGCAATGTGGTCGTCGTTTCCTCTGGAGTTGACTGGAGTGTTATTTTCTCTTGCGTTGTTATCGCTGTTTTTGCTATGGCGGGACTTAGAGCGGCGCCACTGACGTCGGCGCTTGGGTTGCTTCTTGGAGGGGCCCTCCTCCGCTGTCTCTTTGCCATTGCCTTCTTTGGGTGTGTCCACCATGTATATGTCATGTGATGAAGTGGCTATCTGGTGCCCTGTGGGCGCTGGTTCCTGTTCGTCTCCTACATCTTCGTCCATGCCGTCGATGTCTTCGGAGTTGAAGTTGATCATGTCAGTTAAGTCGTCGACAGTGGCTACTAAGCGGGTGGTGGGTGGGCAGCGAATTTCTTCGTCGTCCATATCCCATTCTAGCCGGACATAGTTCGGCCAAGGTTCTCCTGACAAGGAGAGAGACTTTAATGAATTTAGCACATCACCGAAAGGCGAGTGCTAAAATATATCCGCAGAGGTGAACTCCAGGATCGGCGCCCAGTCAGATTCGATGGGCACGGATGCAGGTGGCTCGGAGTCCGTGGCCGGAGACGAATCCAGTGGTTTGGCGACACGGCTCTCGTAAGGGGTGAAGTCAGTATCCGGCTCCATTGCCACTGAGAGTGTGGCCTCCATGGTGGGGTCTATCCCTCCGTCCTTGGATGGCACAATTTGCTCCGGATTGAATGCCGGAGTAGTTGCAGATGCGACCTCCCGAAAACTGTCCGATGACAGAGTTACGTCCTGCTCGTCGTGACTGTGCGGCGCACCTGACACGGGCTCGAATCAGTCGAAGATCAAGTTTCCACGGATGTCGGCAGTGTAGTTTAAGTTTCCGAATCTGACCTGATGGCCAGGGGCATAGCTGTCGATCTACTCCAGATGGCCAAGTGAATTGGCCCGCAGTGTGAAGCCACCGAATACAAAGATCTGTCCGGGGAAGAAAACCTCACCCCAGACCGCATCGCTACCGATGATCGAAGGAGCCATCAAGCCTTATGGTGACGACACAGTGGAAGTCTCAATGAAAGCACCAATGTCGGTGTCAAAACCAGCGGATCTCAGGTAGGGGGTCCCGAACTATGCGTCTAAGGTGGATGGTAACAGGAGACAAGGGACATGATGTTTACCCAGGTTTGGGCCCTCTTGATGGAGGTAATACCCTACGTCCTGCTTGATTGTTCTTGATGATATGAGTATTACAAGAGTTGATCTACCACGAGATCGTAGAGGCTAAACCCTAGAAGCTAGCCTGTGGTATGATTGTATGTTGTCCTACAGACTAAACCCTCCGGTTTATATAGACACCGGAGGGGGCTAGGGTTACACAGAGTCGGTTACAAGGGAGGAGATCTACATATCCGTATTTCCTAGCTTGCCTTCCACTCCAAGGAGAGTCCCATCCGGACACAGGACGAAGTCTTCAATCTTGTATCTTCATAGTCCAACAGTCTGGCCAAAGGATATAGTCCGGCTGTCCGGAGACCCCCCAATCCAGGACTCCCTCACCCTCGATCTGCCAAACCGGGTAGCTGTTTTCATGGTCGAAACCCAACCAGCGCAGAACTCTTCTACCACCGCGACGATGTTCTCCGGTTCAGCAACAACAATGCCAGCAGGAGCGGGGGCTCTGTGCCACCTCCCGCTTAGGTTTTGTCTGATTTGTTCAGCGCTTTGGCAACATTAATGGCCGCAGAGGTGGATGCGGCAGCCCGAGATCAGCACAACGCGAAGATTGAAAAGGTGAAAGATCAGATAACTCAGGCTAAAGCGGGCCTAGCAGCAAAGAACGCCAGGATGGCTACGGAACGGGCCGAGTTAGAAGCTCAGGCCTACCGGCTTAGGTTGGACTAGAATGCCTCAGATGAGGTCATGAGGAGGAGATACTGGTCGCACCTCCCGCCGGTTTACGAGCCAAGAAATCTTTTCAACACGCCAGGAGCCGAAAGTAGTAATCTACCAGTGGTAAACCGGATGGAGGCGCCGGAACAGGAGCGCCAGTTCGGCCGCGCATGATGGACCCGCCTCGTTAGAACAACGTTGTACCGCATTATGTTCCAACGCCCCCGGGGCATTACTCCAACCCGTTAGACAACATTGTGGCCGCCGCTTCATGATTAGTAGCCCTCCCAGCTGACGGCAAGTCACCAGTGGCGATCGAGACACGACGGGCCAGAGAGCTCCTTCAAACAGCTTTAAACTAGCAGCAGGCTTATTCGCATAGTTGCGAGAGGATTCATTCCACCCCCGTCCGAGTCTGAGCTACAGCAGGCACGTTGAGGATGAACCAGCTGTATCAAGTAGTGCACGTCACCGTAACTTGCCGCAAGGGCACAACCCGACAGGTGGGGTGCTAATGCGCAGGGTGTGGTGGATCATGGTCGGGCACGTCAAGAAGCCGAGTTAGCAGCTCTGCATGCAACTCGTCAACCTACTCCGGTTCACCCTACCGCTTCAGTGGAGCCAGGCGTGGTCTTCAGTTCTATAGGGGTGCCGTGTCTTGCCCCCACTTTACGTAATGTATGACTGGCCAAGGATTTTAAGGGACCTCGTAAGGTGCCTAATTACACCGCCGATTTGCAACCAGATTCATGGGTTGAAAGTTATGAGATGGCAATGGAGATGTTGGATGTGGACGAAGCGGTGTGTGCTAAATACTTCACCATGATGTTGGAGGGGACATCTCATACTTGGTTAAAGAGCTTACCAGCTAACTCTGTCGGATCATGGGCCGAGTTAAAACACCGGTTTATCCAGAATTTTAAAGATACTTGTAAGCAGCCTATGTCGATTGTGGACCTGGCCGCTTGTGTTCAAGAAGACAGGGAGTCTACAACCCATTGGGTGAAGCGGGTCTCAGCTATTCTGCATTCGTCGGATCGTATCAACGCGGATACAATAGTGTTAACGTTGGAGGGCAATTGTCGGTTTCTACTATTAAAACTGAAGTTAGGAAGGCTCAAACGTCACTGCAATGACATGTCAACACTTATGGCCTCTTTGGTTAAATATGCCGATTCAGATAATACCAAAGACCCTGACTCAGAGGAGGACAAACCGGGAAAAGGGAAGAAGAACGTCAACGCCAAGGGACAGCAGCATAACCCGGCAGGTCATGGGAACAATGGTAAGCGCAAAGCAAACAATAGTTTGGACTTTGTGGCTAACACCAATGCTCAGGATAACGGTCAGCGTCGTAAGGGCAAACAGCCCCAGAGGGGCGGAGGGTCAGGCCCCAATCTGGAGCGTCTGTTAAATCAACCTTGTCCAAAGCATGGATCGAGAGGCCAGCTTCACATCTTTGGAAGGATTTTTACATCATGCGAGAGTTCAAGAAGTCCAATATGTTTCAATATGACAATGGCCCGCCCAGCGGTTCAGGAGGTGGTTTTCATGGGCCGAGTTATGGAGACAGCAGCTCCGGTTCAGGATTTCAAGGCAATCAAACCGGACATAGCAATGAAGAGAACCAGGGCAACCAAGGAGGTTATAACCATCAGGGGAATCAGCAGCAACAGCAGTCGGGGTATCAGAGCAATCCGAAGCAGTTGAATAGTGGGCAGTATCATGTCTTCACCACTAGCTTGTGCAAGCGTGGTCAGAAGCTTCACAAGAGGGCCGTGAACTCTGTTGAACCAGCAGTGCCTCAGTATTTACGCTGGTCTGAGCAACCCATTTTATGGAGTAGAGAGGATCACCCACCCCGGGTTGATAATCCGAGTCATCTAGCCTTAGTGGTGGCACCTCAAGTTGGGGGGTATAAGTTCACCAAAGTGCTCATGGATGGTGGAAGTAGTATCAACATCCTTTACTATGATACCTTCCGCCGTATGGGGTTGACAAATATGAATCTTAAACCGTCGAACACCGTTTTTCATGGTGTGGTACCCGGTAAGTCTGCGTATCCAGTGGGTAAGATAGCCCTAGAGGTGGTCTTTGGAGATGATCATGATTCAAGGTCAGAAACATTGACTTTTGAGGTGGTGAGAATCAAGAGTCCGTATCACGCCCTGTCTGGGCGACCGGCTTATGCCAAGTTCATGGCGAGGCCGTGTTATGTTTATCTGCAGCTTAAGATGCCGGGTCACAAGGGGACCATCACAGTACATGGCAGCAGGGAGATTGCTTTGGAATGTGAGGAAGCTGATGCGGCTTACGCTGAGTCGGTTTGTGCCACAGAAGAGCTGAAGTTTTATAAAGACAAGGTTGATCCGGCAGACATGACTTCTTTGAAAAAGCCAACTACGGAGCACGATCCGACGTTGAAGTTTAAATCGGCCACAAACATTAAGATGGTTGATTTTGTTCCTGGCGATTCATCCAAACAGTTCAGCATCAACGCTAACCTGGATCCCAAATTGGAAGGCGCGCTCATCGAGTTCATCCGTGAGAACTAGGACATCTTTGCATGGAAGCCTTCTGACATGCCAGGTGTACCAAGGGAACTCACTGAGCACACACTTAATATAGATCCTAAGTTTAAACCGGTCAGGCAGTTTCTCCGCCGCTTGAACGAAGAAAGGCGTAAGGCTATCAGTGAGGAGGTAGCTCGTCTGTTGGCTGCAGGGTTTATCGTGGAGGTCTTTCACCCGGAGTGGTTGGCTAATCCGGTGCTGGTTCTTAAGAAAAGCGGCACTTGGCATATGTGTGTGGACTAAACAGATTTGAACAAGGCCTGCCCAGCAGATCCCTTTGCCCTCCCTCGTATTGATCAGATTATTGACGCTACGGCGGGTTGTGACCGTTTGTGTTTTTTGGATGCTTATTCTGGTTATCATCAGATCAAAATGGCAGTTAAGGACCAGGAGAAGACAACTTTTATAACTCCCTTTGGAGCCTTCTGCTATGTCTCCATGCCCTTTGGGCTCAAAAGTGCCCAGGCAACTTATCAACGTTGTGTTCAGAATTGTCTTCATAACCAGATTGGGCGCAATGTTCACGCATATGTGGATGATATTGTGGTAAAGTCCAGGAAGGAGGAAACATTGATAGATGACTTGAGAGAAACCTTTGACAACCTCCGAGTTTATAAGATGATGCTTAATCCGGACAAATGTGTCTTTGGTGTTCCGGCAGGCAAGCTCTTGGGTTTTCTGGTGTCTAACAGGGGCATTGAGGCTAATCCGGAGAAGATCACAGCTATCACCTCTCTGGCTAAACCAGCATGTATCAATGACGTTCAGTGTTTGGCGGGCCGGATTGTGGCTTTGAGCCGGTTTATCAGTCGTCTAGGGGAGAAGGTTATCCCTTTATATCAGATGCTAAAGAAAACGAATGACTTTGTCTGGAGTGATGCGGCTGATAAAGCGTTTGAGGATCTGAAGAGGCAGTTAGCTGAACTGCCTGTGCTTGCGGCTCCAATCGATAAAGAGCCTTTACTGCTATATGTGGCTACTAATGCTAGGGCTTTTAGTGTGGCTATAGTTGTGGAGCGCAAGGAGGCTGGAAAGGAGTATCCGGTTCAACGGTCGGTTTATTATATCAGTGAGGTACTTATTGAATCAAAGCAGAGGTATCCGCATTGGCAGAAGCTGGTATATGGAGTTTTTATGGCAAGCCGGAAGCTCAAACACTATTTTCAGGGTCATCCTATCACAGTGGTTAGTTCAGCCCCTTTGGGAGATATCGTTCAAAACAGAGAAGCAACTGGCCGGATTGCCAAGTGGGCTATTGAGCTTGGACCTCACGGGCTCAAGTATACACTTGGCAAATCCCAAGCACTTATGGACTTCATCAATGATTGGACAGAGTTGCAGGCACCAGAGGAAAAGCCAAATACCACGTATTGGACTATTCACTTTTATGGGTCCATGCAATTGGAGGGCTCGGGGGCTGGAGTCATATTAACTTCCCCACAAGGTGACAAGTTTTTTTATGTTCTTCGCTTAATGTTCCCTTGTACTAACAATGCAGCTGAGTACGAGGCCTTACTCCACGGTCTTCGGATGGATAAGGAGATGAACTTAAGACGGGTTAAGTGCTTCGGTGACTCGGACCTAGTAGCTCAATAGGTATCTGTCACTTGGGATTCTAAGGACCCACTCATGGCTGCATATCGACGAGAGGTGGACATAGTGGCTGGTCATTTCAAGGGATATCAAGTTGACCACATAGACCAACGAAAGAATGAAGCGGCGGACGCTTTAAGCCGCTTAGGCTCTCAGCATAAACCGGTGCCACCTAATGTCTTCCTCGACGTACTGCATAATCCGTCGGTCAAGGTACCCACAGAGGAGGAGTTGGTTATTCCTGACTCGTAGGCCCAATTGGTGGCAGCTTTGCATGTTATACCGGACTGGACAGTCTCGTACTTGGCTTACATGAACCGGGGCGAGTTACCGAAGGACGAAACCTTGGCTCGGCAGATAATCCGGCGTTCCAAGTCAATGACCATAATTAATGGGGATTTACATCGTTACAGTGTAACAGGAGCAATTCAGAGTTGTGTGTCTCCTCAAGAGGGTTGTGAGATTTTGTGAGAAATCCACGAAGGAGATTGTGGTCACCACGCCAGTTCAAAATCCTTGGTGGCTAAGGCTTTTCATCACGGTTTCTATTGGTTGACAGCTCATGCTGATGCTGAGGATTTAGTCAAAAGGTGTGACGGTAGTCAAAAATTTGCACGCCGCGCTCATGTTCCGGCTCAAGAGTTGAGAATGATTCCAATCACTTGGACGTTTGCAACTTGGGGGCTCGTATGGTTGGACCCTTTAAGAGATCCAAGGACAAAAAGACTCACCTATTAGTGGCAGTTGACAAATTTACCAAATGGGTAGAAGCAGAGCCAGTCAGTAAGTGTGATGCAGCCATGATGGTTCAATTCATCAAAAAGGTGATATTCCGGTTTGGTTTTCCACATAGTATTATAACTGATAATGGTACTAATCTGTCAAAGGGTGAGATGGAGGAATTTTGCCAACGTGAGCACATCCGGCTTGATGTAGCAACAGTGGCTCACCCCCAGTCTAATGGTCAAGCAGAAATGACAAACCAAGAAATCTTGAGAGGTATTAAACCCCGGCTTATGGTTCTATTAAAGCGGACACCGATTTGTTGGGTGGAGGAGTTACCTTCTGTGTTATGGAGTATCAACACCACACCTAACAGATCTACGGGTTACACACCTTTCTTCATGGTTTACGGAGCGGAGGCGGTTCTCCCTAGTGATATCCGTCATGACTCACCCCGTGTGACGGCTTATGTTGAAGTTGAGAATCAGAAAGCACGTCAGGACTCACTGGACCTGTTAGATGAGGAGCGTGATTTAGTGGCAGCACGTTCGGCGATTTATCAACAAGATCTCCGATGTTATCACAGCCGCCGAGTTAAGACCATAACTTTTCAAGAAGGCGATCTGGTGCTCCGGCTCATCTAGGATCAGACTGATATGCACAAGTTATCCCCACCTTGGGAAGGACCTTTTGTGGTCAGCAAAAATCTGCATGACGGGTCATACTACCTCATTGATGTTCGAGAGCACAAAGACTCACGTAAGTCGGAGGAGGAGACCAAGTGGCCGTGGAATATAGCCCTTCTTCAGCCTTACTATACTTGAGCCACAGGGTCTTCTTATGTACATACTTATGACAATGTATATATTATATATAATAAACCGAAGCCTCGGCTAAAGCGGGGTCTCTGTTCCTTTTTACATCATGTGTGGTTTCACAAGGGTTTCTACTGACAAAGCGGAGTTTTATTAACTCGGCCCATAAGGCAACACGGATATAAACAAAGTCACTAGGAGGCTTGGTCCTATCCGAACCATAGCTACACCTCTTGATCGGTTTAAAACCAAAAAGGGATATCACTAGGGGCTTGGTTGTCTTCACACCATAGCTACACCTCTTGATAGGCTTCAAGCCAAAAGGAAATTATGTGGAACCAAAGAGAGTTTGTAGCATCAAGCACAACTCAAACATAGGTAACCACTAAGCACAGCTCAAATATTACCTAGGGGCTCCTTGCTTCTCAAAGAACAACGAGCTTGCACCCTTGTAATAGGCTATCAAGCCAGGCTTGGAAGCCAGGTGTATTCACCTAAAACCCCGGGCTATCATGCCTCTTTAAGTAAGCCACTCTGTCCAGGTAAACCTGGTATGAACCATCGAACGTTTGACAAGTCAATCCCACGGACCCTGAACTTGTCAAAGTTAAAGCGGTGATTGGTTAAAGATTGAGGTCCATCTTAAAAGTCTTTGCAAAATGGTTTAACTCGGCGGCCTGGCAGCCCATGAAAAGCCTCGATTTAGGGCCTGGCAGCCCATGAAAGCCTTGTATATTTATTTTTGATTTGTTGTTTTTATATCTTTTTATAAGGGATTTATGAATATTTTCTGATAAACCGGTGTTCATTACAACCCGTCATGACTTTCAACGCTTAGTTGTCAGTACATGATCAATTTTAAACCGGTAGTATGTTGCTCCGGTCTGGTTTTGACTAGATGTCACCAGCATTATACGAACAAATCAGTGGCTATTATAGCCCAGTATGGTTTTCATATGAACTGGCAAAAGGGCAAGGAGTCGTTAACACTCCGGATTGGTGTTTTTCACCCTTACTCGCAGTTGGTCAGCCAACGAGGTATGTCACAGATATCATCTATTTTATCTGGTTAATACAAATCTTGGTTATCCATCCAAGTTATGTATATATTTTTGGGCATCATGACCCGTCCAGTGGTAAACCACTAGGACACTTTCAAGTTCTTATATGCAGGAACACAACTCATAATGGACTATGCATAAATATATCCCAAAGGCAGAGCAAAATTTTCCGGTATCAAGCAAAACAAACATGCTCGATGGCATGACAGATAAAGGTGTTCATGCTATCCTATTAAGGCGCTTTAAACAGCACAAATTGAATAATTGTTTTCAAGGAGTGGAAGACTGCAACTGGTAAACCGACCACCGGTTTAAGATTCTTCACTGGGACGGCTTAACGATTGAGGGTCATCTTGCGTGATCACATCCTCTTCATCCCTCCCCAGACGTTGGAAATCAACCGCTGACCAATCGATTCCGGTTAAGGCTTGAAAAACGGCCTCTTCATGGATAAGATTGGAGGGGTCAATGTTAGGAGCATAAGTATGCTTACAGATTGGTGGCACAAGATGTTCAACATCATGGATCAATGCAGGCTGTCTTTTTCCCTCAGCATCATATACCGGTTGGAAATGAGATAAATTTGTGTCCTCCGCCAGTTTGCTTGCTATTGGCCGCATCTCCTTTGTCAGCCTTCGCAGATCGTCATTATTAACGTCTGAGTCGTCTTCTTTCATGCCAGGATACCCTTTGATGATATCTACCGGTTCAAGATCCGGAATCCATGCCTTGGCCCGGATTAGCGAGGTCAGTACTCCTGATCTTGCGGCTGATCTCTTTAGTTCGTTGATCCGGGAAGGTAGCATGGCCAGCTTTTCAATTGTTTCCTTTATCAACGATGGCGCCGGCTTGTTATAGGCTGCAGTGCAAATGGCACGCTAGGATCCAGAGAACATCTGTTCTATCAAGGTGTAGGCCGCATGTTAGAGCCCAGATGAGCAATGCGGGTCCCTGTCATGGTTCAGCATCAGTAAACCGGCCATTGATAAGAGCTTATGATTTAGAAAAATTGCACGAGAGGGCACTTACCAAACACAACAGAAGTCATGGCGTTAATCTGCCGCTTTAAGCCGGTTCGTTCTTCCACCACCGGCTTCAGGCCTGCCTCTGCGTTCTCGGCCTTTTTTATCAAACTGGCCTTTTCTATTTCCCAGTCAGCATGCTCCTTGTTGAAGGTTTCTTTCAGCTTCTCCATAGCTGCCAAGGCATTGGTCAGCTCTTCTTTGGCTTTGGAAGTCTCTGCTTGTTGAGATTTTACATTCTCTTGAAGGTCTGCGGTTTGAGCATCCTTCTTATCCAGCTCAGCCTACAAAGGTGAGATATATCATCAAAACAAGTTATGAAGTACCAAGCATATAACAAGTTATGCACTTTGTACTTGGGGGCTAATGCCTATTTGTTCTATCTTCAACATATTTTTCACAAGTCTCAAGTACAATGCAAGCATTATCCTTAACACTTGGGGGCTAATGTACATTTGTTCAAAGCTGAGGTATTGATTCAAGACCCGATTTACCTCGCAAAGTTAAACCGGCCCTTGGGGGCTACACAGGCAAAAACTACAGGAATATAATGATCACGTCTGATTTACTTCAGACGATCAATTGATATATGGAGTACAAGTTTGTAAAAGTTAATGTATTATATAGTCCCGGTTTATGTTTGTCATCATCAACCAGCCCTTGGGGGCTACTTGGGTTGATGTTTGTACTTTGTATTCAAGAAAGGAAAGTGATGAAAATACCTCATAGCGCTCTTTCATCAGGTTCACCAAACCGGCTTCATAATCACGGTTTGAGTGCAGACAGTTTAGAAAACCGGAGTGGAGTTCTTGAGCGCTGAGATGGGCATAGCTTGACAAGTCAGTGCTCCATTTGCCTTTTCCATGGCAGCACGCTCTTCCTTGGCACTATGTTTGGCCAAGATTACAGGATGGCTAGGAGAAGTATGGCCAATACCAGTAATGATAACTTCGCCTTCTTTCTCTCCAGCAACTTTTTCTGGAGTTGATGGAGTTTCAGTAGCTCTCACCGGACTAGAATACCTGTCATCAGCCCAGATTGGATCGACCGGTTCATCATCAGGCACAGCAATGCAAACTTCTAGTTGTTCATCGAGATTGTGATCTTGAGGGGGTGGCTCATCAAAAGTAGCTTCAGGATTGGGATCCTCCGGTTCAACAGTTTGTTCCGGTTCAACCGTTTGCTCCGGTTCAACAACCACCTGGTCTTCGGGCGGATTGTTCACCCGAGCAGTACTAGGGAAAAGCCTATACACAAAATCTTACCAGCAGCGCGCTTTAAAATCAGGCGCTGCTGCTAAGTAGCAGTAGCGCGGGTTTTTAACCCTCGCTACTACTAAGTTGATAGCAGTAGCGCTGGTTTTTTACCCTCGCTACTACTAAGCGGTCTCTACCGTGCCCCCCGGGACATGCCATAGTAGTAGCGCGGGTTTTTAACCCTCGCTACTACTAAGTTGATAGCAGTAGAGCTGGTTTTTACCCCTCGCTACTACTAAGCGGTCTCTACCGTGCCCCTGGGCCATGCCATAGTAGTAGCGAGGGTTATAAACCCGCACTACTACTAAGTTTTTACCCCTCGCTACTACTAAGAGGTCTCAACCGTGCCCCTCCGGGACATGGCATAGTAGTAGCGAGGGGTAAAATCCCTCGCTACTACTAAAGGTCCCATTTTGAAACTCTACCCCCCTGGTGGATCGCCTTTTCGGTTTTGTAAAAAGCAAAAGAAAATGATAAAAACTTCAAAAATTAAAATCCTTCGAGATGTAGTTATGTTACTACATCTACTAGTTAGGAAAATTTAAAAACTTAAATTTGGACATGTTTTGCAAAAAGTGTAGGGAAAATGTAAAACGGCTATAACTTTTGCATACGATGTTAGAAAAAAACGTATAATATATCAAAATGTTTCAAAAATTAAAATCCTTCGAGATGTAGTTATGTTACTACATCTACTAGTTAGGAAAATTTAAAAACTTAAATTTGGACATGTTTTGCAAAAAGTGTAGGGAAAATGTAAAACGGCTATAACTTTTGCATACGATGTCAGAAAAAAATGTATAATATATCAAAATGTTCAGCACGAAAATCCGCATACAATGGAGACCGCCTACGGCCTGTTTGCAAATTTTTAGAATCCTCAAATTCTAAAAGGAAAAAAGTTATGCTCAAATTTCAGTTTTTTTAATTTTGGTCAAATCTGGTCAAACTGTGGTCAAACTACTTATTCAAGAAGTATTAGTGTTACTAAATAATTATTCAAGAATATTAGTGTTACTAAATAATTATTTCAGTTTTTTGGAATTTTGGTCAAATCTGGTCAACTGTGGTCAAACTTTGGTCAAAATGTGGTCAAACTCCTTATTCAAGAAATATTAGTGTTACTAAATAATTATTGTTTTTTAGAACAATAGTTTTAAACTCAAATAGCGAAATGTGTGACTTCATGCTCAAGCTAAACTCCCGTGGGTTAATAGGATTGACATCTTACTATTGTCAGGAAAACAACAAGTGCAGACTTGGAATCGAGGGAGAATAGGACCCGGAAGTTAAGCGTGCTCAGGCTGGAGTAGTGAGAGGATGAGTGACCGTCCGGGAAGTTAGATGATTTGGAATGATGAGGGGTGATTAGAGATTAAATTGAGCAGTGATGAGGGTGATTAGAGATTAGAGGTTAAAATAATTCAGAAATTTGAAAATTCGTGCAAAAAATTCGAAAAAAAATTCCGCGGGTTAGTAGTAGCGCGGGTTTTTACCCACGCTACCACTAACGGACGTAGTAGTAGCGCGGGTGGCACCCGCGCTGCTGCTATATGTTAGCTATAGCGCCTTATTAGTAGCACCGGCCCCCGTGCTGCTAATAGGCCCAAAACCCGCGCTGCTGCTAGGCTTTTCCCTAGTAATGGAGCCTTTTTGCTGGGTCTGGCTTTGGCTCTAAAAACAGAAAAAGATGCGGAAGTTAAGCATAATATACAAAGTATGGAAACATTCAAAGAAGGGGTTCAGGTACTTACCCAACTACAGTTTTGAGAGGAGGAAGTTGGGTCGTTGTTGACTCGCCAGAAGATGAGGGAGGTGTCACCTGATAATTCGAATCGGACGGATTAAGAGGTTTTCGGAAATAACCTGCCTTGGGGTAAGAATTGTAAGAAGGAGGTGAGACCTCAGATCGGCGCTTTCAAACCGGGTGTCAGGTAAACCGGCTGAAGTGACCTTTTGGCCGCTGTGCCGGGTTGTGCGGCGAGCCTCGTGCTGCTGCTTCTTCAAAATAAATGTTGGATCCAAGTGAGCAAGAGGATGTGAAAAGCTTACTTTCCGGATCGCTTGACGGATTTTTTGTGTTGGCAGAGAGTCTGAACTGGAGGAAAGGATAATTACCTTTACATCGTCAGCTTGGCTGCCCTCCGCGCCCTCCTGACAAATATCATTGTCAATGAGATGCATGAAAAGGGAACCAAGCAAATCAAGTTCTACCTCAACTTCCGGTTCATCCAGGTCGTCATCTAGTTCCATGCTGATACGTTCAGCTGCCTTCCACTTTGAGGTTTTCTTGACAGCTTTTGTTTTGGGATGGGAAGGCTTTGCCGCTTTTTCTTGAGGTTTCTCCTTCCAAAACGGATCATCGCCTTGTTTATAAACAAGCAAAAGGGTATTCACAGGTTGTAAAGTCTAAAAAGATATCAAATGTAAAGAGGAAGGACAGTACTTACAGCAGGCGGTTTATTTTTTGTGTAAAAGGGGTTTAAGCCGGTTTGGCGGTAGACAGATTCTGATTCATTCAAAATCTTCTTGTGTCAGGACCCCGATTCTAAGTCACACCGATCTAGCCTGTAACACCTCATATCACTTTGCGGCCTCACGCACGGTATTCCCACGGGTGTCGCCTTACCATGGCCCGGGACCGTTTGCACCTTTTGGCTCATGTATATGATAGTGTCGCTAGCATCCATATGACAGAGAACCCGGGCCGACATGACTAGTCGTGAACCCAAAGTGACACTAACTTACGGGGACAGGCATACATGAATCAACATCGAGCATGTCAGTCAGCAGCGTGCGAGTCCGGGCTATAGCACTGGGCTAACATGACTCCGGGAACCCGGGCTGTAGCAGGCTAGGAAGGACTCCGGATGTCACCGCATGACATTTCCCCGAAGGGACAGACACAGGAACGAAGTGAATCACATGCCGGCCAGTCAAGTGTTCTGGAGCACTAGTGCTGGGCTAGGAGGACTCCGGTGAACCGGGTTGTAGCGGACTACTATGGCTCATGGAAGCATAAGACTACATTTCCCCATAAGAGAGGCTACCAAGGATAAACAACTAGGTTGTCGGATCCCACACATACCAAGCATTTCAATCATACACACAATATGCTCGATATGTGTGAATACAACATGGCATCACAATATAACTCTACGACTCAAGTATTTATTCATTAGGCTCTGAAGAGCCAAATATTACAAACATGGGTCTCATGACCCAACATTCAGAGCATACCAGACAAAGCACATGCAGAAGCTTAACATGTCTGAGTACAGACATCTACAAATGAAAAAGGCTAAGAAGCCTGACTTTCTACCAGATCCTGCCGAGGGCACAAGATCGTAGCTGAGGTATCAAGCTAAACGTCGAAGTCCACGCGAAACTACTAGCGAGACTAAAGTCTCTCTGCAAAACATAAATTAAGCAAACGTGAGTACAAATGTACCCAGCAAGACTTACATCAGAACTAACTACATATGCATCGGTATCAACAAAGGGGTAGTGGAGTTTAACTGCAGCAAGCCAGCTTTGACTCAGTGGCTAACCTGAACTATGACTGCAGGCAACTCTTTTTAGGTGGCGCACACGAGTCCACATATTCACCATATCAATACACTACTATGGATCTGCTCCTGTCTCCCTACGAGAACGCCATCCATAGACCTCACGCTTATCTTGCGCAGTTTAGAGTATCCACTTTCACTTGTCTATGAACTATGCAAGGGGTCCAAGTTTCCATATCCGAGGAATCCGGCTATTCGAATAGATAATGATAACCCTGCAGGGGTGTACTTCTTCACACACGCTCCCACCACTTATCACCATATACACGTCATGTATCTCGGCAACCTTCAACCGGAAGCCTGGCGAGGGTGTCGGCCATGACCTGACTAACCACACAACTCTCTAGTCCAGGTTTATCGCCTATTCGGGTTCCATCCGCGAGGAGATCCGGCCGGAGTTTCGCTCATAGCCTCAAACGATGTGTGCAGGGTTCCCGAGACACCAAACGGGCGCCCCGTACACCGTGCCATGGTGTATCTACCGCATCATATCCCACCCCTAGGGTCAGTGCTACGCACGGCCGCCAACACATATCCTATAAACACCAGAAACTAGTTGCAACTCCTGGACAGAGGACTAGGGCAGTTAATAAGTCAAGAGGGTCAATTAAGGATCCCAGTGAGTGGTAGTAGCTGTTCATGGATCACAAACACAGAACTCAGTTCCTGAGGACGGTTTCAATGAGACAACCCACCATGTACTCCTACATGGCCTCTCACCGCCACATTTACCAAATCATGTTCAACACACTTAGCTCACACACAGTAGGACATGTTCACCACTTTCCAGTTCATCCCCAATGAATCAGACCTGACACAACTCTAAGCAATAGCAGGCATGACAAACAAGCATGAATGAGTAGGCACATCAGGGCTCAAACAACTCCTACTCATGCTAGTGGGTTCCATCTATTTACTGTGGCAATGACAGGTCATGCAGAGGATAAGGGGTTCAACTACCGCAACATGTAACAGTTGAATCGTTGTTGTCATAATGCAGTATAAGAGAGCAGGAGCGAGAGAGTGGGATTGTATCGAAATGAATAGGGGGTTTGCTTGCCTGGCACTTCCGAAGATAGTATATCTCTTCATCAGTGTCATCAAACTCATCGCCGAAACAACATCTACCGAAGGGGAACAAATACCGGTGATAGAGAGGAAACACAATCAATGTAATGCAACAATATGATGCATAAATGTGACATAGCAATATGTTGTTGATTGAGCTAATGCAACTAGCAACCATATTAAATGAAGTTGTTTTGAACCCTAGGTTCAAATTCAAACTCCATAAGTTAATATTCAAATGCCATTCACTTAGTTTGTCCTAAACAGTGATGTTAAGTTGCTCAAATATGCATGAAAATGCCATAAACAGATTCCTTGAATTTTTCTGATCATTTTTCATATATAATTTATTTCATTTGGAGCTATAGATTAATTTCTATGATTTTTCAAAGTTTTGGATATTTTCTGGAATTTTCTGAATTATATTAAATCCAGAAAATTAATAACTGTGTTAGCATTGCGTCACTGTGACGTCATCAAGTCAACTATGACTGACCAGGTCAAACCTGACCAGTGGGGTCCACTGGTCAGTGACCCAGGGCTGTGTTGTGTGGCTGACAGGTGGGCCTGGTCAATGGCCACGTCAGCAGGGTCAAATCTGATGCCTGGGTCCACCGGGATTAAGTTAAGTCTAACTAATTTTGTTAGTGGTTTCACTAAGCCGGTGGGGCCCAGCTGTCGATGGCATAGGGGCTTAGTTAGTAGGGTGATTAACCCCTAACAGTTTGCTATCACCGGCGGCTAATCGCCGGCGTAACCAGGACGCGGCGGCGTTGCCCGTCCGGCCAACTCCGGTGATGGGAGCTCGCGCGGCTGGGCGCGTTGGAACCGGTGTAAGGAGGCATGTCGGTTGGTGGCCTCAGGCGATGCTAGGGTGGCCAGGAACGTCGACGGCGTCGAGTTCCGCGGCGGCACAGCTGCGGCTTGCACGGGTGCGAGGGCCACGGTGCACGAGCGGACGACCTGAGGCGCGCTACGGGTTCCTGGAGAAGCCTAGAGCACGACTCCATGCTTGGGTTGGTCAGGGGGGGCGTCTAGCGATGGTGAGCTTCGCGGCGGCGGCAGCGATTGCTCGGCCATGGCGGGGCTGCGGTTAGAGGACGAGAACTGTCGGGGATATACCTCGCGGCGTAAACCGGTCGAAAGTATAACCCGGCCAGACTAAGTGTTTCATTGGTAAATGGCCAGAGGATTGACGGTTTACGTGTCTGGCGGTTCACTGGTATGACGATTCACGATCCTGAAGACTCATTGGTTACCCGGCGCGTGTTCCGGACGGATGACAAAGCCCAAGGCCCAGCATGCCGGTTTATGTTAATGGTGGGCCGGTTTAAGAGGAAATGCATGAGGAACATTATCTTACAAGGAGCTAAGACCTGGACTTGTATCCGGTTTGTATTAGAGATAGACTAGTCCTAATCCTAATAGGACTCTACATGTAACCCACCCCTCCAACATATATAAGGAGGGGCAGAGCTCCCCAAAAGGGGGGAAGATTGACAAGTTCCACAAGTTGGACAAGTTAGGTTTAGACAATAGCTCTTGAGTTAGAGCACTCTTCTAACCGTGATCATCATCATCAATATCACTGAAGCGGGATGTAGGCTTTTACCTCCATCGTGAGGGGCCGAACCTGGGTAAAACATCGCGTCTCTCGTCCCGCTCAACCCCTCTCAAGCTACCACATAGATGCGTTGGCCTCGCGACTAAGTCCTGACACTAAGGACATCTGCCGTGACAATTCCGTGATAGTTGGCACCCACCATGGGGCCTGCGCACGATGGTGATGAGTTCTTGGAGGGATCTTTTTAGGGTTCAAAAAGCTCGCGATTCGTTAGATGAAAAAGCGCCAGCACGGAAGCGTACAGGGTAATCCGGCGCGGGACAACCTCGGTGAAGACATCACATGGGGAGTCGTCGCAGAAATTGTCTCACATGGAGTA
This sequence comes from Triticum dicoccoides, assembly GCF_002162155.2. Lineage (NCBI taxonomy): Eukaryota > Viridiplantae > Streptophyta > Magnoliopsida > Poales > Poaceae > Triticum > Triticum dicoccoides. Next base: position 744,629,093 of record NC_041382.1, on the reverse strand, counting down.
TTCAAACAAAGATTAAGGAATTACTTAAGGGAAGAATCCGGTGCTAAAGCATCCAAATCGTGCCACTACCTGACCAGCACGGAGAACAAGAATTGATTGCTACTCCACGTGATATCCAGACTTTTTTTGGAACAACTTGAGATGTGGGCGTACGTGGGGTAAACTGACAAGAGGAGGACTCGGTCGACCTTGTGATGGCCGCCTGTAATTCTCTGGCCGAGCCGATTCAACAATCAGATTTGATGGCTACTATGTAATACACCAGCTCACGGCGGATCGAGCCCCGAAGTGTTCAGTCGGGCGTCACACTTTTTCATGTTTCCAATCGAGCTAAGGACAAACTACATCAGGATCGGGCTGCAGCTGCTACCTCTCATCGAAACCAACTGCGACCCGGACATGGATAAGTCAAATCAGCCACGAGGGCCTGGCCAAGTCACTTCCACCACCCATGCCCGGGGCGCCGCTGACCTATAGTTTTTTGTACACAAGCAAACCGCCAAGATGCATCCGCCGGGCTGCCACCGTGTGACCTATCCTTTAAGAAATAGTTCAAGGCTGAATCGGTTTACACACAGGAGCCGAGGCGATTTAAGCTTTATGGCTACTGCTGCCACTTCCGAGCGGCAGGGTATCATTTAGTATCAAACAAAGTTACTGCTGCAGCTCTATGTCAACTCAGAAGGTTCCAAGTCCCGAGGTGAAAGTAAAATCAAGTCCCGAGGCAAATAGTGTTAAAGGAAAAAATTAATTAAGAGAAGGCTACGTGAGGCAAAAGCCATGTCGGATCAGATAGAGGCTAATCATTGTCCATGTACAGATCATTTGTAGTTCACAAAACATCAGGTGATATCTAGCTAAATTTATCTTATTAACACTTATTGTTTTTTGTCAAAGAACAATTACTTTGCCCTGTAATATTTTTACACAGGATAAATTTTTTATGCCATTATATCATGGATACGGAGTACATGCACTAGCATTCGTCTATGCCACGCTTCTCGAGAGGCATGCGTGCAAGCTGCCGTTCCCGTGATCCAGACCGCGTCAACTCGTCAGGACCGCGTGAATGACCCAGTGCTATTTACCTTATTTTTAAGCACATATTAATTCATCCAAGCAAAGCTCCTTTGCCTTGTTGTATTTTATATGCAGGAAAATTATCCATCACAAAGTGGTATTATACCGCGGAGATGGAGACACGCCAAACATTATTTGGCACAGGTGGTTGTCCTTACTCAACGGATTCCCGCACCAGATTACAACGTCGTGGCTGTCTCTCGCGACCGCGCCGGCTTACAACGCCGTGGCCGTCTCTCGCGACCGCGCCGGCTTACAACGCCGTGGCCCTCTCTCGCGACCGCGCCGGCTTATAACGCCGTGGCCATCTCTCATGTCCATGTCGGCTTACAACGCCGCGGCCGGCTCGTCTACCTGTTCCCGTGGCCGACTTACTCATGGTTAAACTCAACTTCACCATAGAGATCATCAACTCCATGGCAGATAATTTCCGGCCTAACAAATCAGGTGATATCCATCCAAGTTTGATTTATTAGCACATGTTGTTTTTGTCAAAGAACAAGTTTATCTTTGCCTTGGTGTGCAATATTGTTTATGCAGGGCAATTATTTATGACAAAAAATGATATTATACCTCGGAGATGGAGGCACGCCAACATCTTTTGGCACAGGTGGTCGTCCTTACTCGACGAACTCCCGCGCCGGTTTACAACGCCGTGGCCATCTCTCGCGGCCGCACCGGTTCACAACGACACGGACAACTCGCCCGTCCACCCTCGCGGCTGGTTCACGCGTCCGCGCCGGTTTACAACATGGAGGACAATTTGCTCATCCGCGCCGGTTTACAACACCGAGCCAGCTCATCTGCTTAGCTCTCGCGGCCGACTCACTTGTGAGTAATTTCAGCTTCACCCGGTGATCATCAACTCCGCGGTGATAATCTCTGACCCGACGCATCAGGTGAAATCCATCCGGTATATTTTTATATTATATATTGCTTTCTTTTAAAAAGAGGAGCCATTACTTTGTCTTGCAAGTTCTTCAATGTAGGACAAATTATATCACAAAGCTCTGAAGCTCTCAAATCCGGTTTAACAATGTCCGGTTCAAAAAGGAATTAACTTCTCGCAAGTTCGAGTTGAAAGGCCGTCAGAAAATTTCCGGCTGAAAATGAAGATTCCGGTTTAAAATCCGGTTCAAGGGAAAGATGTCTTCCACGAAGCTTTGAAGCTCTCAATATCCGGTTTAACATCCGGTTCAAGAAGGATTTATCTCTTGCAAAAAGTTAAAGGGTGCCAAAGAGGACCTGCTGCCATGATGCGCGGTTCAAACATGGGTATCATGCCTTATTGTCTTATCATATTCTTGATCACTTGGGGGCTTTGGTCGTATCCGAACCATAGTCACACCTCTTGATCGGCGCAATGCCACAATATCACTTGGGGGCTTGGTCGCGTCCGAACCATAGCAACGCCATTTGGTAGGCGGAAAGCCACAACATCACTTGGGGACTTGTGGTCACGTCTGAACCATAGTCACGCCTCTTGATCGGCCTAGTGCCACAGCATCACTTGGGGGCTTTGGTCGAACCCGAACCATCACTACACCTCTTGATCGGCGTAATGCCAATGCATCACTTGGGGACTTGTGGTCACGTCTGAACCATAGTCACGCCTCTTGATCGGCCTAAGGCCACAGAATCACTTGGGGGCTTGGTCGAACCCGAACCATTGCCACACCTTTTGATCGGCATAATGCCATTGTTTCATTTGGGGACCTGGCTGACTGGAACCATAGCTACGCCTATCGGGGGCTTGGTCGTGTACGACCATGGTAACGCCATTTGATCGGTTCAATAGCCTCTTTTTGCAAATGGTTTTATCATTCCCTTTGCTTGAAATTTGCTTTGATAAATATTTCCTTTTACTTCTGTTGTGTTTTTAAACCGACATTGTTAATCCGGTTCGACTGTCAATTACAAATTGGCGGAACACGGTCAAATCTTAATCCAGAGACTATCTGCCCGGTTTGATTTTATGTTACCATCTTATTATGGAGTAAACCGGTGTTTATCAACCCGGCTCGGCTTTCAACTACAAGTTGTCAGTACATGATCAAGTTATAATCCGGAGACTATCAGCCCGGTCTGGTTTGACTACGAGTCGCTAGTGTTATATATGGATAATCCGGTGTTTATCACAACCCGGTACGGTTTTATCATAAACCGGCACAATATGGAAGGAGTTATCAGTACTCAAGATTGGGATTATCACCCTTACTACAAAAAGTTGGTAAAACAAACAATGTGATTCAATGTCACAGGTATGATATATTTCATATTTGATTATTCTTAAGTGCATCCTTGGTTATAAACCCGGGTTATATGTTGGGCGTTATGACCCATCCGGTGGTAAAACGCCAGGACACTTTAAACTTGTTGTATGCAGAAACAAGTTTGTTAAACTGGCCCGGTTTTGGACTATAAGTCGCCAGTATATATATATTTGGATTGCGCCATTGGAATCATGCGCTTATAAATCATTGGGTTATATTATTCAAATAGCCAAACTTGGCTGAATTTTCATTATGATATTGAATGAATAAGGTTTTCACCGGATTATATTATCTTGAATAGCCAACATGGCTGGATTTTATGGTTATTAATAACTGGTATTATTGAGTTTTCAAAGTCGCTTTAGCGCAATATCTATTATTTTATCAAAGGATATGATTTATTCTACAATGGAAGGAATAGTCCCGAGTCACTGCAGGCTTACAACCCGGCACTTGGGGGCTACATTATTCAAATCGAGATTACATGCAAGTCTCATGTCGCTGCAAGCATGCATCATGACACTTGGGGGCTACCAATTGCTCCTGTCAACAATTCAAGGTACACAAGTTTTCGTCCATAATATTGAAGGATCCATTGCTCAGTTGGTAAAGCACAAAGCTCTTAACCTTGTGGACGTGGGTTCAAGCCCTACGATGGAAGCTACATTATAAGATGTTATTTTCATTGAAGTATATATCAAGTCCCGGTTCAGTATTATCTTACTAAGCCAGCCCTTGGGGGCTACACATCACTGCTAAAATCTACATAATTATGTTTACAAAGTTCCTACTCATTATTGCATAACGACCCGGCCCTTGGGGGTTACACTGATTGACGTTTTTATAAGCAATTACAAGTCCCAGGTTGCTGCAAGCATGACAACCCGGCACTTGGGGGCTACATATATGGAGTATTCAGTTTATATGATTGAGATGAACAAACCAGATTTCTTCAAGGTTGAAACACTTATTGGAGCAAGTCTTAAGTTATCAATATGTTTTCCTCTCAAGACTTGGGGGCTACAGGTATTATGCATATAAAGGAGGGACATCCTCATTTTATCAGTTTTGAGCAAGTCAGGAAGATCAATTACATGACCCGGTGTCGACAAAAATTATGAGCCGGTGCCATCAATATTATAAACCGGCCATTTTGGTAATATTAAACCGGCAAGTTTTACATCTTCAAACCGGCTGAATATCAGATAAGTATTTCAAGACCCATATTTCTTAAACCGGCACTTTGGGAGCTGAGTCAAAGGATTTATTCTTCACAATATTTCTCGGTGACAAACCAATGTCGGCAAATTGATTATGAAGCTGGTCTGTTGACCCGGACTTCCCAGAAGGAGGAAATAACAAGGACTTAAGGGTGATCAGGTACCGGTTTACAAGAATTCTTAACCGGGAGCATAACCTGTCAAATTTGTTCTTGTGTTTATTTTGCAGCATAAGTTTATCATGGATAAATCCAAGCTAAACTTGGGGGCTAATGTCGGGGATATACCCCGCGGCGTAAACCGGCCGGAAGTATAACCCGGCCGGACTAAGCGTTTCATTGGTAAACCGCTAGAGGATTGACGGTTTACGTGTCTGGCGGTTCACTGGTATGACGATTCATGAGCCCGAAGACTCATTGGTTACCCGGCGCGTGTTCCGGACGGATGACAAGGCCCAAGGCCCAGCATGCCGGTTTATGTTAATGGTGGGCCGGTTTAAGAGGAAAGGCATGAGGAACATTATCTTACAAGGAGCTAAGACCTGGACTTGTATCCGGTTTGTATTAGAGATAGACTAGTCCTAATCCTAATAGGACTCTACATGTAACCCACCCCTCCAACATATATAAGGAGGGGCAGGGCTCCCCAAAAGGGGGGAAGATTGACAAGTTCCACAAGTTGGACAAGTTAGGTTTAGACAATAGTTCTCGAGTTAGAGCACTCTTGTAACCGTGATCATCATCATCAATATCAATGAAGCAGGATGTAGGATTTTACCTCCATCGTGAGGGCCGAACCTGGGTAAAACATCGCGTCTCTCGTCCCGCTCAACCCCTCTCAAGCTACCACATAGATGCGTTGGCCTCGCGACTAAGTCCTGACACTAAGGACATCTGCCGTGACAATTCCATGACAGGAACAGAGGGGGCGAGCACGGGGGGAGGTGTAGGAGCTCACAAGGATGCAGCAGAGAAGGTCAGCGGGCTCGGGGACGTGTCGGAGACGGCGGATCGACGGCGGCGGTGGTCGGATCCCGAGGTGGAAGACGACGGCGATGGCAACGTTGTAGGGCGCCCGAGGATGCGTGGCTCGTCTGGGATGATGAAGACGATGAGGCAGAGCCGATGGACACGGCGGTTGGTCGAGGGACGAGCGGTGGCTGCGGTGGTCGGCGATGGTGGCGACGGCCACGCTCGGGTGGGTGAGAGATAGGGGTCCAGGCGAGGGGAGAGAGAGCGCTGAGAGGGGGGAAGGATCCGGGGGCGTCTGGGCGTCTCACTGGTGTGGCTAGAAGAGCCGGGGCGTTGCGCTGGAGCAGGAGGTGGCACGGCTGCAGCATGCTGGCACGCAGCTGCTCCTACTGACAGGAGCTAGAAGACAGCGTTGCCCCTGGTGGGCTGGGCTGCTTCTGCTAGGTAAGGCCCAGGTAAACTGGGCTAGGTTAGTTTCCTTCTTTTTTTACATTTCTGTTTCTGTTTTCTAATATTTCAATTCTGTTTTGATTTGATTCACAAACCAAATCATTTAGTAGCTTCTGAAAATATTTATGTGGCTTGATGCAATATATTCAAAGCCACTCACAGGTTTTCAGGATTACTGGACTTGCAATTCTTTTTATAGAAGAATTAAATCCAACTCAAATATTTATTGATTTAAATCCACATGGCCAAAATAATTCCTCAAAAATGTTCCATATTTTTGGTTTGGACCAAAACCGTTGCCAAAAATATTAAACATCGTTGGAGAGCATTTTGGAAACATTGGATGCATTTTCCAGGGTTATTTGCCCTTCTTTTAATTAAAATTTTGAGGTTTTCAAATTTCCTCAATTCAAGTTTCTTGAATTTAAACATGATGCATGGATGTAACTCACTGATGCAACTAATTACAAAGCAGAATTCTAGGGCTATGACATCTTGACACCCTCAGTAACTTCTTCATCGGTTAGCTGAATGTTGATGTGACGTTGGTAGTCTTCTACTTCACCAGTGTACTCACACATTAAACCGGAGCGGCGACTTAATGGCAAGATGCTCCAGGATATCCAGCAACACACAAAGTCGACGCCTGAAAACCATTGGACATAAAGGCTCGAAGCTTGGCGAGTTGAGGGGCATATGAGGCCCATTCCTGGGCACTTAGACTTTGCGGCAGTGGATGAGTGTTGGAAAGCCGGTGGGCACGGTAACCCGGCAGAGGGTTCTCGTCTTTAGGGGAGGTGTCTTTACAGTAGAACCAAGTTTGGTTCCACTCTTTGGGGTGACTGTGCAGCTTGGCATGAGGAAATTCAACCTCTTTTCTTTTTTGAATGGAGACGCCACCAAGTTCAGTGTTTGGTCTGTCTACAAATTCAGTATGCCGATTCAGATGGAAAAAATCCCGAACAGCTCACCAGTTGGTTCTTCTTGTAAGTACACTTCACAGAAGACTTGGAAATTGCATATATTGGATACCAAGTTAGGTCCAATATCTTGAGGGTGGAGCTGGAAACTGGCAAGCACATCCCGGAAAAACTTTGACCCGGGCGGTTTGAAACCATGGCCTATGTGATCAACAAATACCACTACCTCACCCTGCTTAGGGTTGGGAGGATTCTCCGGTCCAGGAACTCGCCACCGGATCTCTCTTTTTTTGGTAAGGTACCAATTTTGACCATTCCATTAAGCTGCTCCTCGGTAACCCGGGAGGGAGCACAGTTGCAGGCATAAAACTGCTTGGCCATTGCGAGTGAAAAGATGAAAAGAAGTACCGGTTTAACAATTCATTTATGGTGGTGCATAAGGTGCAATGGGATAAAGAAATCCAAGTATGTAAATTTTGTAAACCGGCGGCTGATACAATAATGAATGACAAGGTGGTAAACAGAACAAAGGTATACGCGTACTGTTAAACCGGAGTATGACAACAGAGATAAAGGGATTGCCGGTTTACAAGGGAACTAATGGTATGTGATAGATTGCTTTTTTCAAAGGTAAACGGCCTATGTGATAAAGAGGATATAGATCTAAGGTAAGAATGACTAAGTAAGGTAAAAACAGGTTTCACAAGGTTGCATGGAAATTTTGGATCTACCGTAAGACAGGAAACCAAAAAGATTTCGACCTAAAAAGGGTGGTCCCGAAGCGATTCACAAAGGTCCAGGTCAGTTTTTATGCGCATAAGGGTTTGTTGTGGTAAAAGAAGATAAGCCATTACACGAAATATATCAAGCTTGAGGTTTTTATCCATGGACTAAGGAGGAACGGGGAAGAACAGTGCCGGAGCCCCTAGGCAGATCTACAAAGGAGGAAAGGAAAGGACTTACAGTGGCTGTTGAAGCAGCGGAGGTATGTCGCGGCTCTTTGGTGCAACCAGGTTGATCCAGTGACCAACGGAGAGGCGGAGGCGAAGCTCGGCGACGGCAGCGGCGCTCGGTTGCATAGGCATCGCAAGGAGGAAGAAGAAGAGAAGGAGACGAAGGGGGAAAAGGGAATGGCCCTTGGTCCTATTTATAAGGCGAACCGATAAGCGACGAGTGCGTGAATCAAGGAGCTTAAAATGGATAGTTAATAAGGATGTCGCCTCGATGGTTGGACATTCATTAATGAAGGTATCTTCGGCTTCAACGAATAGATGATGTCATGGCGGTTTACTACGGATCTAAAGCATGACATGACGATGGTTTACCAGATCTATACAAAGGTGCCAGGGCAAGAATTTTTCTAAGTATTGAAGATTGACATGAACAAGTTCAAATCAATCTGGGGCCTAATGTTGGGGATATGACTACTGGAGGTAAACCGGCTAGGAGTGGTCGGGTTAACTCCATGAATATAGAAGCCCGTGAAGACGTGAGGATGGTGGCGCTTTATGAAGGCCTAAGGCCCAAAGGCGAGTTAAGTCCTCTTTCATGTAACTTGTGTTGTAAGTTAGAAGGAATAGAGACCGAGCCGGACACGTTTATGATCCAGCCTTGAGACTCTATAAACCGGCAGGCGTTAACCTAAGTATATAAAGGGACGAATCGGCAGCGGTTTAGGGACGACAGACAACAACTCGAGAACCAGGCAAAGCGGATTCGCTCCCTGGTCATCGAAAGCCTAGCTATACCAATCACAACTAGACGTAGGCTTTTACCTTCATCGAAGGGGCCGAACTAGTATAAAATCCCTCGTGTCCCTTGTCCGGTTTAACCCCTTTAAGCTAACCCGTAGCGATGGCTCCATGACTAAGTCCTTTCACGAAGATATCTGCCGTGACAAACCCACGACATATGGCGTTGAGGATTCCCTTGTCCGTGCAATTTTTGTAAAAGAATGAAATTGTGTCTTCCTCGCGAAAGTCCTTGACCTTGCTCATTACAAGGAGGAATCTGGCCCAATAGTGATGTACTGTCTCTTGGGGCTCTTGTCTAATGTGGGAAAGATCACTTATGTGAGGGTGGGTGGGTAGATTTAGGTCCAAACCCCGACCCGATCAGAGACCCAGGGGCAGAGGAGTTTCCAAGCTTGGCAGTTCGGGCTCCGGGACGTTGCCCAATAGTTCTGGCCTACTATCCGATTCTAGGTTCGAAGCTTGGGCCATGTCCTCCCATAGACGGGTATCCGGCTCGGAGAGCTCGGGGATTCGGACATAGTTTGTCCTCCAAATAGAGGAAGAATCGCTGCATTGCTCCTCCACCACCGCTATTTGATGGGTGACCGGCGGAGAGTTAATCTCCCTTTGGTCGGGTTTAAGCCCGATCCGATCATAGTCCGTAGCGACTCGCAAGGCGGCGATGTGATCTAAGAGCTCGTTCAAGGAAGAGAGCTCCATTGGATCCATCTGCTCGGTGAATCCTGAGCCGACGTGGAGGCTGTTTTTGATGACCCGAGAAGTCATCATCGGTGTGACGGCCGAACGGGCGGTCATGATGAAGCCGCCTAGTCGGAGAGTTTGGCCTACAGCCAGGGCTCCTCCAGAGGTAATGTTGTCCTTGACAACAAGACGAGCCATCAAACCTTACCGTGATGGCACAGTGGAACTCTCAATGAAAGCACCAATGTCGGTGTCAAAACCGGCGGATCTCGGGTAGGGGGTCCCGAACTGTGCGTCCAGGGCTGATGGTAACAGGAGGCGGGGGACACAATGTTTACCCAGGTTCGGGCCCTCTTGATGGAGGTAATACCCTACGACTTCCTACTTGATTGATCTTGATGATATGAGTATTACAAGAGTTGATCTACCATGAGATCGTAGAGGCTAAACCCTAGAAGCCAGCCTATGATTATGATTGCCGTTGTCCTACGGACTAAACCCTCCAGTTTATATAGGCACCTGAGGGGGCTAGGGTTACACAGAGTCAGTTACAGAGAAGGAGATCTACATATCCGAATCACCAAGCTTGCCTTCCACGCAAAGGAGAGTCCCACCCGGACACGGGATGAAGCCTTCAATCTTGTATCTTCATAGTCCAACAGTCCGGCCAAAGTATATAGTCCGGCTGTCCGAAGACACCCTAATCCAGGACTCCCTCAACGACGATAAAACACCGAGATTTTGAGGAAGGAGTTCGGGGACAGATCATGGAAATCTATCCCGTAATAATACATCAGCCCGCGGACGAAAGGGTGGAGTGGAAACCCTAGGCCGCGGAAGAAATGGGGGAGGAAAACTACCCTCTCAGTGGGCTTCGGCATGGGGACGACTTGTCCCTCAGTCGGCAGGTGGTGAGTGATCTCCTTCACCAAGTATCCGGCCGCCCAATGCTCCATAATGTTCTCCTCCTTGACGGAGGAGACCATCCACTTGCCTTGACCTCCAGATCCGGACATGGTTGCTTGAGTGGAAAGGAGATGAGAACTTGGGCGCTGGAGCTCGAGATTAGAAAGGCGGAGACAGAGAGAGGGCGTGAGAGAGAAAGAGGGAACCCTTATCCCCTTATAAAGGCAACGAATATTAAACGCCTCCTCACTCGCCTTAAGATTCGCCTATTCCCAAGGGCTGTATAAACGGCATGGTTGGGTTACTCATGCCCGCATTGATGAGAATCCCGTGATAAGGGGACACGATCTCTGCTTTGGCAAGACGTGCCAATGGCAACCGCGTCTCGGGACGTGGGGCGTCGAAACATGAAAGCGGTTTGAAATTATGACCGAACAGACGTGATGTAATATTGTAAAAGCTGTCAGCGGATTAGACCCGTGTAAAAATATATTCTCTCTGCGATTGTGTATGGTGTGTGTGACAACTCCGGATACTATCATCGCATTCGAAGACTATTTTGAAGTTCGGATAGAAGGGAACCCGCCTTGCAATGCCGAAGACAATATGCGTGTCGGACTCCTCGTCATTGAAGCCATGTTCAGGGGCTACTAAGGGAGTCCTGGACTAAGGGGTCCTCAGGCGTCCGGCCTGTTATCCATGGGCCAGACTGATGGGCTGTGAATACATGAAGGCCGAAGACTGTACCCGTGTCCGGATTGGACTCTCCTTGACGTGCAAGGCAAGTTTGGCGACCGACTATGAAGATTCCTTCTTATGTAACTGACTCTATGTAAACCCTAGATCCCCTCGGTGTCTATATAAACCGAAGGGGTTAGTCCGGAAAGGATATACATTCATTACCATAGTCATATGGGCTAGACTTCTAGGGTTTAGCCATTATGATCTCGTGATGGATCAACTCTTGTAACACCCATATTCATCAATATCAATCAAACAGGACGTAGGGTATTACCTCCATAGAGAGGTCCCGAACCTGGGTAAACATTGTGTCCCTTGTCTCCTGTTACCATCGATCCTAGACGCACAGTTTGGGACCCCCTACCCGAGATCCGCCGGTTTTGACACCGACAGACCCCACATGGCCCCCTCCACTTATTCTTGCACCCACACACTTCATCTTCCTTCAGAAAAAAAATCATCCACTAGCTCAAACTCGAGTTCTAGCTCATCTTGCTGCCATTTTCGATCTCTTTGCTCAAAGCTCCATTCACAAAACTGCTTTCGGGGATTGTTCTTCGGTATGTGACTCCTTCAATGGTCCAATTAGTTTTTGTTCTAGTGCTTTATTTATTGCAAATATTTGCTTCTTAGGTGACCCTGTTCTTGAGCTTGCATGTCAAATTTATGTGGTCAAAAGTAGTTTTAATGCATGATATAGCCTCTAGGCACTTGTAGGAGTAGCTGATATCAATTTTGTTGAGTTTGGTTCACTTTTATTTTTGAGTTACTAAAATTTCAGAAATTTTTCAGAGGAAGAAATATTTTTAGGAAAATGTATCAAGGTGGTTCCTCAAGGAAGCAAGGACCCAGGCCCACGATATGTGAGTCGGATTATGAACTATCAAGAGAAGCTCATGTGCAGCCTTGTGAATGGCTGTCAGAAGACTTTATGGTCCAAGCAGGAATTAAGGAGGAATTTGATGCGTATGTGTGTAATGCTGAACTTGAATGTTTCGTGTCAGATAAGTGTCCCCAATATTATCACCTAACTAATTTCTTTGTGAGAAGGTTTAAATTTACATCATCACGCAATTCTCAAACTGTCCTATTTGATCTCTATGATAAATCTTATACCATGGACTTAGAAGATTTTCATACTGCTTGTAAACTCCCGCAGTGGGGGTAGTGTTAGTGAACCTCGCAAATCTGAATTTAAAGAATTCCTTGCTAGTATCACTATGGGGAAATCTAGAGAATTAACACAAGCTGCCATAGGGAGCATTCATTTTCTTGTCATACATTATTTTGCTCTCTTCGTGGGTAGATGCATTAACGATAAAGATGAGGCTTGCCACATGTGCGTTCCAGATCTTAGTGTTCTCAAGAGTGCGGTATTGGGTGATAAACAATACAACTTGAGGGCTATTGTTGCACATAGTTTGCATCTTAATAGTTTTTATCGGCACCTAAGAATATGAAGCAGATTGATTCTTTATATGTTTTTTTTGCGTATATATCTTTCACCTACAACTTGAGAATGAAACTATGAATAATTCAGTGCATCGATCATCTTGCCTAAATGCATACTAATTGACCAATTAGTTATGTAGATTGTCTTATTTGATTGTATCGTGACTTTGATTTTTTTTCGTTACCTTAAAAGTCTGCCCCAGGTAACTTCAAATCCTGGATCCGCCACTGAAAACAGTAAGACAGAGCTACCTACGAGCCTCCACATTAATTTTGATCTACGAACGCGTTGGATTTGCTCGGTCGTCAACTCGTTACGCACGTACGGAGAACCATTTTGCGGGCAGCTGCTCCGCAGAATTAGCTGCGGTTCCCGTCCATAATCGGGCCGTAACATGTCCAGCCCAATTTGCAAAGCATATCATTCGTACATGAACTTGCAGGTCGTCCAGGTCTCTTCGTCTATCCCCGAGCGCCGGCCCTATCCCTATCCCTGAGCTCCTCTGTTGGTCGAGGCTGCGCCGCCACCGTCCTCAATCCCGGCGGCGAGCTTCCGCGCCCTCTGATACCCATCTACTCTTCTTCTGCAGGCCCCCATGGTGGGTCTCTTCTTTACTTTATTTTTTAATGTCGTCTCCTGCAGCGTTCTGCCTTGGCGACTGCGGCAGCCGCACGCGCTGCTGGCTTCCATCGCCGATTGTATTCCTCTTGCGTCCGCCTCCATGCGCTTGCAGCTGGTGGCTGTGGTAACGGGACTGACGGTGAAGGAGATTCGACAGAGCCGATCGTGACGAGCACCTCATCCTCCTTTTACTCCGCAGGATCAGCGTCCCCTTTTCTTTTGTGTCTGACCAACAGGGTACGCGAACAACGTCTCCCTGGCAACAGGCCATAGAAATTAGATTCGATCTGCAACATCTGATTCTATGGTTGATTTCCCTTGATTTATAGATAATTTTAGCTGGCTTCATAATCTGCAGGTAGGATGACGTACGTTGTTGATTTGTTGTACTGATGCGTGATCGGGCATCTCGGGAGGATGTGTACTGTTTTGTATGACAGATTCCTTGACTTGCAAGTTGCAACAATGGAATTCATGTATTATGCATAGTTTTTCTGAAAGCTATTATGCATAGTTGTATATTTGCATTAGCTTTATTGGTTATATATGAATTTACTAACAGATTATGTCCACCATTTTCATTGTTAAATTGTACCCTGAATAACCTTTGATACTTTAGCAAGTTCTATGTGATTATAAATTCAGTGTGGTGCTACTTTTTGTAGACTATTTGATCAAATGCTCATGTACTTTAAAGATTTACCTTACATCTGCATTTTTGTTCTGGTGCATTGCATGTTTTTAGTAAACTGAAATTCCTGATATGCTTGACAGCTAGGCCATGGACAACACATTGCAGAGGCCATTAATATGTAGCAAAGCCATTTTATGAGGTCGTCGTTGACAACAATGTTATGCTCAACTTTGAGAGCCAATCTTCTTTTATCCGTATTCAACTCTTGTTGGTAACATATTCATCTCTTGTTAGGCACGCTTATACGCTGATGTTACATTTTTGCCGGATTTTGATGTTTGTGCATCGGAGAGCTTCCTTGATGCTGGCATCAGCTTGGAAGTTGTTGCTTTTCAGAGAACTCTGGGAACCATATATCCTTCACAAGGCACACAATTATTCAGAAGAATAGTAACTGTTAGTCGTGCTTAGATGCTTCACATTCCATTCTTTTACTGCCCCCAAACGTACTATAACAAACAATCATCTTCGTATTTGAGGCATTGCAGTTTTGGATACTCATACTTCTTACATATATTTGTACCATCTAAATTTATGGCAGATATTTCTCCTATTTTTATTAAAATGGACGAGCGCGACAACAGGTGCCTTCATGGTCTAGTAGTAGATTATGAGACGGAGGGAGCGGCAATTATAGTTTCAAATGGTGCAATACAGGCCCGTCGGCAACAGTGACCCTTCCCTCACGAACCATCTTAGCTCTCCTGATCTGACTATCTTGCCTTACTCTTTTCCGTTGTCATGTGTCGTCAAGATGCACAAGTACATTAGTTGTCACACTGTTTATCTGCTCGTGTTCAAGATTTTTCTTACAAACAGGTAGTTTTTTTACTAGGACAATGTCCATGTGTTGCAACGGGATATAAATATTTTAATATTTTAGTATTTAGCTTGTGATTACCTGCCTATATTAATGCGATTGTGTAATGTTTCAAATCATGTTCGTGATTTATCTTACAGTTTGATGAGAAGATTGGCAAATAAATCTCTACTACTTAAAAAGAACGTTAGATTCCCATTTCAACTTTCTTCCATCACCTCTTCGTCCAACCTTCCTTGTATAATAATAAATCAACTTAATTTACTTACATTTTGAACCATTTCTAATTTAATTTACTTATCAAACTTTTGATCAAAATATAAGGTGATTCATGGGCAGAATTTCATGATCATTTATTTATACAATTGCGTTATTATAGACAGTAAAATCACAAACCGACGTACTAGAAGATTTAAATCCCGTTGCAACGCACGGGCATTGTTCTAGTTAAAATAAAATTGGTTGGAGGGGGGGGGGGTAAATTAAGGTGATTGATTATCACATGCAGGGAATGTTGGACGAAGAGGTGATGAGAATAAAAGTAAAACATGAAAAGTTATATATTTTCTTAAAGTACTATAGAGACAAATGTCTACCATCAACCAAGGGGTAGTCTTAGCTTTCCGCCCAGAGCAGTCAACCAAAGTTGTTTACTCATCGGGTGTTGAAGCAATTCTAACAGTTCCCATATCATTAAAAATACAATTATTTACGAGAGGTTGAGGCAAAAATAGCTCTTCAACAGCTCCCGTAAATTTAAATTTTTTACGGGTCCTCTATAATTGCTGATATCTCTCCTTATGTTTACGGAAAGATGATCTTTATGTATAATTTTGGCGGCCAACCTTCATGTCCGGACACCCTCGCACCATGGCGCCACGCCACCTCGCCGGCCACCATCGTCATCGCTACCACGCCACCTTGTCGGCCACTGTCACATGTGTCACTAACTTGCGGGCCATAGGCCATTAGCTAGGCTTGTTTAATGAAAAAATATTTAAAAAATATTTTAGTGAAAGATGTTTACGGGAATTAAAAAATTGTCTTCTAACAAGTTCCTCTAAATTATACAGACATGACTTTTACGTAAAGTTTTTTAGGTGAGCTATTGAAGTTGCTCTTATTGGGTCTAGAAGATCATAGCCGTTAGATTTTCTTTTCTCAAGTTTTGGGTCAGTTAGTAGTAGGGGGAAACTTGGCTATGACCCAAATCAAAGGCAGACAAGGGACACAATCAGGACAGAGGAAATGTGCGCGCATATACATTGTGCCCTCAGAAAAAAAATGTGCAAAAAAACGACTGTTACCCAAATGAAAATCAACTAGCTTTTCAAAAAAAATTAGAAAAGGCCCAGGCCAATTACATTACTGACTAGCATTACATTCCTCCTGGAGGAGGCGCCTGCGCGAATCTGGGACATGAGCAACGGTAACACTGTCCCCAAATCTCCTAGCGTAAGTAGCTAATTCGTGGGCCATTCGGTTACACACCTTCTTGACTGCAGTGATGGAAACCTACTTAAAACTCTCCATTATAACTAGGTTTTTAATAGACACTTAGCATCCGATTTTTTAAAAATATATCTATTTAGTCAAGGGAATAATTATAATAAAAAGAGCAGCCAATGTGGGGAAAAATCCACTCATAACAACGAACACCACCTAAGAAACTCGAACTGCGTTGTAGCTAAACACGATTTTATATTTGAAGCCAAGCTTATTGGGCAACCGGCTGGCATCCTGCGAAAGCTCTCTGGCAGTCGACAAGGAGGGAGGCGTTTGACAAGCATTTTAGTAGAACAAGCTCACCAGGACAGGGAGGAGACCTAGAGGACTTGTTCCATTGCCATATTTACCATACCATAGTAGTTCACTATGACACACTTCAACTATTCAGAACAAAAACTTCCTATGGCTTATCCATAAAATTACGTAATAACATCATTGAGCACCAAATCTTAAGATACATGTAGCAATGCCAGTTGGTACATAGTAATACATCATTGTACACATCAAGAATTCAGTTCTGCAGATATTGGGAGTAACTGGTCCAAAAAGAAAAGGAAACAAGAATCCATGTCTTGGTGTCTGGCTTGTACTTCTGAATACACCAATCTAAGATAAATCATTCAGAATGTTGTTTGGGACAAGGCTACGCTTTCATCATTGACTTTACTTGCGAGGCCAGCTACCTGAGCCATTGTCGTATCTAGAGTAATATGTGGAGCTAGAGCGAGAGAAACCTTTCGATCTTTCAAAACCATAAAGATCGTTCCCGGACCTTGGGTGCGACATGGGAGGCCACACACGACCAGAAGCAGAACCACTAGGTGGCCTCAAGTGTAGTGAACCTGCAATAACATAGTCAGTCTCATGCCATTCACTAAACATCCAATATTGCTAGTCAGGAGAAATACCCTTGTTGTTTCCATGACCAGTTGAGGGCCTCAAATATCCTGGTGCAAAATTGGGAGGACGATGGGAAATGAAACCTTGATCTCTTGCGCAAGGAGCATGCGAGTGAAAGACGCCTTGACATTCTGGGGCATGAGGAGGATGTCGAGGATGTAACCCTTGACCTGGTAGTCCAGGAGGAGGATGCGGAGAATGAAAGTCATGACTTAGTAGTCCAGGAGGAGGATATGGACGATATGCGCCTTGCTCTGCTAATACCAGAGGAGGACGCCGAAAATATATGCCGTCATCTACTGGAACATGAAGAGGGTGAACAGGGTATGATCGTTGATCTGAAAGAAGAGAAGGATGATGTGCATGATCAGCAACTACCAGAGGAGGACAGTGAGAGAATAAGACTTCCATGTATGTGGACTAATAGATAATACAAGCTTACCATATATCACTTGTTGTGCTTCCACATGAGTAACCCCAATTTCTTTTATTTTGTCAATGCTTATCTCTCCCTTGCTTGTGTTTACCGGTGATCTTCGGTCCCGTACAACAAAACCAATTAAAGAGTCTTGGTTTGTATGGACTGTTGACGCGCCTTTCCAGAAACCATATTTTTTAAGGACTGTTATTATCTCCTTCTGCCCAGGACATACATAAATACATGTATCATCTTCTATTGTTGCTAAACCAATTCTTTTGTTCAATTTTAACATCTTTGCAACCTGCATCAGTGTCATAAATACCTTAAACATAATATTCTGAATGTCCATACCTTAAAAAGACTAGAAATGGAAAATCAAGTGTCAACGTTACCTCCTTCATTCCCCCTAAGCCATTTTTCGAAGACTCAGCATTCAAGCACAGGGAAATTACCTAATAGAATATTGATTGCAAGTAAATATTAGTTCAGGTTTATTTCTGTGATGTTTCATCAACTAGTAAAACTGATAAAAGAAAAATGATGCTACAAAACACATACTCCCTCCGTTCCAAAATATAAAGTCTTCTTAGAGATTCCAATATGGACTACATATGGAGCAAAATGAGCGAATCTAAACTCTAAAATACGCAATATGCATCTGTATGTAGTCCATATTAAAATCTCTAAATAGTCTTATATTTAGGAACGGAGGGAGTGGTTATCTACGTATGCCACATACAATTTCAAACTCATTTCAACACAATAGTAAATAATCATATAGGGGGGGAATGTCAAATCATAAGAACAAGGATGAATCATCTATAATGTAAGAAAATAATCTTACCATTATCGACCGGTTTTGAGAGTAGCGAAGATCCTTGAGGAATTTTTTAAAATCCCCCCATTTCACTCTTCTTTCAATTTCTATGGTTTTCGGCCAGACAATATCTTGAATTTTTTCCCCGCTGCAAAAAGAACACATGGATATCTTATAATAAGAAACAACATGGTTTGAACATCCACCATTCACAACAACTAAATATTTGTTTCTCAATATAAGAAACAGGTATATTCCTACTGTATGATTATGGTGGAAACAAATAAATACACTATGCACATCAGATTATCATTAAATCTGATCAACTCAAGACATGTGTTGTCGTACAAAGACAAATTATATTAATTCTAACTTGCAGAAAGCAATTAAGGCACCATATATATCAATTTTGTTATGCTTCAGACCTTCACTAAGAAAATGTTACAAGTGTTATCTATGTAGGCAAAGATATTGATATCATGGTAAATGTCTTGCCGAATGAGGTCTTGCATGTAGGCCCAAGTCATGTGACGTAGAGGTACTTCATCTGAGAGTATACATATTCTTCAACAAGAAGAACATCCCTTGGATTAACTTCATCTAGCAAGCTCATTACTCTGACATGTCTGCCTCCACAACACTTTGGCAGGTGCCGCTCCTTTTGGTGGAGAGATTGTATGTCTCCATGGGACAAATTTCAGCCTTTGGCTAAATGTGATGTTGGGAGAGGTGATACTGTTAGGTTTTGGTAGGACACATGGTCTGATCATACTATGCAATCTAAATCCCCCACCCCCCAGTTGCATTATTTAACTATTGATGAGGAGACCACCATTCAGAAGGCCTTAAACTATGAATGTATACGTGACATGTGCCACCCTCCCCTGTCTTCTATGGCATCCTTCCAATGCAACAACCTTGTAATTATTCATGATCAATTGAGCTACTTTGATGATGGTGGTTCCTAGAAACTCACTGCGGGCAAGGGTCTTTCTAGCAACAAAGTTTTCTGTTGCTGGAAAAAAGACCCTTGCCCACAAAACTTTCCAGCAACAAAGTTACAAGACTATAACCAATCATGATCCTTATCCCACCCCTATGTCCTGGATATGGAAGCCATATTGTTAATGTAAACATAGGCTGTTTTCTTACTCCTACTTGACAGGCTCTATAACAGAGATCTTTTGGGGAAGGACCGCAACACTTATTTTTTTGATGTGATTTGGCCAAAACTTTTGGTGGATGTTGAACCAGGAGTGGAATTTGGACATGCAACTCATGGATATGTTAGAAGAAGTAAACACAAGAGCCAAGACAAATGCTTCTTTGAGATGGTTATTCTTGTATTCTGGAGCTAATGGAATCACAGTAACATGATCGTATTTGATGGTGACACACCTAACATTCATGAATGTTTTAGGATGTTAAAAGAATACTTTGCTAATGATATGTATAGAGAAAAACCTAGCCTCAAAGATTGAATGCAATAGTACTTAGATATTTTGTAAGGTAGCTCTGGCTGCCCACCCTCCATTGTACATTTTCCATCAAACAATTTCTAGAAGCACAGTAGTGTCTTCGCTACTATTTTCCACTTAAAATGGTACAAGGAATAATTGAGCAGGAACAAGAAATGAACAGAAGTCCACATATACATACGAAAATATACATTATCTGATGATTGGTATCAAAAATCTTTAAACCCCGAAATGTTTATATGAAAACGTGTGTTACATACAAAAAATAGAATCATATGTAGTGGAGATGTTGCAACAACGAAACGTTTCAACCCTGAAATAATTAACATGTTACAACTACCTACTTTAATTAATACAATAATATGACAGAAAGGCTTGTTTTGTTGGAGTTTGACTCGTTTGACCTCATTGGCCTCTCGCTATCAAATTCTTTTTTGACATTATGCCCCATTAGTACCAATAGAAAATGTATGTTTTGTCCCTGTACTATTATGAAAGTGATGCCTAAAGGACCAAAACCATCTCAAGTCCTACAGTTGAAGGCTTCAACACCTATTATGTAAGGGAATGGAGATTTGACTGGATTTAGTAGTAAAACAGTTACATAACTTAGAAGCACGGTGCAAACTTCTACCAATCAACATCCTAGTAAGGAACTAAGGATATATATTGGGCTGAGTGTATGTGCCGGGTGTGTGTATGGGTTTGGCCTAAAGGCCCACCCTTGTGTATATCTACTCATGCTTGTAGGCTGTAGCTAGAGAGGAAGAGAGTGTTCCAGATTTTCCCCCAAAGAGACAACATGGTATCAGACCCAGGTTACGACTGAAGCCATCACCAAAGGTGAGAGGAAAGGTGGTGCTCGTAGCTCTGGGTGAGGAAGGTTCTGGCGCTAGTGGAGCTTCCTGGAGTGAGGGGGAATCGCATGGGAGAAGCTGCAACAGAGCCATGGCCTGTAGCAGAGAGGAGCTGGTCTGGAGCAAGGGAAATAGAAGCGCTGCTGGTGGTGGACTAGAGCAGAGAGAAGAGGTGCCTGCGGCAAGGAGAATGGGGCAACGCAGCAGGTCGGCATTGAAGCTTGTGGTGTGCAATCTGGGACTGGGGCCCTTTCTTGTGGCTCGTGCAGGTACTGCAGGTCGTGGGTGCTAGGGGCAGCAATAGGAAGCAGAGGTGTGGCTGCTCGAAATTGAAAGCTTCGGCCAAGATGGCTGCCACCAACGCGTGCAAGTAGAAGGATCTGTAGGCCTGCGGTGTTGGTCTGTGCTCGTGAATGTAGAGCTGGGTGAAGCCTTACGGCTATTATCACGTGGAGGTGAGTTAATTGCTCAAAACCATCACATTTGTGGCTAGGGTACTCCAAAACTACGACGTTCGCCGAAAACTACAAAAAACCATCAACACTGTGGCAAGTGAATAAAATATCGCACTGATTTAATATGAGCCGTGTCTACTAGGAAAACTGATAGGTGGGACCTGCCTGTCTAGGCTGATGTGGCGAAGGCTAGTCCTAGTCAAAGTTTGACTACTGAGGTGGATGGGGGTCCCACTTCTCTGCCTCACACCTCCTTCCTCAAATTTCTCACTCCCTTCCCTTCTAACCAGCTCCACCGGCGGCTGAGGCTGAGCTGAAGGAGGGGTTCCCTCCAGCAAGCATCGCCGCCTCGCGCTCGCCTCTCCAGCAAGCCCCGCCCCGCGCCCGCCTCATCCCGCGGCTGAGTGCCCATCTCAACGCGAGGATCAAGCCCACCATGCGCCTGTCGGCCTCCCCCGCGCGTGCGGTGTTGCCTCCCCTGCGCTCGACCTTTCTCCGGCGTCGCTCTACGAGCTCCCGCTGGCACCAGCTCCCGAATCCACCCCGCAAGGCGTCATCGCGGTGACTAACCACCCGACACTTGTTAGGGAGGGCGGGCGGTTGTGCCTCAACCTTGATGGAGCGGGCGCGCAGGGGCTCGGCCTCGCCGGAGCTGGCAAGGGCGCGGGCAGGCGGAGGCTCGGCCTTGCCGCAAGGAGGAAGGGGCACGGGCACGCGGGGTTTTGGCCTCGCCGGAGCAAGCAGGGGCGTGGGCATGCGAGGGTTCGGCCTCACTAGAGCGGGCAGGGGTGGGAGGAGGAGAGGGGGCTCGGCCACGCGGGAGCATGATGGGGCACGGGGGTTCGTCCTCGCCGGAGCTAGCATGGTTAGCCGCCGCTGCTGTTCCTCCATCACTCCTGTTGGAAGGGAGGAGAGGAGATAAGAGAAGGAGAGTAGAGCTGACGGGTGGGACCCCCGTCCACCGCAGTTGGTCAAAGATCGACTAGGATTAGTCTTTGCCACATGACGGTCGCAACCATCAGGTTTGCTGTTAGACGCGCTCAATTTCGAATCAATGCGATTTGTTATCCACTTGGCGCAGAAATGGTGGTCTTTTGTGATTTTTGACGAAAGCGGTAGTTTTGGAGTACCCTAGTTACAAATGTGGTGATTTTGAGCAATTAACTCCCTGGAGTTAGCGGTGCTGGTGCAGTGAGTACTGTAGCAAGAAGCAGAGAAGAGGTGTGTTGCTGGAATCCGTTACTGGAGAGAACGGGATGTTTTTCCGCTGGTTGCTGAAAGAAGGCAAAGGAGAACTTCTAGGAGGTGTGGTTGGTGTTTGTGACATGGAGCAGCGTGGTGGATTCATGGTATTGGTGTGGTAGCTGCACTGGACCTGCTTTTTAACTGTTGTTGCTCAAGTAAAGTGCAAGAGAAGATCCAATAGAGCAGAAGATAAGAGGCTCTTGGTGCTTTTCAGTGACATTGAACAATGGGGGGAAATCAAAGAATTAAGAAGCTACATGAAAAGTCCACTCATTTGTTTGAGGAAAAAAATGGCAATCTAAATTTGAGTGCAAAAGGATCAAGTAAGATGCTTAAACCCTCAGTGGAAGAGTTAGAGAAATTGAGACGGTCAAAGAGGACTACAGAAATTCCAAACCAAAGTGGAAAAACAACAATTCTATGAAATCTTGTTAATCCTGCTCATATTGGCAAAGGTACCTCAAATAAAACTTCTTATTCCAACTGGATACTAGACTCTTGGAGCATTAGCACATGCCATAGGAAGGTGGAGTGAGTTTGAACCATATGCTCCACATCCACCTATGCATAAAAAGATTATTCAAGTCGTTGATGGAACTTATCATCCTATCAAATGGATCAACACTATGAAATACACTTCGTGTATCACATTGTCTTCAGTCTTATGTGTTCCATCATTTTCGGTTATTTTTGTGTCTATAAGCTCCTTTGTTGACGCTAGTTTAAACAATAGATTTCAATGCCTATTGAAGTGGACTCATCTAAGAGTGATCCCTGTATCATAGGTGATGATTCATTGAATTTGCCTATTGCCTGAAGGAAAGAACCACAAGCTAAAGCAGGAAGGAACCACAAGCTAAAGCAGGAAAGCCTCCTGGAAGGTACAATTTTGAGCATGATGTTGCAAGCTATGTGGCATATGACTCACTATCGCCAGGGTATAGAGCTTTCATTGCTTCATTACAATCTTTTGTTATCCCAAGGGAATACATGATCCAAAGTGGTATGAGGCCATTATGGAGGTAACGAAAGCTCTTCAGAAGAACAAGACATGGTATCTTGTTTCTCTTCCAGCAGGAAGTTACTTGATAATGGGTGTATACCACGAAGCAAACCCTAGAAGGGAAAGTAGAATCGTACAAGGTGAGACTAGTGGCAAGGGGCTAAGGTCAAACCTATGGGATTGGCTATGATGAAACCTTTGCGCCCGTTGCAAAGATGACTACAATAAGAACTCTTATTTCTTGTGTTGTTAGCTCTGGTTGGCCAGTGCATCAGTTGGATGTCAAGAATGCATTCTTGCATGGAGATCTTCAGGAAGAAGTTTATATGGAGATTCTACTTGGCTTTGGTAGTCCAAGCACCACGGACAAGGTGTGCCAATTGAAGAATTCTGTATGGTCTCAAGCAGTCACCGAGTGGTTTGATGAATTCTGACAAGCCATATGCAGTATGGGTTATAAATAGTGTCATGGGGATCATATTGTGTCCGATACTCCTATAGGCATTCAGAGAGTCATATTACCATCCTCGCAGTTTATGTGGATGGTATTGTTATCACCGGAGACGATAATGTAGAGATAAGTCGACTGAAGGTGATGTTGAGAAAAGAATTTGAGATTAAGGATCTAGGTCAACTCAAGTATTTTTTGTGAATTGCGATTGCAAGCTCTGCTAAAGGAATAGTTCTCGCTCTAAGAAAATATATATTGGATCTGCTCACTGAGACAAGTATGTTGGGTGCCGAGCTGTGTCAACTCTAATTGAGCAAAACCATCAGCTATGTGCACAGTCAGGAGATCCGATCAAGAGAGCTAGCAGCGGCTTGTCGGTCGACTCATCTATTTGTGCCACACGAGACCTGACATATCCTATGCTGTGAGTGGTGAGCCGCTACATGCATGACCCAAGAAGTGGGCATTTAGAGGTAGCACATAGAATTGCGCTATCTAAAATGGAGTCCTAGAAGAGGCCTATGGTTCAAAGGCAATGGACACTTGAATGTAGAGGGGTATTGTGATGCTGATTGGGCTAATTGCCTTGATAATAGAAGATCAACTTCTTGATATTGTGTTTTTCTTGGAGGGAACCTTGTGTCATGGAGAAAGAAGCAATCCATTGTGTCTAGACCGACAACTAAAGCAGAGTACAGGGCCATGACAGTAGGCCTTACTAAGATGTTGTGACCAAGCAATCTCTTGTCACAACTAAAAAGAAATCCCCTGTTAAAGCTTAAAAAAATCTCCTGTCAGAATTGAAAATTACTTAGAAAGGGCCCTGTGAAGGTGTGGTGCAATAATAAATCAGCTATCAACATAGCCAACAACCCAGTCCAGCATGATAGAACGAAGCATGTGGAGATTGATCGCTTACATATTAAACATAAGTTAGATGAGGGTATAATATAATTAATCAGTTAAATTGAATAATAAAATTAAATAATATAAAATAGAGGATCCATTCTTGGTTCTCTGTCCGTTCATTTTGGTATGTCGCGTCGTCGCTGCATTGGACCTTCTTCGGCCGACTCCATCCCCATGCACACCTAAGTACCTGGATTGGCCCCAAAAAAAGTCAGGACCTAGATTCGAAGAACTCTACATGCATCGTTGCCTTCTACCCACCCCCTCCCCTCTAAATATTAGCTCATGAGGGAGTCGATCCCATGGAGGCAGAGGAGGAACTGATGGAGCCACCGGACGAGGAGGTCAATCCCATGGGACGCTTCATATGGATCACGACAGGCCGAGGTAGCTTCATACAGAGGACGAGGCCAAGGTAACACCCATGTACAAATCTAGCTACCTAAGCAGCTAGCTGGATCAACAGAATGATTGAGGCGCTTGTGAGCTAAGTAGCCAGATCAACTTTTTTGCGGATGGATTGATTGAGGCACTTGCTTGATGACATGAGCCACTGATGCAAGCCGGCGCCTTCTCCATTGCACATGGCAGCCGCCATGACATCTCCAGTATCCAGATCCAAGCAGACGCTCATCGCCACCGTTGTAGGGCAAGACTTCGTCGAATGTGTCGCGGAAAGGAGAGTAACCAGACACATACTATCGGGTGTGCTGCCTAGCCATGACGTTGTCGGCGGTGCAGAGGAGGCTCTATGCAGGAGGAACCGGCAATCCCGTCACGATGGGGGCATGGGCTGGAGATGAAGGAGATGATCTCGATTGAGGGGAAGGGAATATGATGGGAGAACTGGGGAGCGCGCAAGCCTCACCTCGTGGCAGGGGTGCACAGCGAGCGCGTCGACGACGGTCTCACACAGTTGCACATTTAGGGCGCCATTGTCTTGCCCTGCTCACTCTCGGCGCCTGCGTCAAGTCAAGGAGGAGGAGGTTACCAGCCACGAACAAGTCGGTGGCACAAGCCTCTTGCGGCGGAGGTCAAGGTGGATAGAAACAACGACGAGGTTGACTGATGGAGTTCATTGATAATGTTTAAATTTCACAATCTCCTTTTGATCTGTCATCGGTGATTTTAAAATTCTATTAAAACTTCAATTTTGACTCTTGGTCCACCATGCACGCTCTTGAGTAAGCATGAGGTGGTGTGTTTTACTCTGCATATATGATAGTTGATTAAGTTGTGTCTCACGGTGTTTGTTCTGTCGCTAAAGGATATCAAAAAGATGGAGGGATTGATAAAGAATGTTGAGCCACTCTTTTGTAGGTGGTGTCAATGGCGGTCAATTTATGAGTTATGAATTCTCTCTTGGAACAAAGAAACAAAGCCATTCAGATGATACATGCTCCCAGCAGTAGTGAATTAATTGTGCACCAATTGGTAGAACAGATCATTGTAAGTGGTACAACATACAAGTTCATGCTTATAATTCAAACATTTACTGAATGGATGCATGCCTCTCTGCATATATGATTAAAGGGCATATTGCTTCTTCAGTCTCATTTCAGTATATAAGTCGTGCATAAATTTTAATAATACTCCTTTTTGCTCTCATTTATCTGTTGTATTATAAGATTGAATATGTTTTTCACTCATACCTAAGACACTAATAGAAGGAAGCCACATCAATTTAGAAGCTACTATTGTGGTTAATAGTTCAATGACAATTTTTTGCTCCATGCTCCATGATATTTAAGCTACTATTGTAAAAAATTGAAAGATGATTTAGCAAACCACCAATTTGGTAAGTGCAAAACAACAATCATTTTTACATGTATAAGGTTGTCAGTTATCGAAACAAAATATGTTACTTGTCTAAAGACAGAACAATGAGACATCATACTAAATCAATGGTAAGAATGATCTAAAAAAATCATTTGAAAGCATAATCATTTTACTTCTTTACCTTCTAAAGAAAGCGAGCACAAACACCGCGATGCTCTTAAGTTGGATCACACCATCCCATATACTTGTATGGGCCGACGGAGATATGCGACCAACGACTAAGTTCATATCATCATCTGAAAAATGATCGCATTAGAAATATAATGTGTTGTTTTACATTCTTGTAGAACATGTTTAGTACCTAATAAATGTCACACCATATTTATATTTCACTCTGTCACTAGGAATCACCTAGAGGTAATATATAGGCATATTACTTTAATCAATCTTTTGATAGACTAAAGGTGTCTGTGTCTAGTTCTGACATCTCGCATGTCTCTTTAGTACAACCACTAGCACATATGTCCGTGCGTTGCAACGGGAGAGAAATTAGTGTGCATTTAAAGTCAGTGAGAATTATATGTGCAAGCAAAACCCTGTGCACACACAAAAATGAACATTTAGCTTCTCCGTTTTGCCGGGTGTGAAATAATAAGTCCGCTATTTTTTCATTCATTGACCCGGTGCAGTTAAGAGTTTTGTTACGTCATCATCGTACGCTAGAGAAGGCCCATGAGTTATTTAATCTACTTTTCTTTTCAATCGACAATATTTTAATGTATGAAGTTTCTGAATATTGTAGGAAATATGATGCATTTTTTAAATCTTGAATAGTTTTCTGAAAACTATGTACACTTTGAGAAAATCGTGAACAAAATTTGACACAGCAATATCTTTTAAGATTCACAAACACTTTCTGAAAACACCAATATTCTTGTGAAAATATGAACATTATTTGAATTTGTGAACAATTTTTTAGAACGTGAACAAGCATTGAAAATTCATAACATTTTTCGAAAATGTGTATCTTTTAACATTATTTTGACTTGTGAAAATTTCACGCAAACTAGAATATTTTTCAAATTTGAACCATTTTCTAAATTGCCATTTTCTTTTCAGAAATCTTGAATTTTTTTAAAAAACAATAGAATACAAAAAAATTGAAAAAACAATTCAAGTCCGGAATATTTTTGAAAGTAGAAACAAGTTTTGGAATTCTAAACATTTTCTATGATTTGATTTTTTTCTGAAATTCTATTTTTTCTTGAGAATTTTGAATTTATGAAATAAATTATAAGAAAAAGAAACTTGGAAGTAAAAAAGCAATAGGGGAAGGAGAATATATATATAACACAAAAACAAGGAAAACGGGCCAGCCCATTATTGGTTGTCCTGTGCGACGCTCCGACTATTGGTCGCCCTGTGCGGAAAATATAATTTTCTGAGCTATGTGGGCAGAAAAATAAGTGGGCTAGCTTCGCTGGGCCACCGCGCGCGACCCACGTACGAAATTCCTCTGGAAAAAACCTTTTTTTTCTAGTAGACAAACGCATATGAATTTAATACCACCTCGGATAGAAAAAAATGTTTTCGGCGGTGAACGGATGAAAAATTGACGAAACGCACCTTACTTTATTAATAGAGATAGTTAGATCCTATTTGGTTTCAAATTATTTGGAGGTCAATAGAGACTCAAATTTGCATGGCAATGCATGTTCTATTCACTTCATCTTAATTTTGGAACCGGTTAACTTTGATCCGACCATTGCATCATGTGGTTACCTTCAAAGTAGAGGGAAAAGGGTTTCAATTCTAAAGTTTTTAACCAGCCAATCTTGTGAGGTTAAACTTTAGAGTAATTCAGAGAATAAAAAAGAGGATTGAGTTTTATAGTCAAGATTCACCTAGATGACATTCATTGACCCTCACAACAAAGAAATGCAAAAAAATGTTTAAATTCTAAAGTTTGTAACCAACCAATCTTGTGAGGCCAAAACTTTTAGTAATTCATGGAAGAAATACGCGGATTGAGTTTTATAATCAAGATTAACCTAGATGAAGTACCTTGGATGTGACAACAAAGAAAGTCATCATACAACAATATTGTGGCCACTGCTAAATAAGGTCTAGAATTTTATTTAGTCTTAATGTATAATCTGGAAGGTATTGTTGTCCAAGTTTTTCATCCTTTACACAAGTGTATGATAACATGTTCTTACTTGCATCTCTTGTTTCGCTACAAAATACTCCCATTGTCCCATAATGTAAGATGTTTTTACAAGCTAACATAATTTGCAAAAACATCTTATATTGTGGGACGAAAGGAGTATGTTACTATCAGTGTGTTTAAAGTCTCAACCATGTTTGGTAACTAGCTGAGTTGGTTAGATTCTTTGTGGTGGAACCAATCCACCCGGGTTCCAAGTCCTAGATTTGGCACTGGTGCCCACATTTTCCTGGATTGATTCCAGGATTTTTGGTGCTTTCTTTCAATGGTAGTATGCTCGTCAACTATGAGGTGCATGAGGCGACTTCGACAACCTCAAGATCTACCGGCTCAGTCTCTCAGAGGTGCTCATAGCGACAGGGTGTGAGTGCTTGCGTTTATAGGTGTGTGTGTGTGTGTGCGTGTGTGTGTGTGTGTGTGTTTCTAAGGGCCTTCGTTTGTACCATGTTTGTCAAAAACAATCTTAATCCTATTTTGCATTCAATCTATTCGTTTCTATTACACATGGGCATGTTATGGACTTATGGTGGCATTTTATTTAGAAACATGACATGCCCTATTATTTTTCTTGGATAACAACTAGCCTTGAAAACTGGTTAAGTCATTTAGGAACATGTTGATTCTCAATAATGTACTCTGATTGTGAAACCTACTACCAAACATTCTGGTTTGTTGTTTCAACATTTGTCGAAGCTTCCTCTTGCAAGCAATGAAATTTTTTATACTTCATAACTTTACCTACATAGTACCTTAATTGTTCATCATTCATTTTGAAAAGGAACATAATCCCAATAATGAAATTGCATCTGTTGTTAATCCTACTAAATCACATGCATATGCCGAAACAACATGTAGGTGCCTAGGCGGCTTTGATCTAAATGATGAGCAACTAAGGTACTATGTGTGTGCTAAGTGTATGAACATATTTGAGACCTACAAGTGATGGTTGATGGGCAGTAGCGACCCCCCCCCCTTGGCCCTTGCTAAATAAGGTCCAGAATTTTATTTAGTCTTAATGTATAATCTGGAACATATTGTTTGGCCAAGTTTTTCAAATATGGAAAGAAATATGTATCTAAATTAGGAAAATCATCACAAATAAAAAGGTTGCGATAGTAGATATAAAATGAAATCAGAAAAGAAAGACTATTTATAAGCCATAAAAAAATAAGATCAAAAAATGATGGCAATTGGGGCATAGGAGTTGAAAGGAGTACCATGGCCCATGATGCCGAAGTAGAAGTTACTAGACCGCCAACCAATGAGAAGGAACTGCAATGCAAACAATTTAAGTTTAGTTTAAGAGTAGGAAAAATTCGAGGCTTGTGTATTTCAATTTCCAAAATGAAGATGCACTAACCCCAAGGTTTTCGATGTCGCGGGCCGGCAGGATTGTGGGGCGATGGCGGCGGCCAAGAGAGAGGGTCGCAGGCCGGAAGGATTGTGGGGTGGAGGTGGCCAAGGAAGAGGGTTGCAGGCCGGAAGGATTATGGGGCGGCACGGGGTGGCAAGATTGTGGGGCGGCGACGGCGGCCAAGGGAGAGGGTCGCGGGTCAGAAGGATTGTGGGGCGGCGTGGGCCAAC